>NW_025964146.1:1015000-1615000 GCF_023055435.1 Haliotis rufescens | reverse complement strand
ACTATATGCCACATTATGTACAAGCATCACACTTGACAGAGCCCGAGTAAGCTGTTTTTTGTAAGAGCGGAAATGTGGAGTAATAGAATTCGGGTTAAGTTCTTTCTAGAAAAATTTGGAACGAATATACCTTTCTTGAATATGGTTTTATGCAGTTAATGATAAAGAGATGAAAAGGAAGGTGGGTTTCTGTATTGATTCCCATCCATAACATGCTGTTTTGTGACATTTACAAATATTAAACATAATCCCTTTCAGAATCATAAAAAGTCAAGTGGACGTATCCGACTATAAATATAGTTGATAAGACCATTTTCTTAATAATAAGAAATGTCGGCTAAAAGCAGAGTAAAATTGTACTGTATCATAAGCATGTGCTTATGAATCAATATGAAACAGTCATGACACCAGGTGTTTGCAAAAAGGTGAGCGTATCCTGCCCCACTGCTGGCACCCGTCACAAAGCAATGCAAAGGGAAGTTAAATGTTCACCTGAAAAAAACACGGCATACATCAGGAATGGGGGCATGAGTTGCAATCTGAGTAATTTATAGCGTTGTTTAATGGGATTTGATGCCAGATATTGTTTTTCTAATTTTCACTGCGTGTGAATTATTTTGTTCATAAGTATCATACGGAACATTGCTGATGACTATTTATATTTGTTATTGTTGACGAACATTAAGCGTTTCAGATTTGTGAATGTTATGGAGTATTCCGTGGTCGGAACTGTTTACATGTGAAACCTCCCTCTAACGATGTCGGTTCCAAATGGATTTTGTAATGTAAAATTTTCCGGTCATCGAATCCGCAATTACACCTGCATAAATGAAGCAAATAATGTAATCTCGTAATTGCAAATATTTCTTCACTGACACAACTACTGTGGTTTATGATGCTGCAGTATTTCTACATTGTCTACACAAGTGTGGTTTGTGAAGCTACAAGTATTTCTACACTGTTCATACAAATGTGGTTTGTGAAGCTACAAATATTTCTACACTGTCGATACAACTGTGGTTTGTGAAGCTACAAGTATTTCTACACTGTTCATACAACTGTGGTTTGTGAAGCTACAAATATTTCTACACTGTCGATACAACTGTGGTTTGTGAAGCTACAAGTATTTCTACACTGTCCATACAACTGTGGTTTGTGAATCTACAGGTATTTCTACACTGTCTATACTACTGTGGTTTGTGAATCTACAAGTATTTCTACACTGTCTCTACTACTGTGGCTAGTGAATCTACAGGTATTGCTACACTGTATCTACGTCTGTGGCTAGTGAATCTACAGGTATATCTACACTGTCTCTACTACTGTGGCTAGTGAATCTACAGGTATTTCTACACTGTCTCTACGTCTGTGGCTAGTGAATATACAGGTATATCTACACTGTCTCTACTACTGTGGCTATTGAATCTACAGGTATTTCTACACTGTCTCTACGTCTGTGGCTAGTGAATATACAGGTATATCTACACTGTCTCTACTACTGTGGCTAGTGAATCTACAGGTATTTCTACACTGGCTCTACTACTGTGGCTAGTGAATCTACAAGTATTTCTACACTGTCTCTACTACTGTGACTAGTGAATCTACAAGTATTTCTACACTGCCTCTACTACTGTGGCTAGTGAATCTACAGGTATTTCTACACTGTCTCTACTACTGTGACTAGTGAATATACAGGTATTGCTACACTGTCTCTACTACTGTGGCTAGTGAATATACAGGTATTTCTACACTGCCTCTACTACTGTGGCTAGTGAATCTACAGGTATTTCTACACTGTCTCTACTACTGTGACTAGTGAATCTACAGGTATATCTACACTGCCTCTACTACTGTGGCTAGTGAATCTACAGGTATTTCTACACTGCCTCTACTACTGTGACTAGTGAATATACACGTATTTCTACACTGCCTCTACTACTGTGGCTAATGAATATACAGGTATTTCTACACTGTCTCTACTACTGTGACTAGTGAATCTACAAGTATTTCTACACTGTCTCTACTACTGTGACTAGTGAATCTACAAGTATTTCTACACTGCCTCTACTACTGTGGCTAGTGAATCTACAGTATTTCTACACTGTCTCTACTACTGTGACTAGTGAATATACAGGTATATCTACACTGCCTCTACTACTGTGGCTAGTGAATCTACAGGTATTTCTACACTGCCTCGTCTACTGTGACTAGTGAATATACAGGTATATCTACACTGTCTCTACTACTGTGACTAGTGAATATACCGGTATATCTACACTGTCTCTACTACTGTGACTAGTGAATCTACAGGTATATCTACACTGCCTCTACTACTGTGGCTAGTGAATATACAGGTATATCTACACTGTCTCTACTACTGTGACTAGTGAATCTACAGGTATATCTATACTGTCTCTACTACTGTGACTAGTGAATCTATAGGCATTTCTACACTGCCTCTACTACTGTGGCTAGTGAATCTATAGGTATTTCTACACTGCCTCTACTACTGTGGCTAGTGAATCTACAAGTATTTCTACACTGCCTCTACTACTGTGACTAGTGAATATACAGGTATTTCTACACTGCCTCTACTACTGTGACTAGTGAATCTACAGGTATATCTACACTGTCTCTACTACTGTGGCTAGTGAATCTACAGGTATCTTGTCATGCGATTATTAACACTGTTTCATTACTCAGCAACGTCTCCAGCCATGAGCTGTTGCTGTAAGAATGGAAACATAAAGCCTTGATATCGTTTTCAAAGATGTAAGAAATGAAAAATAATTTTAGTCATATCTTTTCATAACTTTCAAAAGTTAAATTGAATAACATTTCAATGTTTTCTATGTGACACATACTGTCGTGTCATTGGAGCATCATTTGTGAACAATGGGGAGAACACCTTATATCCACGCGAGGAATTGAACCATGGTCTGCAGCGCGACGAGGCACAGCTTTAACCACTGGGCTACTCGCCAGCCCCGATTTAGGGGGCGTCTTGATGTAAAAAGTATATATGACATACGATTTCCTAAATCAAATCTAACTAAAAAAGTAATATGATTTAATACTGAGATAATAAATTTCTCTCCTCTTCTGAGACGACGGACCAGCTGTGTAAACTAAGATGAATGTTCCAAAGATTTCCTGTGACGTCACGTGATCATTCAAACATTCAAATATTATTCATTTACCGAAGTAGCATAATCTCAATGTTCACAAATGATCAATCAGCCGTCACGAAAACGTGGCCATGCTGCGTGTAACCTCACCAAGACATGAACGATTTCCCTGACATTCATTAAATCACCTGTCACACAAATCTGCACGTGTGCAAGTAAAAACGATGATTACGTCGAAAATACCATAACGCATTGGACAAAATCCTTCATATCAGACCAATCAGTAGCTATTGTCGATATCACACATGCTCTGATATGCCCCGTCAATGCCATTATTAGGTCACATGTGACAGCTCGTCACATTAACATAATCAATAGCTTTTACAGACAGCATGGGTGATTAAGTCCCGTCAAGGACGTTATTCGAACAAAGCTGAGCTATGAACGTTTCTTTACATGTGTTTGCAGGTATACGTAGGTAGCTGTAATCTGCAGCTGTTGCATCGAAAACGCCGACAAATATAACGAGAGGGTGTTTACCACTATGCTCTGGCCAGCATAAAACCACCATATGGTCGAACATGTGCACTCTGCATGTCTCGAAATACGGTTAACACGATAGTCCCCACAACGTCTGTGAATATGTATGGTATAGTTATGGTCTTGTATGTGAGAGTAACTTAACTCCCTATATATCACAACTGAGGTGTGTTGTGTGTGATATAAAATGGCAGGCAAAAGAAATATATATTCATGTTGGATGGTGGCTAAAAATGAAACACAAAAGACATGGTTACTCGATGTTTTATTAGAAACGGGTAGTATAGATGTGTTTTTGAACTTTAGTTTGTAGTGTTTCGGCAAGTGTTCTCAGTCAAGTAACGTTTCGATAAAGTTTGGATTTTTTGGGGTCAAATCTAATTTTCAAGTGTATACTTTCTTTAGCCCTGCAGTTAAGGAATCTGTATTAAGGATAAACGTCTATGACCTGACTTTGACCTGACCTTTGGGGGGGGGGGGGGGGGGGGGGGGGGGGAGACTCTCGACTGAAGTGGTGCAGTCGAGATTCAGACACTATAAGAAAATTTTTAACAAAATTCGGCGTTTTATATAAAATGTGCCTTATTTCCTATTTTAGGAAATGCAATGTTCTTATAGCTATAACCTTTACTTATAACCAATACATAGTAACTGTCACTGAATTGTCACTGTGTGTATGGCGTCATCAATGACGCTGCATGTTAGAAAGTAAGGAAACCATGCTTTGCGAAACGATTTACCCATTTGCTGACGAATTAGAACACTATGCGAAGGAAATATGATGTGCATATTTACATGGACGTTTTACCACATATGGCTAAAATAGTTTTAAAAGTTACAAACTTTAATAATTACACTTTTATGCGAACCTTTTTATACAGTGAGTGTTTTCTTTACAGTAAAGTGTGCAGGGGGCGTGGCAGTTAATTAGTGCGTCTAGCGAACAGAATGCACCGTAACCCTTTCGTTTTCATTGGAAAATAAGATTAAATCGTAAAATATTAAAATATTCTCAGGAATAAATACTTTGAGCACAAGTCAACGGATACCCTTAACGCTGAAAACATATGAGGAAATATCTTCTTCTGAAATATCGACCACAAAGGCTTAATTATTGATTATTTTTAAAACAATGCCATTTCATCTGAAATCCGGGTTGGTCGTGTGGTGTATTTGTTATCGTCTAAATGATGCCTATTTTACTTGTTTGTGAATGAAGTCAATCACAATGAATACAATGTCGGATCACTGTAAAATCCTCTTCGCTCATAATGTGTTTTTTTAGCACCAGGAAAACTAAATTCCATGAAACAAATAAAACGGAATTGTTGACAATGCTGACATTCAAACATTACGAGCTATCATCTTAATGTTTTCTGTCACGAAAATGCGATAACATTTATTTCGCAGACAACATTATCGTAAATCGGGAACAAGTGCTTCACAAACTGTTAAACTGGTCTTTATGATTGAACAGCTCTGAATAAATTGCCACCATAAACGCACATTTCAATGCAAAGCGCTCTTTTCGTCTTATGTATTTTTCGTGTTTTGTTTTATCATTCTTTGTTCTTTGTACATTTATTGTTCATGGATAATATTTGGCGGACTTTTTTCAAATAGCTTCCATTAAAAATATTTTTCGTTACAAATATTTTCAAAAACATGTCGAGTCAAGATTAAAGGAATTCATAAAAGAGTTTCAAAGTCAATTGTTGTTCCCAGTTTGTTGTGGGTTGTTTAACGCCATACTCCATTAATCCAATTGAATATGGTAGCCTGTAAAAATTGAATCTGAGCAAGATAATCTAGTGGTTGATATCATGAGCAACGTCCCACGAGATCTGGGTGCGACGACGCGTACACAACCAAGGCACATAGCCTAAACAACTGTTCTATTTGAGTTGCCTCTTATGACAAATGGGTGAGTGAGTGAGTTGGGAGTAACGACGTTTTGAAATGTATTCCAGTTACATCACGACGTGTCAGCTTATTGTGGGAGGGGGTGGTCGGGTAGCCTTGTGGTTAAAGCTTTCGCTCGTCACACCGAAGACCCGGATTCGATTCCCGATATGGGTACAATGTGTGAAGCCCATTTCTGGTGTCACCCGCCGTGATATTGCTGGAATATTGCTAAAAGCGGCGTAAAACCAAACTCACTAACTCACTATTGTGTGAGGAAAGCCCAAAGTGATGCAAGTCTCAGACGTTTACCGCTTTGATAAAACCCACGAGCACGGGAATGGTGATAACAGACCTGAAAATATAATCGGGGTGAACCGGGTTTCGAACCAACGATCATAGGCTTCTGGGGTACACAGGGAACGCGACTTTGCAAGCGAATCACGTTGCCATAGACGACTCCCCCCCGCCCCCCCCCCCCCCCCCCCTCCCCCCTCCCACCCACAACACACTACACCCAACCCCGCCCTCCTACCTCCCACGACAAGCAGAGGATAGCATACGATCAATGACTATAGCAGTGTTCATACTTTTGGCCTTACATTGGGCAAACCCCATCGTTTTTTCAACTGGGGAGAGCACCGGATGGACGCTCCTAGCTGTGTAAGTGCCCGCGTCTTCTAGATGGAATATTGATGAGTGCGGCGCTAAGCAAAGAAGTCCCCAAACCCAAACATATTACCACTGTATTTCCACCCGGAACGCCACAACGTGATGCTGACCAGAAAACAGAGTAAAGGTCACTTGTCGAATCAATTTCTTCTATAACTTTGGGGACAAATGGGAATTTCTAAATACGTTCCGTGAGAATTCCATTGGAATGCTAACTGAAATATTGCGTTATATACACATTTGCAAGTATAAATAGGGTAGAGCATACCCACGTGTCATCCTGTTCATGATTGTCAATGATTGTTTTTTTTAGAGAAATGTTTTGCAGGACATCGTTTTCTGTAGCCGATGTCGTTATTGAGCGTCACTGAGTCAGTTAAACAAACTTGATGGCAATCATTGTGTTTTGTTGTGTGTTTGTGTAAAACTGACCACAGTGATTCATGTATATTACATTAAAAGAATATACATTTAAAAGTCTTGAATGTCAGAATAATTTGAATACTTTGGATAAATACAGCAATATGCACAGACTACATTTTTCGTCTTGTTTATTTCATACTCTTTCCTATCTCAATCATGTCTCTGATTTGCTGTTCTTAATGTAGTAAGTCAAATACGAGATGTACATATACATGATAATTGTAACCGATAGGGTTCTAAGTGAAGTAATTGCCTGTACATGATACACTATTCTCCTTTTGATTGAACATTCTGCGATCGTACGCAAGAACTGTTTAAATTGATCAATCAACTTTTTTTAAACAACAGTTACTGACACTGGGTACGCTGTCAGACATCCAAACAAACGATGCACCAGGAGGATGGATTGAACGATTTGACTCACGCACAGTTACAACCATCAGTACTATTGGACGGTTGACATAACACATTGCATAATATGGGTAACCTGTGGTGACAACACAAGCTTGCCTTCCAGTGATACCATTCTAACCTTCACTAACATTTCAGTGAGACATCTACCTAATTCACTGTAGACCAAATGTCTGTAGACCTGTCCATCGGCGAACGTTGCAGGAGTCGTTTGATGTCTTTGAGTCGTTCCTTTCCTTGTGCAGTCACAGTGGTGCCTCAAGGAAGGTCAACAAACCTTCCAGATAAATGGTATCATTTGGCCTTCGTCCTTTCTTGTGACCATGGGTGAGTCGCCGAATTTGGGATGCCAGAAACAGACTAAAAACATTGGCGTTGGCAGGTCTTTGGTTAGACAGACAGGACTGTCAATATATTTTATTTTGCCATTACATCCATATGGCTTTGCTGTGCATCCAATGATTTTCTCTGGACATTTATTCGACTGCATTTAAGGGTAATAGATGGGATATTTTCAGAATTGAAATGTTGTTAGACACTTTCTGTCGATGTCCGATCGTGTCGATAGTTTCTGTTGCGTCTCTCAATAAAGGAAGTTTAATCTATGTCATAAGGAGCCTGTAGCTAAATATGTTATTATTAGGATAATTGCAAAGCGTTGATGCCTTTTTGAAAAGTCATTTTTAGTCAATGATAAGGGATAAACATATTATTATTTCAGATGCCCTTATCACGTGTAGCGCCATATATGGTTCCATATACAATTCCAGATGGAATAACAATGCATACAGTGTTTGAATATATTTTGGTCATCGGATATCGCCGCTTGTTTGAGCCGTGTTTGGGGCGTGTTTGAGCCGTGTTTGAGCCGTGTTTGGGCCGTGTTTGGGTCGTGTTTGGGCGGTGTTTGGGCCGTGTTTGAGCAGTGTTTGGGCCGTGTTTGAGCCGTGTTTGGGCCGTGTTTGAGCAGTGTTTGGGCCGTGTTTGGGCAGTGTTTGAGCAGTGTTTGGGCCGTGTTTGAGCCGTGTTTGGGCCGTGTTTGAGCCGTGTTTGGGCCGTGTTTGGGACGTGTTTGGGCCGTGTTTGAGCCGTGTTTGAGCCGTGTTTGGGCCTTGTTTTGGCTGTGTTTGGGCCGTGTTTGGGCCGTGTTTGGGACATGTTTGGGCCGTGTTTTGGACGTGTTTGGGACGTGTCTGAGCTGTAAAAGGTTTGGATTGCAGTGAATAGAATGCGTTTGTATTGGACTACTTTGTATAGAACTGGATAGCAGTTGGGATAAACTGCATAGCAGTTGATAGCATTCAAATATACTGAATAGCAATTGATAGCATTTGAATAAACTGGATAGCAGTTGATACAATTGGATAGAACCGAATATCATTGGGTAGAACTGTTTTTCAGTTGATGGCATTGGAGAGAAATGGATAGCAGTTGATAACATTGGAAAGAACTGGTAACATTGGTTGGACATGGATGTCAGTTGATAGCACTGGATAGAGCTGGGTAACACTGGGCTGAACTCGATGGCAGCCGATAGCACTGGATAGAGCTGGGTAACATTGGGTTGAACTTGGTGGCAGCTTATAGCACCGGATAGAGCTGGGTAACATTGGGTTGAACTGGATGGCAGCTTATAGCACCGGATAGAGCTGGGTAACACTGGGCTGAACTGGATGGCAGCTTATAGCACTGGATAGAGCTGGGTAACACTGGGCTGAACTCGATGGCAGCCGATAGCACTGGATAGAGCTGGGTAACATTGGGTTGAACTTGGTGGCAGCTTATAGCACCGGATAGAGCTGGGTAACACTGGGCTGAACTGGATGGCAGCCGATAGCACTGGATAGAGCTGGGTAACATTGGGTTGAACTTGGTGGCAGCTTATAGCACCGGATAGAGCTGGATAACATTGGGTTGAACTGGATGGCAGCTCATAGCACCGGATAGAGCTGGATAACATTGGGTTGAACTGGATGGCAGCTTATAGCACTGGATAGAGCTGGGTAACACTGGGCTGAACTGGATGGCAGCTCATAGCACCGGACAGAGCTGGATAACATTGGGTTGAACTGGATGGCAGCTGAAAGCACCGGATAGAGCTAGATAACATTGGGTTGAACTGGATGGCAGCTGATTGTATTCAATTTGTATTGTGAAGTTTAGAATATTCTGTAACAAAACTGTAACGTTTCTGTATCGAACAGTTAAAAAATATATACGCAATACGGTTGTATTATAAACTTTATGTTGAATACAATTACCTCGTTTATAACGAAGTTATCGATGTGGTCTTTGTGGAGAGATTCGGAAAATCAGCTGTGTATTTATTCCAAAAGTTTCCTTTTTTACTGATTTTTACGCATTGATATAATTTTTGGCGTCTGAGTCACGTAGAGGCCATCATGACCCATTTGTTTATCAATTGAAGCCCACGATCTGATATGCAAGCACCTACTAAGTGTTCTTTCATGTTTGGCTTATTTCACAATACTTATTCATACACATTGATTTATAACTCTCTTCAAAGATGCACTTTAACATAAATTCCTAATTTTTAGTGTCAGTCTTATTCAAGATACGACCGCATCTATGATAAAATAAACTACAGATAATGACAAAATTCCCCTTTGATAAATACATAACATCTATCAAAACCAAATTACAATATCTTATCGTTTTATAGACTTTAGAATACAATGCCAAATACCAAACAGACAGCACAAACCTTTCTAATATCTTAAACAAGTCTACAAGTACAACATCCAAGCATATATCTTTGATTCTTCATTTTCGGTTTACGGTTTGTAAATAGGTCATGAAATGAAATTACTTGGTTCTAAATGGGACGCTCTTTTCACTTAACCACAAACCCAGAAGCACCGTCGGCAGAAAGGCCATGTTCAATGGAGGCCTTTGCTAGTCTTTGCCCCTCGTGCACTATTTATAGAGAAACTAACAGTGTACTTCACTAAACCCACACCATTGTAATAATTCTATAAACACAGCGTTTAAACTGAAACAGAGCCTTCTGGCGCCATCAACATCATCGCCACATCGATTTCGTTCTAATTTTGTATTTATAATTCGACACGTGGCCTTGATTTCGTACCCTAACTGGGAGTTCAATTTGGCGTGTTCCTTTGAGGATTTGGTTAGATACTAACTGACCTCACATATAGTCCGTGTTATGAACGCCATTGCGGGTTATCCGTAATTTGATCAGGCAATACGTCAGAAACAGACATAGTTATGTCAATACGTGACAAAGTGTTGGTAAAGTCTTGGAACATGCACGTGACTAGTAACCCGGAAACAGCATAACCACTATATCAAATGAAACGTCCTTTACATGAATGCCTCTGTACCAAGTAGAATACAATAGAATGTTATTTGGGTTCCCAAGTGTTTAATATTTTCCTTGTTTAGATTAATGTTGCTTTTAACACAACCTACTGGGTGTGAAGATGCGCTCTGGGACACATTGATGTTGCTCCAGAAGCAACAAAAGATTATTTAAAAAATATCTGTTAAAATGTAACAATTTTGATAATTATTTACAAAAATATTTTTCTGTCGATGCTATATCACTCGACGTGAAACCCTGTTTCCGAGCATAGAAGAACGAGGCGTGGAACATAGCGACAAAACGTTTTCCATAATCATAAGAAACGCTCATCTTTTCGCGAACATGGTATCATCACTATTTCATGGTGTGATTCATAAACATATGATTTATGATACAATAGGAATCGTACAATGTACTCATGGATATTGTTTTGTCGTTAATGTGGATGTTTTAACAATGCACACCTAGCATTTGGAAAGTTGTTTTTCGTTTACAACTTATTGTATTGAGCACACAACAGAATCTATTGCTTTTTTAATCACCAAGTCCTTGAAAAGGCATTTAGAATTGATACACATAAGGAAGAGAAGTTATGGATGTCAACTTGTTTATTATGAGGAAAACAACGTGTCTGAGTAATACTTACTCCTTCATTCACCTGATGATTAGTTTGATCATTTTGAAGCTTATCACTCTTTTCATTCCATAGTCGCGTGTTCGTAGATGCAGCGGGTTCTCTGTCATCTGTCAATGTATGTATTCCACAGATATCAGGAAATTAAAAACGGCATTATCTCGTCAAACGGTGCTTTGACCAGAAAGTCAGATATAAAACGTCGCGTCATCTAGGTGTGGAAAGAAGTCCGATGTGATTTAGGTTTCAGATTTTACCACGTTGGTGATCATGTAATCCACGAGCACGGGTATGGTGCTGACAAACCTAGAAAAACAATCTGAGTTCGACCCCTTGATCACAGGGTTCTGGAAACCCAAAGAGACGAAACTCTGCACCGCGAATACCGATGCTAGATTTGATTAACTTGGGCTGACCACACCACCACACCATAACGCCACCCTACCCTCCACTGTATTGAAATATCCTACATCAACAACATAGCGGAGACATGACCATTAGCCAACTCATTGCTGAACATATCCGAGTCGATGCCCACACAGCGAAATACCATATTGTCATGATGACATATTTTAATGTAACATGTTTAACGAAATGTACTTTGGCTTTGAAACCTCTCACTAAACGACATAGCCAATGCCAATGGTTCATCGAATCAATAAAATTCAACTTTCCGAACCCGGAAAATGATTCATGTCCAGCAGAAAATAATTATCCGGAGACGAATTTATAAAGGAATTAATCCTAAAAAATTACCGGTGGGCTTGGCGATTTAGAGAAGGAAATTAGACCTAATTTTCTCCTTTTGCTCGATTTCCGTCAAATAATGCAATATCGCGGGAGAGTCTTGGAGCACAGTGCCAAAGAAAGATGGAAATGTTTGATGATAAAAACTTAATTTCATATGATTACACTTACGATATTTGTAAGTGAATCCAATGTGAAACAGATTCAAAGTCTTATATACATATTGCCTGCACAGTGAATGTGATAAAGTGCATGTCGTATACCACATCTTAAACATGCACTTGTTTACTATTTAGAATCCATTAGTGGTTGGCTCACTCGACGGTCAAAATTTTACTAATCGTTAGATTCGTTGTTCGTGAAGTTCCCACAGGGCATATAAAGAGTACATTGAACGCAACGGCGAGAAAGGCCTTTTGTATTAATTGCAACAGAATGAATGGCGGAATACTCGGTCCTTTTTTTGCATTGTGACTGTCCCTAACGGTCTTTACATGCCTCTGCGTGGTGTCTGCAGCTCTTTGCTAAATGAAGATCTTGCTCTGAAAGTGCTAGTCTGCATGTACTGGCGGGGATGAAGCGCTATATTATGTATGTCAAATATCATATCGACGCTGAAATTTTATGCATTCATGATGAATCAAAGTTCACCTGTTTTCAGACAGTAGTATCAAATGTCGAACGCTTAGACGCCGTCTTCCTGTACGTTCTGGTCATGGCTGGGAGTCAGATTTATACCTATCAGGTGTTGGATCTTGTACAGAAGAGTTCTATTTTTCTTAAGTCCCAATTTAAGCGCTAAATTTAACATTGGAAACCTCATGAATACTCTGCGCGTTCGGTTCCAAATTCAATTTAGCGCGATTACATCTGCAGAGTGTGTTTGTCTCCTAATTGAATGAGGTGATGACCCAGGATAGCTGCAATATTGTCCATAGTTGTAACTCGCTCATGACAACAGGGGGGTGAGTGAGATTGTAAGCTGGATCCAGCAAAATCATATTTAATTGTAGCAATATATGTAGAACATTGATAATCCATCCATCCGATGATCGTGTACACCAATGCCCTGTGCTACCAAAGAAACTGAGGTTTGAGACCCCAAGTGATTCATACAAATATGGCAGTCAGCTTTTGTTTTATAAGGTTTGCATGAGCCAGATGACAAAATGAATGATTGAATGACTGACTGACATTCTTCACTGTATCTCGCTGCCATGTTTTAGCAGTTGTCTCATGCAAACGCCTACATCATCATAACCATCTAATCTCTTTTCGAATCGGCAACAATGAGCCCGGGGTGGAGGAGACTTATTCAAGCCATGATTTCCCACGGGCACATTTTGCAAAAGATCTACTCTTGATGTCGGAGTACGCTAATACAACAAGACAACTGCGGAGCATGGAAAATGTACACAATAGTCCACTTATGCCATCCACAGCACGCACAATCTGAACTCCGATCGTGATGGCCATTATTGTGGTGGAAGACAGCAGTGTGTCGATACACCCTGGGGACGACCTTTTCATATTCCAAGGGATGGTCTGAGATGTTTGTTTGAAACTAAGTTGGTTTCGGTCACTGCTTCAAGACGTGTATTCCTTCTCTGGAGCTAAACCTTTCCTTTGACACATGCATATTTTTCTGGACATCTAGTCAGCAATTACATTTTTTTGGTATCAAATGTTATGTATTATTTTTTTCCAAATAATCAGTCCTTTACAATATACTTTCGTAAGACCGTTATTCATGAATGACATTGATGACTGTAGTTATCGCGCAGCTAAATGGTCACAATCCTGACGGTGACACCTGTGTTCTCAAGGCAGCGATCAAGATCAAAGTCTCCAGGTGATATTGGAGGGTATTCCTGATCTGTCGGTGGTATAAATTAGTTCTATAAATACATCTATCGATACAGGCAAATGTCAGATGACTTGACAGTCACTGAAATGACCAAGGCATTCATTGTACAGTAAACTACGTTTATAACGAACACGCTATGACGAACTGACGGATATAACGAACTATTTTTGTCCTGTCCATTTGCTGTAAATATTCTGAACATTTGCTTATAACGAACTACGGTTATAACGAATTAAAATTAGTGGTACCTCTGGGTTCGTTATAACCGTAGTTTACTGTACATGCCACGGATACCGTCGAAGGTTATTTCACCCAAAACGTAATTCTATAAATGTCTTAAATACAGACACGATGTATATAGTCTTAAATATTTACTGGATGACGACAAGTCATCGGCTAGTCTGACAGATCATCTAGCGGATGCCCCCTTTACAGGTACAGCACTACAACAGGTCAACCAGGTCACATGGCCATTTTGGGTGATGTAACTTTCAAGTTAGTCATTTCCAGGTTGGTGAGATGAAACGAATCTCATCCTAATTACGTGTTATATCTAATGAAACCTGAATTAAAAACAGCCATTAAATTAGTCAGGTTTCCAAAGCAGCAAGTCCTGTTCCTTTGAAAATCATTATACCCCCTCTCCCTATGTTACATCACGCAGTCCATCTCATTCCAGCACGGCACTCGGTCGACTATTGAAGTATGAATAGTCAAAATGTTGCGAGCACTCATTAGTTAACTTAGGCTTCAAATTACCGGATTAGACTTAAAGACATTTGTCCCAAAAACCACCGTCATTGATTTGGAGTTGGAATGAAGTCCTCTGAACTGTTCAGTCGAAACGGAAGTTCCCAGCCGTAATTTGCATACCGTGCAAATAAAGCCCTGGGGTCATTATTGACCGGAAAATAAGGTCCCCGTTGAATGATTGTGACTCTAATGGAGGCTTATGGCTTCTTTCGTTTGTGCGTTGAAGGACCTGATTCAGCCATGCGATTGTGCTGGATAGTTAAATCCTAGGTCACACATATTTGAGAGCCAAATGATGTAAATTTGTCAGTTTTTCTTTCCCTCGAGGGCCAAGGTTATCAAAATGTTTAATTGGTGGGCCATGTTATAGTGCCCAATGTGGCCACGAAGCAAAGGTTTATTGATTCACCGGACAAATGCAAAGCTGGTTATGGGAAATTGCCATCAGATTGTGATTTTTCAAAATGTACGTTTACTAAAGCATTACCAGAATTTCATTTCAAACAAGAGTTTTTACTCAGTGAAATAAGGTGTGTCGATGGAGCCGGTTCTTCACTCAAGCCGGCTGAGAGTTCATTGACTGAGTCAACACTGAGACGCTGCGACCAGCGGGCAACCATAACAGTGTCATTAAGAACTAAAGCATAAGTCATCACATGAAAAGCCTAATCCTTTATAATTCTATCATCAAAGCAATACATTTATTGAAATAATATGATACGATAATTTCATTGACTTGTGTCAATAACTTTAGTTTTTCTTATCTTTAATTCAGTTCATCTTCAGTTTTAAATTAGGATATATTTTAAGACAATAAAATTAATTTTCAGTCCCATAGATTTTTTTAAGAAAAGTCTAAGAAATGAAAATATTTATGTATTTTGCGTCAAACCACGCTCATGCTTTCAGGAGCTCTCAATATTTAAGCTGTGTCTGATGAGTAAGGGTCATGACGTTATTGTTACATTAGTGCTATAAGTTGCTGCTTCATCAGCTGAGCTAAACACTTGTGACTATTCGACAACAAGCACGTCAAGCTGTTAGGGTGCTCATGGTATGATATGGACAGAAACAGCACAGAACAAAATAAATAAGAATTAAATCGTTAGTCTGGACCCCGTTAATCTAGACACCCCGCATATCGGGCAATTGCTGCTGGGTAAGCTTACATGAGTATAAAGTGCCTTATTACTTTGAAAATGTGTTGACGATGACAGTGGGAACGCTACTGTCTGGATTATATAGTGTTCAGTTTCTAGCATATCGCAGTCTGTGGTGATGCATGTATATGTGGGTAGGTGACAGTGTTACTTAGTCAGCTAACTAGGTTCGATTCCCCACATAGGTACAATGTGTGAAGAACAATTCTGGTGTCCCCCGCCGTGATTTGGCTGGAATATGACTGAAAGCGGCGTACAACAGAACTCATTCATGTACATGTTGTCGCCGTTGGTGTTACAGCTATTAGCATCAGTGCATAGACATAATGAGGCATGGAGGTTCAACCAATGAACAGGCCTCAAAGAGTTCTCCTAAATAACTATTGCTGGCTACATTTGGGTAAATATTCATTTGCTGTTATTTCACTACGAATGTCGTCCAGTCAACTCCGAATGTAACTAACTCCAACGAAACAGGAATGTTTGTTGGTTACATCCGATGTTACATATATAACACTATTATCATTAACGATGTGATGACCACTCATCGTGGCATGGTAATACTGGACTGTTTTGTTTATAATTAATAATTAATAACTGATGTCATACCATTTAAACGAGCACAAACCATACATTCCTTAGTGTAGTATCCCGGGTTAGAATGGCCTTGCCACGGAAACCGTTAAGGGCTGATTTGGTATCCGGCAATAGTCGGAAACATAATTCGGGGTAATTCATATAATTACATCGAACTGCGAAGGCGGTGTCGTTTCCAGCTTCCTGATACGTAGTGACTATGGTCAGTCGCCATGTGAACTATTGGTATTTTAAGCCACTTAGTCAGCGCAAATCTGCTTTAAAGAAAATGATAGTGAGTGAGTATGGTTTTACGCCGCTTTTAGCAATGTTCCAGCAATATCACGGCGGGGGACACCAGAAATGGGCTTCACACATTGTACCCATGTCGGGAATCGCACCCGGGTCTTCGGCGTGTCGAGCGAATGCTCTAACCACTAGGCTACCCGACCGCCCCTAAAGAAAATGATAAGCGACCAGGAGTCGATGAGCTTATTTTGTTTCAGCTGGGTTCTTTGTTTCCCTATAGGTCTACTGTAGTTTTTCATATAGATCAACTTTAGTAAAGTTTTTCATACAGGTGAGATGTAGTTAAGTATTTCATACAGGTGAGATGTAGTTAAGTATTTCATACAGGTGAGATGTAGTTAAGTATTTCATACAGGTGAGATGTAGTTAAGTATTTCATACAGGTGAGATGTAGTAAAGTATTTCATACAGGTGAGATGTAGTTAAGTATTTCATACAGGTGAGATGTAGTTAAGTTTTTCATACAGGTGAGATGTAGTTAAGTATTTCATACAGGTGAGATGTAGTTAAGTATTTCATACAGGTGAGATGTATTAAAGTATTTCATACAGGTGAGATGTAGTTAAGTATTTCATACAGGTGAGATGTAGTAAAGTATTTCATACAGGTGAGATGTAGTTAAGTATTTCATACAGGTGAGATGTAGTTAAGTATTTCATACAGGTGAGATGTAGTTAAGTATTTCATACAGGTGAGATGTAGTTAAGTATTTCATACAGGTGAGATGTAGTTAAGTATTTCATACAGGTGAGATGTAGTTAAGTATTTCCACATCGGCCAACTAAAGTTAAGTATTTTATATAGGTCAGCTTTCGTTAACTATTTTCATATAGGTCAGCTGTTGTTGAGTATTTATATATAGGTCAGGTTCAGTTACGTATTTTGTAACAGGTCAGTTTTAGTTAAATATTTTCATATGGGCCACAGTAGTTAAGTGTAATCATATAGGACAAACGTTTTGTCGAGGTGCATGCTTGTGCCCGACAGCATTGGGCGTTGCTCACGTTATCGACCGTTGGTTTTCTTGATGCAAACTTAATCACACGCCACAACGATACACCGGAATATTGCTGACTGCGGCGTAAGCAACAAATAACAGTTACCCTACCCTTTGTATATCGCTTACAGTACATGTTTGACTAGTCAACCACACTTGTCTTGTCTCCTGAGAGGGGCCCAAACTGGATCGGGTGGTCGGCTTTTGCGACTTGGCTGCGTTTTCGTTTCACATTCCTCAGTCACTGGTTTGTTGGTCTAGACTTGATTATAACAGTCGGCCTTTATAGTGTCGGCATTCCCCGTCATTCACTTTCTAACCCCAAAGATCCGGGGTAGAACAGGTCTTCAGCAGCCCATGCTTGCCGTTAAAGACGACTACGCTTGTCGAAAGAGGCGACTAACGAGATCGGGTGGTCAGGTTATCTGACTTTGTTGATGCATGTCATCGTATCCCAATTGTGTAGATCGATGCACATGATGTCAGTCACTGGATTGTCTGGTCCAGACTCGATTATTTACAGACAGCCGTCATAAAGCTTGAATGTTGCTGAATGCGGCGTTAAACAACAAACAAACAACCAACACTTAGTCAACTCAGTGATATAATCGTTATGCCATGGCTGTTAGGAAACTTTCAGTCCATGTCAAATATATCATCTAATTTGAAGAACAGAAAGAGTTGGTTTCAAAGTGATAACCTTTTTCACTTCTTGCTGTCTTATTTTCTGCAGCTGTGTGTTGACTGAAGATCTTGCTCTTAAACTATTAGTCTACATGTAACGACTGTAATACGACGCTACATTATTTATGTCATAAATCACAACACAACTGAAATGTTATGCATACATGACGAATCAAAGTTCACCTGTGATCAGCAAGGAATAAGACATGTTAACGCCGTAGAGTAACAACACACCTATAAACATTGACAGGAGACAGCTTCGGAACCCTTAATTTAAAGATTTATCCAGAAGATTTTCCCAATGCTCATTCTTGAAACTTAATCGCCATAACGAGGCTCCGGCAAAATCATTTTGATCATGGACAGCTGATTCCTCTTCCCAAGAACAATTTCACAAGCGTTTGTCATCTCTAAGAACGCTAAGACTTTTCATTCTTAACCAGACAAGACATTTCTCTTTATGTGGTCCGGCACGACGGTCCACACTATATATAACCGGAGTCATCAAGTCAAATTAGTTACGATGGAGGCCAGGCAAAGAGATTGAAAACTCCTACCTACGGCGTCTGTTCACAAAGGGACGATCCGCTCTTTTACATCGATTGAGGAATGAACTGTTTGGTGTATTGTGGACAAGCCATTAGCTATGGGACCCGAAGAGGCGCGCTGAGTTTAGCCAGTTGGTTCTTCAACCCTGCTAACTTCAAATTGAATGTTGCACGCTTGCCGAGATCGCGCTAATCCCTGCTCGCATTCCTGGGCACAATTGTTGATTTTTCATTCACACGATCAGCAATTAATGTCTGATTTATGATGTTTCCTGTTTTATCGTCTAGTGGGGATGTTTCTGCTCCATATGGCTGACGGAATACGCGAGTGGTCGAGGACCTAGAAGATCCGACTGACGAATTTATCAACTTTTCCTCCTGGCTGGAGGATTTCATTTGTGAAAGGAGCAATGCGTTTGTGCAGGAGGGATTGTGCTATGCTTAGAACATTCTACTGAGCTTCCACGACGGAGAGTTAACGGATACTTGTATACGAGGTAATTTACTTGATAATATCATTTGTCAATTGCATTGATAACAATTTTCCATATTAATGTTGTTGGCGTTAAATTGCAATTTCATCGCAACATCTCGTGATGTTTCTTCCTTCAAATATGCCAATTTCATGGTTGCTTTTCGAATGATGTTTGTTTTGTGTTTTTTTTTAGCATTGCGAGACAAATACTGTACAATGGTGTTTGTTTCTCATGTCCGGTTTAATAATGCAACTCATTCTGGATTGTTCTGATGTAATTCATGTTAATTAATTTTAACATATGGTACACAATTTGAACTTCAGAAACATTACAGAACAAATACAACATATTGATTTTTCATTGCTCGCAGTGTCAGATCTTCCTTCTTCGTTATTGTTTTGCACAGTTTTTATGTATTTCATACAAATCGACCAGAAAGGACATGAACATATTTTACTATATTCACAAGATCAACACTTTTACCTTTAGATACAAGACAAAATCTGTGAAGGTTCATTTTCCTTTAGCGATTACACTGCAGAACACCCATTGGTTTTTCAGTACGGTAAGATGGATGAAAACTTCGTAATACGTAATACGTATTACGATCCTGCAAGGGTTGTTACATGTAGCCATTATCATATTCCATAAAAAATGTTGGATACCACACAGGATACCACACACACGTTTAACACCATACATAGGCATGTATCATATCATAATATGTAGAACGTGTTATATATTAACATATTATTTTGATACTTGTAATTCAGAATACAACATAGTTCGTCTTCAACTTGCATGTCTATCACTATGTTATTTACACTGTTCATTTAGTCAGTCAGGACCAAGCAAAGCTAGGCATGCTCCTACAACAATACATGAATAATACCATGTCCCTCCGCGCGTGTTTTAGTTACCGACAACGATGCCAACCTGGGTGCAAGTGTAGTGAACCCAAAACGTTAATGATTTGTACACCTTGGTAATGTACATGCGCACATGCTGTGATCAGAAACGCATATGTATAACCGTGGCTTGTGTATGTATACTGATCTGTGAAACATATTGCAGAATATAATAATAACCTATGTTAATCAAACTACTACATCGTTCTTCAGCTAATATTAGTCCCGTTTTAACTTTAAACGTCTAAACTGCCGGGGGCAAATAGCATACATTTGAAAAATGGATTTGAACAAAAAATTACAAACGTTATCAGAACGTTACTAGGCTGAAACAGTTTAAAACACAATCTGGATACCCGTTTCAAATACATCACCATCGAGTAACCATTTCTTGTCTGTTTCATATTTAGCCACCATGAAACATGGTGTATTTTGTCCTTGCCCGGCAGTTTACATCGCAAAAAAAATAAAATATGTCATGGTTCTAGAGGGTATATGCTCTGAAATGATTTTGAAATATCTTTGTCAATCAAGTGTATTAAAGCAGTGGTAAGAACGTTTCTCGGCTAGCTCTATGTTTACGTGGGGATAGCAATTTACCCACAAGAAAATGTAACTAGGACGAACGGAGCAAAATGAACTACTGACACACGAACGTGTTTGTAAAGCTTGATACTTGTGATTCATGTGTAAGGTCTATAAGATAGATTAATCACATCAGAAAATGATCGCTATTTCCTGGGGAAGAATTAGTGACTACTTTCCTCCCACTTATCTTACTATTAACACTAATGGTCTCTGAGGATGGACACGGTTCCAGATAAAGCACGACTGTACTTGTACAACTAGCAATGTATGTCAGAGGACCGCACGACGCGCTGATGTGGACTAGCCAAAGCGATCTTAGCGCTACGATTGGCGTAAGTCTACGTCTACGGTCATTTGTGAGAGTTACGCAACCTTAGCATCGCAATGTGGAACGGGGCCCTGTTCCTGTATTTCAGTTCAGAGAAACTCTATGAGACACAATTCCAAGAACCATATAAAGGACATTGCATGCAATACGTGTTGTGATATGAACATGATAGTGTTGTAGCCAAACACGTATGTTTCTACGACCTCACCGTATGTTTCACGCAGTGTGAGGTTAAGTTATTATCAGGTTATTGGTGAGTTTTTCCTCATAGTGATAGTTACACTAGCTCAAGGTGTTTGTACTTCTGTATTTGATGACATATTCGTGTGGAAACTGGTCAACAATAACATTAACAGCTTGTTTTCAAATAAACTTAATCTTGTTGTGTTTATCTGTTTCGTCTTTCAAGGGAGCATATCGTTGTAAGAGACCAGCTAGTTAGTGTTATATCAGAAACAGGACCTAGTCGATCACCACTTCAAAACATACATATATATCTTTTAAAAAATATTTTACGACCATGCATATTGTGAAGACAAATTCACCGACCATCAACTTATATCGGATTTATCCAGCTCAACTGTAAATCTTATGTGTGATATTGAGTTTTTGAGCAGACTTGATCAGTCTCCATTTATTATATAATCGTAATGTCTCAAATATCCACAATTAACAACACAAACTGCAGCGGACAATTGAAACATAATGGTTTGCTAAGAAACGTTTTTAATTAGTGACACAGTTTTCAGAGTTTTTTGTGCATTCGGAACAACCAATGGAAGAGGAAGAATATAATGGGATGTTTTTTTTGTAATTTGATATTTAAAAAGTTCAAACTGGAAATCAGTACGTCCAGTCTAATATAATTCATAACGTATTGATTAATTGATTTCGTTCCGGAAAGGCAAACTAAAACAATGTGAATCGCATGCTTGTTCTTCTCCGAGAGTAACCGTAACACAAGTATAATTATGTACTTCTCAGACCGTAACCGCTGCGCACTTGTGATTATATGCTTCTCAGGGAGTAGCATCATTCTAATTATCTACTTTTTAGAGGCTAGTCGCATGACAATATTAAATCATATACTTCCCCCGGGATAGCCTCTGTAGGTAGATCACAGAGCATGGGGGACAACTATGTTGACTTCAGGGTAACACAGTTATGTAGATCACAGGCTAGGGGATGTAACACAGTTATGGAGATCACAGGGGGTTGAGCAGAATTTTTATTTATTACCCACAGGGTTAGAAATAACTGAGTTAATAAAAATCGTATGTGCGCTAGTGCAAATATTACTTCACGCGCACCAGTGTATTGTGTCCGTCATCCGGACATTGTTGACGTCATTCGAATTTTATTGTAATGTAAAGACGGAATGACGTAACACTAGAAACGACTTCATAGCTGAATATTGTTGACGTCATTCGACAAATTGTTGTTTTCTAGGACAGCGGTGGTGATCAGTGCATTATTTTGTAAAGGGGAGCTCAAGAGGATAAAGAAAAAATGATTTCTAAAGAAATTATTACGCTTACATGTGTATCATACTGATTTTACAAAACAAGTGTAAAAATTCATGTATTACCCTCGCTCTCGTTCGGGAAATACAATAATTCTGACACTCGTTTCGTAAAATCAGTATGACTCACATGCTCGTATAATAATCTCTATGTACGTACTAGGATGGTCGTTGCAAACTCAAATCATGTGTATTTGTTTGTCCCTGATGAGGATAAAAAGTTAGTAAGTAAATAACGGCAGTCTAAACTGCATTTCAATTGTATCAAAGAGTATCAACTTGATGTTGGGGGAGAGTCCGAAGTGATACAGGTCTTACACACGGATACAGTGCTGACAAACCTAGAAACATAATCAGGTCGAAGGAGAATGTAAACCCACAGTCAGGGGTTTCTGGCATATTAGTGGTGCTGACACTAAACATGCATTGTATTGTCATCATATACATACCTTTGTCATAGAACACAAAGTAAACTAACAAAAGTAAAAATGGTATATTTGCAAACTCAGATTATTTGTAGTAACCAATATCTCCAGATATGACGTTTCGCTCAATGTCGAAATGAGGTGATAACGTCATGACGTCATAGTGAATCTACTAGGTGAAGCTTGTGAGGCATTTAGGCAGCCTGGTTATTGAGTCTTGAGATCGTCGCCCACGTACTGTCTTTAATGTCTGTATCATACACTGAATGTGCAATTGTCATTATGATTATTTTGGGAGCATAAAGGATTAAAATCTATTTATTTCCTTTGCATATTGTGAGTGATGAGGTGGTTTATGACTAACAAACCAATCCTGACAATAAACAGTATTAGCTGTGGACTGTTATACAGAGTCAGATGAACAATTGTTATACAGTGTCGATGGGACAAATGTTAGACAGACGCACTGGAACGACTGTTAAACAGTGTTAGTGGTATGATTGTTACACAGTCTCAGAGAAACGAGTGTTAGACAGTGTCAATCGAACAACTGTTAGACAGTGTCAGAGGAACGATTGTCAGACAGTGTCAGTGGAACAACTGTTAGACAGTGTCAATGGAACAACTGTTAGACAGTGTCAATGGAACAACTGTTAGACAGGCGCAGAAGAACGATTGTTAGACAGTGTCAATGGAACAACCGTTAGACAGTGTCAATGGAACAACTGTTAGACAGACGCAGAAGAACGATTGTTAGACAGTGTCAGTGAAACAACCGTTAGACAGTGTCAATGGAACAACTGTGAGACAGGCGCAGTGGAACGATTGTTAGACAGTGTTAGTGGAACGATTGTCAGACAGTGTCAATGGAACAACTGTTAGACAGACGCAGTGGAACGATTGTTAGACAGTGTCAGTGAGACAACCGTTAGACAGTGTCAGGGGAACAACTGTAAGACAGGCGCAGTGGAACGATTGTTAGACAGTGTTAGTGGAACGATTGTCAGACAGTGTCAATGGAACAACTGTTAGACAGTGTCAGGGGAACAACTGTTAGACAGTGTCAATGGAACAACTGTTAGAAAGACGCACTGGAACGATTGTTAGACAGTGTCAGTGGAACAACCGTTAGACAGTGTCAATGGAACAACTGTTAGACAGGCGCAGTGGAACGATTGTTAGACAGTGTTAGTGGAACGATTGTCAGACAGTGTCAATGGAACAACTGTTAGTGTCAGGGGAACAACTGTTAGACAGTGTCAATGGAACAACCGTTAGACAGTGTCAATGGAACAACTGTTAGACAGACGCAGTGGAACGATTGTTAGACAGTGTCAATGGAACAACCGTTAGACAGTGTCAGGGGAACAACTGTTAGACAGTGTCAATGGAACAACCGTTAGACAGTGACAATGGAACAACCGTTTGACAGTGTCAATGGAACAACTGTTAGACAGACGCAGTGGAACGATTGTTAGACAGTGTCAATGGAACAACCGTTAGACAGTGTCAATGGAACAACTGTTAGACAAACGCAGGGGAACGATTGTTAGACAGTGTTAGTGGAACGATTTTTAGACATTGTCAATGGAACAATTGTTAGTGTGAGTGGAACAATTGTTTGAAAGTGTCAGCGGAAGGTTTGTTAGACAGTGTCAGAGGAACGATTGTTAGACAGTGTCAGTGGAACACCTATTAGAGGTGAGGTGAGGTTTAAAGTCGCGTCCAAGATTATTGCACTTATATAGCGACGTGCATGCACGTGTATGTGTGTGTGTGGCTGCTTGTACTAGTCTGGGCTGATGCCGATTTATAGTGCTAGCTCACTGAGACACCATGCCGCAGTATAGCATGAATTCCCCACTCAGACACAGTATACTGACTCCGAGCCGACCAGTCCTTGTTTTAGCCCCTTAATGCCCTTAACAACAAGTACCATCTTTTAGCGTCTTTTGGTATGACGCGGCCGGGACCTTCCGGTCTTTCTAACGACAGTTAGACAGTGTCGGCAGAATGACTGTTAAACAGTGTCAGTTAAACGATTGTGAGACAATGTCAGCGGAACGAATGTTAGACAGTGTCAAAGGGACGATTGTTAGGCAGTGTTATGGGAACGCTTGTTAGACAATGTATCTTAGTGGATCGATTGTTAGACAGTGTCGATGGAGCGACTGTTAGACAGTGTCAGTTGAACGATTGTTAGACAGTGTCGATAGAGCGACTGTTAGACAGTGTCAGTAGGACGATTGTTAGTGTCAGTGGAACGATTGTTAGTGTCAGTGGAACGACTGTTTAACAGTGTCAGTGAAACGACTTTGAAATAGTGTCAGTGGAACGCTTGTTAGACAATGTCAGTTGAATGAATGTTAGACAGTGTCAGTGGAACGACAGTTAGACAGTGTCAGTTGAACGACAGTTAGACAGTGTCGGCAGAATGACTGTTAAACAGTGTCAGTTAAACGATTGTGAGACAGTGTCAGTGGAACGAATGTTAGACAGTGTCAAAGGGGCGATTGTTAGACAGTGTAATGGGAACGCTTGTTAGACAATGTATGTTAGTGGATCGATTGTTAGACAGTGTCAGTAGGACGATTGTTAGACAGTGTAATGGGAACGCTGTTAGACAGTGTCAGTGGAACGATTGTTAGACAGAGTCAGTGGAACGATTGTTAGACAGTGTCAGTTGACAACTGTTAGACAGTGACAGTAGAATGACTGTAATGCAGTGTCAGTGGAACGACTGTTAGACACTGTCGGTGGAACGATTGTGAGACAGTGTTAGTGGATCGATTGTTAGACATTGTCGATAGAGCGACTGTTAGACAGTGTCAGTAGGACGATTGTTAGACAGTGTAATGGGAACGCTGTTAGACAGTGTCAGTGGAACGATTGTTAGACAGAGTCAGTGGAACGATTGTTAGACAGTGTCAGTTGACAACTGTTAGACAGTGACAGTAGAATGACTGTAATGCAGTGTCAGTGGAACGACTGTTAGACACTTTCGGTGGAACGATTGTGAGACAGTGTTAGTGGATCGATTGTTAGACAGTGTCGATAGAGCGACTGTTAGACAGTGTCAGTAGGACGATTGTTAGACAGTGTAATGGGAACGCTGTTAGACAGTGTCAGTGGGACGATTGTTAGACAGAGTCAGTGGAACGATTGTTAGACAGTGTCAGTTGACAACTGTTAGACAGTGACAGTAGAATGACTATAATGCAGTATCAGTGGAACGACTGTTAGACACTTTCGGTGGAACGATTGTGAGACAGTGTTAGTGGATCGATTGTTAGACAGTGTCATTGGAACGATTGTGAGACAGTGTCAGTAGAACGACTGTTAGACAGTGTCGGTGGAACGATTGTTAGTGTCAGTGGAACGATTGTTAGACAGTGTCAGTGGAACGACTGTTAGACACTGTCGGTGGAACGATTGTTAGTGTCAGTGGAACGATTGTTAGACAGTGTCAGTGGAACGATTATAAGAAAGTTTCTGCAGAGCGACTGTTAGACAGTGTCAGTGGAACGATTGTTAGTGTCAGTGGAACGATTGTTAGTGTCAGTGGAACGATTGTTAGTGTCAGTGGAACGACTGTTTAACAGTGTCAGTGAAACGACTTTGAAATAGTGTCAGTGGAACGCTTGTTAGACAATGTCAGTTGAATGAATGTTAGACAGTGTCAGTGGAACGACAGTTAGACAGTGTCAGTTGAACGACAGTTAGACAGTGTCGGCAGAATGACTGTTAAACAGTGTCAGTTAAACGATTGTGAGACAGTGTCAGTGGAACGAATGTTAGACAGTGTCAAAGGGGCGATTGTTAGACAGTGTAATGGGAACGCTTGTTAGACAATGTATGTTAGTGGATCGATTGTTAGACAGTGTCAGTAGGACGATTGTTAGACAGTGTAATGGGAACGCTGTTAGACAGTGTCAGTGGAACGATTGTTAGACAGAGTCAGTGGAACGATTGTTAGACAGTGTCAGTTGACAACTGTTAGACAGTGACAGTAGAATGACTGTAATGCAGTGTCAGTGGAACGACTGTTAGACACTGTCGGTGGAACGATTGTGAGACAGTGTTAGTGGATCGATTGTTAGACAGTGTCGATAGAGCGACTGTTAGACAGTGTCAGTAGGACGATTGTTAGACAGTGTAATGTGAACGCTGTTAGACAGTGTCAGTGGAACGATTGTTAGACAGAGTCAGTGGAACGATTGTTAGACAGTGTCAGTTGACAACTGTTAGACAGTGACAGTAGAATGACTGTAATGCAGTGTCAGTGGAACGACTGTTAGACACTTTCGGTGGAACGATTGTGAGACAGTGTTAGTGGATCGATTGTTAGACAGTGTCGATAGAGCGACTGTTAGACAGTGTCAGTAGGACGATTGTTAGACAGTGTAATGGGAACGCTGTTAGACAGTGTCAGTGGGACGATTGTTAGACAGAGTCAGTGGAACGATTGTTAGACAGTGTCAGTTGACAACTGTTAGACAGTGACAGTAGAATGACTATAATGCAGTATCAGTGGAACGACTGTTAGACACTTTCGGTGGAACGATTGTGAGACAGTGTTAGTGGATCGATTGTTAGACAGTGTCATTGGAACGATTGTGAGACAGTGTCAGTAGAACGACTGTTAGACAGTGTCGGTGGAACGATTGTTAGTGTCAGTGGAACGATTGTTAGACAGTGTCAGTGGAACGACTGTTAGACACTGTCGGTGGAACGATTGTTAGTGTCAGTGGAACGATTGTTAGACAGTGTCAGTGGAACGATTATAAGAAAGTTTCTGCAGAGCGACTGTTAGACAGTGTCAGTGGAACGATTGTTAGTGTCAGTGGAACGATTGTTAGTGTCAGTGGAACGATTGTTAGTGTCAGTGGAACGAATGTTAGACAGAGTCAGTGAAACGATTGTGAGACAGTGTCAGCGGAACGAGTTTTAGACAGTGTTAGTGGAACGATTGTTAGACGGAGTCAGTGGAATGATTGTATGACAGAGTCAGTGGGACGATTATTAGTGTCAGTGGAACGATTGTTAGTACAGTGTCTGTGGAACGATTGTTAGACAGAGTCAGTGCAACGATTGTTAGACAGTCAGTGGAACGATTGTTAGTACAGTGTCAGTAGAAGGACTGTTATTTAGACAGTGTTAGTAGAACGATTGTTGACGTCAGTGGAACGATTGTTAGTACAGTGTCAGTAGAAGGACTGTTATTTAGACAGTGTCAGTGGAACGATTGTTAGACAGAGTCAGTGGAACGATTGTTAGACAGTGTCAGTTGACAACTGTTAGACAGTGACAGTAGAATGACTGTAATGCAGTGTCAGTGGAACGACTGTTAGACACTGTCGGTGGAACGATTGTGAGACAGTGTTAGTGGATCGATTGTTAGACAGTGTCGATAGAGCGACTGTTAGACAGTGTCAGTAGGACGATTGTTAGACAGTGTAATGGGAACGCTGTTAGACAGTGTCAGTGGAACGATTGTTAGACAGAGTCAGTGGAACGATTGTTAGACAGTGTCAGTTGACAACTGTTAGACAGTGACAGTAGAATGACTGTAATGCAGTGTCAGTGGAACGACTGTTAGACACTTTCGGTGGAACGATTGTGAGACAGTGTTAGTGGATCGATTGTTAGACAGTGTCGATAGAGCGACTGTTAGACAGTGTCAGTAGGACGATTGTTAGACAGTGTAATGGGAACGCTGTTAGACAGTGTCAGTGGGACGATTGTTAGACAGAGTCAGTGGAACGATTGTTAGACAGTGTCAGTTGACAACTGTTAGACAGTGACAGTAGAATGACTATAATGCAGTATCAGTGGAACGACTGTTAGACACTTTCGGTGGAACGATTGTGAGACAGTGTTAGTGGATCGATTGTTAGACAGTGTCATTGGAACGATTGTGAGACAGTGTCAGTAGAACGACTGTTAGACAGTGTCGGTGGAACGATTCTTAGTGTCAGTGGAACGATTGTTAGACAGTGTCAGTGGAACGACTGTTAGACACTGTCGGTGGAACGATTGTTAGTGTCAGTGGAACGATTGTTAGACAGTGTCAGTGGAACGATTATAAGAAAGTTTCTGCAGAGCGACTGTTAGACAGTGTCAGTGGAACGATTGTTAGTGTCAGTGGAACGATTGTTAGTGTCAGTGGAACGATTGTTAGTGTCAGTGGAACGAATGTTAGACAGAGTCAGTGAAACGATTGTGAGACAGTGTCAGCGGAACGAGTTTTAGACAGTGTTAGTGGAACGATTGTTAGACAGAGTCAGTGGAATGATTGTATGACAGAGTCAGTGGGACGATTATTAGTGTCAGTGGAACGATTGTTAGTACAGTGTCTGTGGAACGATTGTTAGACAGAGTCAGTGCAACGATTGTTAGACAGTCAGTGGAACGATTGTTAGTACAGTGTCAGTAGAAGGACTGTTATTTAGACAGTGTTAGTAGAACGATTGTTGACGTCAGTGGAACGATTGTTAGTACAGTGTCAGTAGAAGGACTGTTATTTAGACAGTGTTAGTAGAACGATTATTAGTGTCAGTGGAACGATTGTTAGTACAGTGTCTGTGGAACGATTGTTAGACAGAGTCAGTGCAACGATTGTTAGACAGTCAGTGGAACGATTGTTAGTACAGTGTCAGTTGAAGGACTGTTATTTAGACAGTGTTAGTAGAACGATTGTTAGAGTCAGTGGAACGATTGTTAGTACAGTGTCAGTAGAAGGACGGTTGGAAAGTGTTAGTAGAACGATTGTTAGAACAGTAGCAATAGACAGTTCCGGATCATGTAATATGTATCCTTTCGACCATGTAGCGAAACGAGGGCCAATCCCGTTGTAAAATGTCGATTCCGAACAGCAAGCTTCATTTGAAACAATGAAATCAATAGAAGTCCTAAAACAATCCCTACACCAAACAACAAAAAGGCAATCAAATATGATCTTTTGGATATAGTTTTGAATGGCAAATCATCTAACAAATTCAAAACCCAAGGGTCCCTTTGAGATAAGGGATGTTTCATCGAGCGTGTTATGCCTTATGACTGAACACAGTGCTAACACGGTGTGTTCTGGGTCGACGAAGAAGTTATTCTTCACTGGCACCGTATGGACCGACTTGATACTGCCATTCGACCTTTCAAGAATGTAAGCGAAACAATCTGTAGGATCTTGAAGGTTAAGTATGAGAATAAATATCAAGCGCTGTATCCGTGAACAATTTAATACGCTCTAAACAACCACGGCTTTTAAACAAGATTAAGTTTAAGATTATATGCAGGATGCAATGTGAGTAATGGCTTAGTGAAACTTTTGATGGATTGCATTTTACCTTGGATCTCACGCCACGTATATTTTCCTGATACACCTGGTATGAATTAGTTTGGGATATCTATAAGATATATTACATAGGCCTGTTGCATCGGTAATTAACTAGGATAAGAACATAGTTAACGTAATGAAATACACTTGGTCCTAATTTGACGCTTCTATTTATAATAGAAGTTTCTGGACAGGATGAAAACTACGGAGTCTCAGTTTGGACAAAATCGTTTTGAAGTTTGCACAAACGAAGAACATGGAGTAGCGCATTTATGAATCACTACTCTATATCCCGCGGAGATTTCAGGGCAAGACAGGTCGCATGTACACGTGGCTAGTTCTGAGTGGATTAAAATGGGGAATTGGGGGTTACGGTGGTTGATATGTGTCATCGGACTGTGGTGGTCGCTTGTTTCGCTCACCACTGAGTTTTCTGATTCAGATCCACAACAAAATAATAATCCATAACCACCCCCACCACCCAAAAAAAACTATAAAAAAAACCAAAACAAAAAAACAACCAAAATCAAACAAACACAATTATACAAATGAAAACAAACATAAACATAAATGTATAATTAAAACAAGGTAACAAAAATAATATTCAAGAAATACATATCACACACGAAAATTTGCATAACATGTAAAATGAAACATCAAATACGCTTCAATTAAGAAAATCATTGTAATATTATAGGCTGCAGAAGCAAGCAACGTTTGATACTGAAGAATGCCCATCGATTATCTTAATGAATCTCAGATTTGCCTGTGTGGTATCAGGCGCACCCCAACTCGCGTCGTCCTGGCCTCGACCCCTGTCTAAATGGTCTGGGCCAGATTGTGTGAGAGCGAGATAGGACCGGAGGAGTGCCTTATCAAAGTCTGGTGGAGGTGATGGCTTTCTAATTAGGCAACTGGTGCAAAATTCCTGAGGTCTATTTCAGAGAACGGCAGAACATGGCACCGCAACTCGTGCCAAATACATGCAAAAAGCCCCACAACATTCTGCGAAGGATCTCCCCGACGATTAAAACCATTGATAACCTTTGATATATCCCTTTGCAATTCTCGTGATTTCTGTGCTTTTTTTTCCAGTTCCAAGTATGTCTGTTATTCTTCTCAGATGGGGTGGCCTCGTTAAGTTGCTTAAAAAGTATGTTTTAAAAGGATTTGTCGAAACGCGGCTCATCATTTTGCGAGATAAGGATAGAGACATTTTGTATACAGCTAATTATTGGATAAGGGAAACCATATGATTGAATGTTTTTTCTCGATCGCATATTTGTTATGCCATCAATTTAAGTAAACATTCAGCTCCACGTGTATGGCAGACATGGCGAGACATATGGAGGACATGGCGAGACATATGGAGGACATGGCGAGACATATGGAGGACATGGCGAGACAAATGGAGGACATTGCGAGACATATGGAGGACATGGCGAGACATATGGAGGACATGGCGAGACATATGGAGGACATGGCGAGCCATATGGAGGACATGGCGAGACATATGGAGGACATGTGGAGGACATGGCGAGACATATGGAGGACATTGCGAGACATATGGAGGACATGGCGAGACATATGGAGGACATGGCGAGACATATGGAGGACATGGCGAGACATATGGAGGATATGGCGAGCCATATGGAGGACATGGCGAGACATATGGAGGACATGGCCAGACATATGGAGGACATGGCCAAGTTTGACGAATCAGTGACCAAAAGGATGTCACATGCAATTTTCCATTTTAAATTGTGCCATATGTGCCCGTGTTTCTTTTAGGTAAACATTTCACTTGCCTTTCCATGTGTTTGTGACAGGTACCACCGGTGGGACAGGAAACGCGAACACATGGCATAATCACTGTTTGATAGTGATTCATAAACACATGCTCACGAGGTAGTCGGAATCGTACAATCGAATGCGTTTAGTTTTTTCGTTTATATTTACAAATCAACGAATATTCACTGTTAGATATAGATATCTTTATGCCTCTAGATTAAACTTGTGATATCATAACACTGTTGACGTCACACGCCTTTCATTTACGTTTTGGGAGGCATAAGCTTTGTTACAAAGTATGTAAAAATAACACAATAAATAAAATATCCATGCTGTGTTTATGACATTCATTGCCTCTCCGTCTCCTGGGAAATATGATAACCGTAGCACTCAACCTGTAAACATAAAAAAAGGAAGGACACTCGTGTTATATTCTCAGCTATGCACATGGTTTAGTCAGGCAGGCATACATTGGTGCGTTTTATAGTACTTGGTTATACTCATGAATTATGTACGCGTATAATATCTCGTGTATCGAGACAGCTTATAGAGGAGCAAAGGAATGTAAACCGAGTTTGTTTTGGAAGAACGTTTGTTAAATTTCATTATGTTTGTTTAACCATCACTCACTGTAATCTGTGTCTGGTATTTTTGTGTAAAACTAAATTGATTCAGTGAAGACTGGAGTAAGAAATGAATTTGCAACCACGTGACCCCAACCATGTTTGAAATGTTGTGAATGTGTACCGAAAAAGTTAAATGTAATGATAACATGTCTACGATATCCATCAGCAGTAATTAATAGTTTTTAATCATTAAAACCATTTAGAAGTATTCTTTGAGTGCCAGCACAGTTCATTTTCATATAAATCTCTAACGATATTTTCATTTTGAAATCAAACTTATGATAAGAGACGTAGTTCCTTTCGCTTCTCAATTTATTGAAGTCATATTTTTAGATAATTTTAAAGATCTTCTTTGTCTTGTTAATTCTTTGATCTAAGGACGTGTTCCTGTAGATTTTTGTGCAACAGGCGTGCGTGTACAAAGTGTTAGCAATACGATAAATATGGCTTGTTTATTTGTTTTGAATGTGTGTCTGTGCGGGTGTGCGTGTATGTGTGCGTGTGTGTGCGTGTGTGTGCGTGTGTGTGTGTGAGTGTGTGTGTGTGTGAGTGTGTGTGTGTGTGTGTGTGTGTGTGTGTGTGTGTGTGTGTGTGTGTGTGTGTGTGTGTGTGTGTGTGTGTGTGTGTGTGTATTGTAATGATGAACACCGAATCACGACAGGTCATCCCCCAAGTCGCGAACCTGACCATCCAATCCACGAAGTCACCTTATACAGCATGTATCGGTGACTTAGGACCAGTCAAAACCCGGGATTCCAAAGGCGGACTCAGTAAACTTTTCAAATGTATGTTATAGTAGCCTAAGCACTAAAATAGCCTTGTAGCGTCACTACCGTGTGGGTGAAGGCATCATCACTCCGACAGTCATTAAGATAAACCAGAGTTGTGACAGTACAGAAACAAACGGACAAATAATGAACCCAATTTCTGCCCAGGTCTGCTGGATCGCTCCAAGAAACGGGTTCGAGGTAACTGAACTATTCCGAGGAACGCCCCTATAGAATGTCCCCAAGTACAATAGCTGAATATAGAACTTATTTAAATATATCGTTCAATGCAAATAATGAACAAGAGAAAGCATGTCTTTCTTGACGTACAGACAGTGTATGTAATCGCGGGAGGTTGGCGAAAGATTTTGTGTTTATTTTTGCTCCACTGCCAGTTGTGTAAGCAAAAGACGCGGGGAATAAAGGCGGCATAGACAGATACCACCAACTGTGTGTGCATTGTTTATTCGTTTATCTGTGCAATGATTTTACAAGAATAAAAATGCATTGTTTCTTATCTGCACTTGGTTGTTTGGGTGCATTTCTACCGCTTCTTTTGCGATATACTACCTGGTTTTTAAAATGTACAGCTGGTTGTTGAAATGTACAGCTGCATGTTGAAATGTACATCCGCTTGTTGAATGTAAAGCTGGGTGTTGAAAAGTACACCTCCGTTTTGAAATGTACACCTGCCTGTTGAAATGTTCACCTGCTTGTTGAAATGTGCACCTGCATGTTGAAATGTTCACCTGCTTGTTGAAATGTGCACCTGCGTGTTGAAATGTACAGCTGGTAGTTGAAATGTATACCTTTTTGAAATGTACAGCTGGTAGTTGAAATGTACAACTGCTTGTTGAAATGTACATCTGCGTGTTGAAATGTACAGCTGGTAGTTGAAATGTACACATTGTGGAAATGTTCACCTGCTTGTTGAAATGTTCACCTGCTTGTTGAAATGTTCACCTGCTTGTTGAAATGTGCACCTGCTTGTTGAAATGTACACCTGCCTGTTGAAATGTTCACCTGCCTGTTGAAATGTACAGCTGGTAGTTGAAATGTACACCTTGTTGAAATGTGCACCATGCTTTCAGATACACAACGTTTTGCTTTTGTTTTGGTGAACGATCTTTTCCCGAATAATATTAATAGCTTTCGTCCACATGATGATGAGTCTTAATATGTTTTAAAAACATAACCACTGTTAGGATGTAAATATGTTTGTCATCCGATGTTATTAATGATGAAAGTTTCGTTAATATGCACAATGTTAATATATTTGCTCAATGCGAGACATTAAAGCTTAAGTACAAAAATATACTTCTCAAAGACGAATGAGAAAAGTGTTCGCTAATGACCATTTCTATTCAGAGGATGTTCTTGTGGCTCTGTATAATCGAAATAAAATCATTGATGTCTCCAGCATGAGTGCAGAAATAGTCTCCGCTGTCTAGAAGACGAAATGGCTGGAGTAGCGATATTGTATTCTCTGAATGTTCTGCACAAACGTCTTTCAATATTGCACTTCCATTTGAAGGTTAGAGCTGAGATTTCTCTGTTGGCTCGTAAACTTGGCTATTTTTGTGTGGTAATTTTAAGAGCGTGTCCCGACACACAAAATGCCTCCAACATTCGCATATAATGACCAACCATAGACTAACGCCGTGCAGCGTAGATCAGGCGCTGCAATGGTAATGCTTTCACCAGAAGGCTAAAGTCAACACTAACATCGCTAGCGTGCTGCTATTGGTGCTGGAAAACCACGCCGCCGTCAATCCCTCTGTAGTATTCAATCATATTTTGTTAAAAAGTTGGCAGCGTTGGGATATGAAGTTATTTCCCTCGTGAATCAGGATTCGCGTGGTATCGCGTGGACAACTTGATAAGGGGCAAAGTGTCAATACGAAGGACTGAGTTAAAAGCTTTGAGAGTACGTATGGTTTTACCAAGTGCAGAGCTGCCTGAGAAGGGATTTGTCGATTAAAATCAGGTAAATGTCACCGACCTTGTATCGATTTTCGTGTGTTTTACATATCGCTTGAACTGGTTATGAGTGAAACGTTTGTGATCGCCGGGTGTATTGGATAAGCTTCAGAGACAGCTCGATAGTTTGATTTGATTTCAGGGCAGTACAGATACTTGAATATTGTGTGCATGTCCATTTTCAGGTGCAAAGTTATCAAGTTGTACTCGTATTGGGTCCAGTACCTCTACTCAGGATTATTATATTGTGCTATATTGTGTTATATTGCCTATGTCTTGATTGTGTAACATGTACTATATATATACAGTAAACTACGTTTATAACGAACTCGCTTATGACTAACTGATGGATATAACAAACTGATTTTTGCTCCCGTCCATTTGCAGTATATATGCTTATAACGAACTGCGGTTATAACGAACTAATATTAGTGGTCCCTTTGAGTTCGTTATAACCGTAGTTGACTGTACACGTATAAAAAAAAATAATATGATATCAAGAAGATAGGTGGTTAGCCTTGCAGTTGAGGTGTTCGCTCTTCATGTCGAGGACCAGTGTTCGATTCCCCTCATGGGTACAGTGTGTGAAACCCTTGTCTGGCGTTTCCCCGCATATACAGTTTGTTTGTTGGTTGTTTATCACTGCACTCGCAAACATATGCGGCGATCTCTAAATAATCTAGTCTGAACAAGTAAACCCTGTGATTGACATATATATATATATGCATAAGGATGAAGTCTATTGTCTGAAATGATATTATTATCAAATATCGGAATTTGGTTATCTCGAATGCACCGATATTTCAAATCCATTATTGACCCGTCTGTACTACATTATTGAATATAAACCAGTGTATGTCGAAGTGATAGTACATACCAATATATCGAACACATTGTTGACCCGTAGGTTCTACATTATTGAATATAAACCAGTGTATGTCAAAGTGATAGAACATACCACTACATCGAACGCATTGTTGACCCGTAGGTTCTACATTATTGAATATAAACCAGTGTATGTCGAAGTGATAGTACATACCACTATATCGAACACATTGTTGACCCGTAGGTTCTACATTATTGAATATAAACCAGTGTATGTCGAAGTAATAGTACATACCACTACATCGAACGCATTGTTGACCCGTAGGTTCTACATTATTGAATATAAACCAGTGTATGTCGAATTGATAGTACATACCACTATATCGAACACATTGTTGACCCGTAGGTTCTACATTATTGAATATAAACCAGTGTATGTAGAAGTTATAGTACATACCACTATATCAAACGCATTGTTGACCCGTAGGTTCTACATTATTGAATATAAACCAGTGTATGTCGAAGTGATAGTACATACCACTATATCGAACACATTGTTGACCCGTAGGTTCTACATTATTGAATACAAACCAGTGTATGTCGAAGTGATAGTACATACCAATATATCGAACGCATTGTTGACTCGTAGGTTCTACATTATTGAATATAAACCAGTGTATGTCGAAGTGATAGTACATACCAATATATCGAACGCATTGTTGACTCGTAGGTTCTACATTATTGAATATAAACCAGTGTATGTCGAAGTGATAGTACATACCAATATATCGAACACATTGTTGACCCGTAGGTTCTACATTATTGAATATAAACCAGTGTATGTCGAAGTGATAGTACATACCACTATATCGAACACATTGTTGACCCGTATGTTCTACATTATTGAATATAAACCAGTGTATGTAGAAGTGATAGTACATACCACGATATCGAACGCATTGTTGACTCGTAGGTTCTACATTTTTTAATATAAACCAGTGTATGTCGAATTGATAGTACACACCACTACATCGAACGCATTGTTGACCCGTAGGTTCTACATTATTGAATATAAACCAGTGTATGTCGAAGTGATAGTACATGCCACTATATCGAACGCATTGCTGACCCGTAGGTTCTACATTATTGAATATAAACCAGTGTATGTCGAAGTGATAGAACATACCAATATATCGAACACATTGTTGACCCTTAGGTTCTACATTATTGAATATAAACCAGTGTATGTCGAAGTGATAGTACATACCACTATATCGAACGCATTGTTGACCCGTAGGTTCTACATTATTGAATATAAACCAATGTACATGTATGTCGAAGTGATAGTACATAAATTTATCAATCTACCGAACCTCTAAGAAACTCGAACGATGTATTTACATTTATGGTATACAGGGACGGTGGGATAGTCTAGTGATTAAAGTGTTCGTTCTTCACGCCTATGACCAGAGCTCGATTCTCTACATGGGTGCATTGTGTGAACCCTTGTCTGGTGTTCCAGCCGTCATGTTCCTGGAACATTGCTGAAAGCTACTGAAACTTAAACTCACTCAAGCATTGTCTCAATGAGAGATTGGAGTCATCAGAACATTCTGATAGATTACAGATCTTGAAACAATCTACACATTTGGGAACTTTCATCATTTCATTTTGTGAGTTTTTCTTTGAATACAACCGAGGTCAGTAATTCCATCGTTCCTGGAATGTTCGGACAACACTGTGGCTTTGAGACGAACAAGATGCCAAATGAAAATATCTGGTCTCGATATCTTAGAATGAAAACGCGACAAGACCCTTCGACCTAATCATAAAACATCTCTGCTAAAATATGAGGCCGCGGTACAATTCTTACTTTAATCGTGTGTTCATAAATCATTTTCAAATATTGAAAATGTGAACTTACCCTCCCCCACCGGCGTCGTCGAGACTACACGTATTGTCACATATTTATACATAAGTTATTATCATGGCGTCACAATAGCGCTCGTGATGTCACATACATTTTAAATCTGACGTCAGGCTGATTAAGACAATCGGATTGTAGATGGCTGTTCTCATTCAGTTTGAAAAAATAGATCATTTGTATAAACTACGGGCACAAGAACGTATACACCCATGTTTGATGGTGGCTAAATATTAAACAAACAAGAAATGATTATTCGATGGTGATGCATTTGATACAGCTATCATACTTGTGTTTGGACCTTGTTTGTCCGGCAGTTTATTCGCTGATACCATCAATAGAGACAAGATTCAAAATCCAGATGAGTTATTCTAGCATTGTAAAGGTTAGGGAAACCCGACCCATATTCCCACTCAGACAGAATGAAAAGGCGTGTGTAAAAACTATCTGCCATTGTTGTGGATTGTTTTAACGCCCAAACCATACAGTCTATTGTCTGCAACTGTTCATTACGTTTCCGTCGAACAGACAACATGACGTTAATGATTGGTTTTTAACTCCTGTTCCGCGAAAGCCGCGCACAATTAGATACCTATACCACGTGGCCTGCACGCGTGCCTGTAGGAAGAGCCCACGTTATGTTGGTAAACCAAACATGTGCTGTTGTCATGGGTTACATTCTGTTTGTTTTGTTACATTGTAACTACAGCTAAGTCGGACCTTTGATCCGTATTACATACAGGTGCGTTTGACCTCAAAGGTATTGAAAATAATATTTTGTGTTGGTATGATCATACTCGTAAATCATCTACCTGCTGGCGAACTTTTACACACGTTATCTTCCCGCATTTGATGTTTTTCATCTCGCCTTCATCCAGCGATATCTGAAGAGTTTTCCACGTATCTCCAACTGTATGTGAGTTGAGGGACTATTTTTATCATCTATGCCCACTGATAATAAACACAGACATTTCATGTATGCGCGTAATAATATAAGTACACTTATTGCACTGACGTTCTTGTATACGTATGGCGAGTTTCAGAAATCAACTCTGGTAACTGTATATAATTGAACCTCTTTAATTTGGACTTTACTGAATTGGAAGTATGTGTATTATTATCATGTGTATGACATAGTGCTGATGTTAGTTTGTCTTTCGCTTTTTATATTTGCAATTCATGGTGAGATCCGGTGGTACACTGGTCCGTGAAAGTGCACAGAATACGTTTTGCTTCGAATAACATACACAAGAATCTTAACCATTTCAAGAACAAGTCTTTGAAAGGCATGTAGAAGTGATACACATTTGAAAGATAATTTATGGATGTCAACTTCTTTATTATGAGGAACACGTTTTGGAGAATGTACTTACTCCTTCATCGGGTGAATCATTTCATTTGAAGGACGATAATTTATTCTAATTTCTCAAGTATTGATAAAATGAATGCAATCAGGGAGGTAAATCCGTGGGGACCGTCCAAGGATTTGGGTCAAATTGAGGTCACTCATGCATGCGATTGCTGTCTTGACAATGTAGGAGCATGGGCGACCTATGTTGCTTAATGTATGTTTCTAATATGTAAATAAGAAAGGGACAATTGGGTTATTTTGATTTTTATCACACTCTAATAAATGTAAACGGGAGTATGGGATGCGTTTTGAGGATTTTATACACACAAAATCATTCAACCACAACCGCAATTGAAATGTATCTGCAGTTATGTACGGTACAACACCATATATCGAAACATATTGAAGGTGCACCTTTTGATTTCATTATCTTGCAATCAACATGTGATGATGGTTGATACTGGATCTCTATCACAATCCTGGCCCTTTGGCCTCCCTTACCTATGTCAGATCCTCCAGTGTTCCTCAGTATTCCAGAATGGTCGCTTTTCTCTCGGTCCTTCAGCACTGCAGACTTACCTCGTTAGTCCAAACTCCGTCAATCCAGAAACAATTCCTTCTGGACGATTACTGGGAACGATATACATGGCACGACAAAACCCTTTCCGTATTCATGAGAAATATCTGCTAAAAGCAGAGTCTATTGTACGATTCCAACTACTAGTATATGATGTGTTTATGAATCATTATCAAATAGTTATGATTCCATGTGCTCGTGAAAAGGTGAGCCAATCCTGCCCTAACGGTGGCACCCGTCACAAACACATGTAAAGGCAAGGCAATTGTTCACCTGTTCACCCACGAGCTACGATACTGTGCTATAATACAAGGGGTCAAAGTCAGGTCATTTATGGAATTGGCACCCTTGCTTTCTGATCCTGGTCTAGTGGTAGAGCGTCTGGCTCGAGAACACCAGGTCGTGGGTTCGATCTCAGGCCGTGTCATACACAAAGACGTTTAAAGATGGTACTTGTTGTTTCCCTGCCTGGCGCTCGGCATTTAGGCGCTAAAACAAGGACTGGTCGGCTCGGAGTCAGTATACTGTGTCTGAGCTGGGTATTCATGTTACACTGCGGCATGGTATCTCCGTGGGCTAGCGCTTTAAATCGGCATCAGTCCGGACTAGTCCAAGCAGCCACGGAAAAAAACCCACGTGCATGCACGTCGCTATATATGTGTACTAATCTTGGACGCTACACCTCATCTCATCCCACCTCTATACTGCTTACCTGAACACTGAAATGCAACATAGAATTGACATTAACGGACTACAAAATACACGATAACCTTCAATATGCACATAGTCTTTTCAAGAATATCTGCATACTTAGATAACATTGTGTCAGTAAATTTCACGGGCTGTGGGGTAGTCTAGTAGTTAAAGCGTTCGTCCGTATCGCCAAAGACCCGGGTTCGATTCCCATCATGGGTAGAATGTGTGAAGCCCATTTCCCCTGGGCCTTGTCGTGATATTGCTTGAATATTGCTAAACGCGGCGTCAAATCAAACTCACTCACTGTATATTTCAGAGTACACTATGCTGTGTAAGATTTAACATCACATGAACTTCTGTAAATTACCGTTGTACGAAGAAATATCTTCTCAAGATATAAACAAATAGATCAGACCTGATCAGTTTTTAGTCCCTCTAAAGCCAGTTTCCTCGGATTAATAATGTAGACGATATGCTTTAAAAAGTTCAATTATCACAACGGCACTCCAACACCAAAAAAAATGCGTTTTTGATATTTGAGTTTGCCTACAGAGTAATTGCAGAAATTGAAGCGCTGTGATGTCCCCCACTGAGATTCTGGTAAAAAAAACGGGGAAATATTGTTTTTAGTTTAATGGAAAATCAGTTTTATGTAATGTCTATCAATCATGCAATCCATTTTCTAAGAATTGTGAGTGTTGTGCTGATATTTTCATATCAATTCGCTCCGTCCGCATTCGCCTGTTATTTGCTTAATATGTTTTTTTTACACGGCAACTCTATTGCGAGGCACATGCATGTGTTTGATCAACTATACACTCAACATATACATACAGTTTGGTTTGGGTATTTCTTAGTCAAGCGAGTAGATGGAGTAATATGATTATTTCACATGTTACAGGGTAACAACAAGTACCATGTTTTTAACGCCTTTTTGATTGACACGGCCTTGGATCGAACCCCGTACCTTCCGCTCTCCGGGCGGACGCTCTACCACTAGACCACGGAGTCTGTCCAGTATAGAGAAGTTCTCAACACAGAAACATTGTGGATTCGTACAAAACTTCACATAAATACACAACAAATAATACTGACAAAAACATTTCCGTAAGCATTAGTCGTCTTTACTAGCAGAGTTCAATATACAATTCCGACTATATCACGAGGAGCATGTGTTTATGAATCACTATAAGCAATAGTAATGATACCAGGTGTTGATATCCTGCTTATATACAATGACATTGATTAGTTCAGTAACCATGTTTATTAATGTGTTGATTGTGTACGACATGTGTAATATATATCGGATCGTCGGGTACAGGGGCGATGGAATAGCGATGTAGGTCATGCGTTTGCTCGTCGCACCGAAAAAGGCTTCTACTCACCAGATGGGTAGGATGTGTGAAACCAATTCTTGATGTCCTCGACTGGACATGTCCGGAATAAATCTAAAAAAAGCGACAACCCAAATCACTAATTCCTCCAGTATTACGTTCTGTTACAACATTAACATTTCCTTTGAACTTCCGCAGTTAAAACAAGTTTAACAAGTTCCGCAGCCTTAAATATTAAACGTCGCTGATCACATCGTCATTCGTGATATTAGCAACAGTCGACACATGTGCAGATGGTGTGCGACGCCCTGATTGATACGTCAGAACCTTTTCGTGACGTCAGTTCGAGGTCGGAACGTCATAACGTGAAACTAGCATCACAGCCTTGTTGTAACGTCAAACTGTGAAACTACATTACTGTGAGATCTTAACGTCATGATTTGAAATTAGTATCACTGTGTGATCGTAACGTCATAGTGTGAAATTACATCACTATAAAGTAGTAACGCCATACTGTGAAACGAGCATCACTGTGTGATCTTAACGTCATAAAGAGAAATTACATCACTATGTAGTACTAACGTCATACTGTGAAACCTCATCACAGTGTAGTTGTAACGCTATACTGTGAAATTATCTTGATTGTTTCGTCGTAACGTCATACTAGACATGGATCAAGGAAGATCGCAACGTCGGTTTATGACAGTAGCGCATGGCACGGTCGTAAAACAGGGGACAAAACCAACGTCTTGAGGCTGTCTTGAAAGTCTCATTGTGCCGTGTCTCTGTGTGAAAGTAAAGTCATTCTATGATCGTAACTCCACGATGTGAAAGCAACGTCATTCTATGACCGTAACGCCACGATGTGAAAGCAACGTCATTCTATGACCGTAACGCCACGATGTGAAAGCAACGTCATTCTATGACCGTAACGCGATGATGTAAAAGTAACGTCTACGTGTGATCGTAACGCCACGATGTGAAAGTAAAGTCATTCTATGATCGTAACGCCACGATGTGAAAGTAAAGTCATTCTATTACCGTAAAGCCATAATGTAAAAGTAACGTCTCCGTGTGATCGTAACGCCACGATGTGAAAGCAACGTCATTCTATGGCCGTAACGCGATGATGTAAAAGTAACGTCTACGTGTGATCGTAACGCCACGATGTGAAAGTAAAGTCATTCTATGATCGTAACGCCACGATGTAAAAGTAACGTCATTCTATGATCGTAACGCCACAATGTAAAATTAACGTCATTCTATGATCGTAACGCCACGATGTGAAAGTAAAGTCATTCTATGATCGTAACGCCACGATGTGAAAGTAAAGTCATTCTATTACCGTAAAGCCATAATGTAAAAGTAACGTCTACGTGTGATCGTAACGCCACGATGTGAAAGTAAAGTCATTCTATGATCGTAACGCCACGATGTGAAAGTAAAGTCATTCTATTACCGTAAAGCCATAATGTAAAAGTAACGTCTCCGTGTGATCGTAACGCCACGATGTGAAAGCAACGTCATTCTATGGCCGTAACGCGATGATGTAAAAGTAACGTCTACGTGTGATCGTAACGCCACAATGTGAAAGTAAAGTCATTCTATGATCGTAACGCCACGATGTGAAAGTAAAGTCATTATATTACCGTAAAGCCATAATGTAAAAGTAACGTCTCCGTGTGATCGTAACGCCACGATGTGAAAGTAAAGTCATTCTATGATCGTAACGCCACCATGTGAAAGTAAAGTCATTATATTACCGTAAAGCCATAATGTAAAAGTAACGTCTCCGTGTGATCGTAACGCCACGATGTGAAAGTAAAGTCATTCTATGATCGTAACGCCACGATGTGAAAGTAAAGTCATTCTATTACCATAAAGCCAAAATGTAAAAGTAACGTCTCCGTGTGATTGGAACGCTACGACGTGAAAGTAAAGTCATTCTATGATCGTAACGCCACGATGTGAAAGTAAAGTCATTCTTTGATCGTAACGCCACGATGTGAAAGTAAAGTCATTCTATGATCGTAACGCCACAATGTGAAAGTAAAGTCATTCTATTACCGTAAAGCCATAATGTAAAAGTAACGTCTCCGTGTGATCGTAACGCCACGATGTGAAAGTAAAGTCATTCTATGATCGTAACGCCACGATGTGAAAGTAAAGTCATTCTATTACCGTAAAGCCATAATGTAAAAGTAACGTCTACGTGTGATCGTAACGCCACGATGTGAAAGTAAAGTCATTCTATGATCGTAACGCCACGATGTGAAAGTAAAGTCATTCTATTACCGTAAAGCCATAATGTAAAAGTAACGTCTCCGTGTGATCGTAACGCCACAATGTAAAAGTAACGTCTCCGTGTGATCGTAACGCCACGATGTGAAAGTAACGTCATTCTTTGATCGTAACGCCACCATGTGAAAGTAAAGTCATTCTATTACCGTAAAGCCATAATTTCAAAGTAACGTCTCCGTGTGATCGTAACGCCACGATGTGAAAGTAAAGTCATTCTATGACCGTAACGCCAAGATGTGAAAGTAAAGTCATTCTATTACCGTAAAGCCATAATGTAAAAGTAACGTCTCCGTGTGATCGTAACGCCACGATGTGAAAGTAGAGTCATTCTATTACCGTAAAGCCATAATGTAAAAGTAACGTCTCCGTGTGATCATAACGCCACAATGTAAAAGTAACGTCTCCGTGTGATCGTAACGCCAAGATGTGAAAGTAAAGTCATTCTATGATCGTAACGCAACGATGTGAAAGTAAAGTCATTCTATTACCGTAAAGCTATAATTTCAAAGTAACGTCTCCGTGGGATCGTAACGCCACGATGTGAAAGTAGAGTCATTCTATTACCGTAAAGCCATAATGTAAAAGTAACGTCTCCGTGTGATCGTAACGCCACCATGTGAAAGTAAAGTCATTCTATGATCGTAAAGCCATAATGTGAAAGTAAAGTCATTCTATTACCGTAAAGCCATAATGTAAAAGTAACGTCTCCGTGTGATCGTAACGCCACAATGTAAAAGTAACGTCTCCGTGTGATCGTAACGCCACGATGTAAAAGTAAAGTCATTCTATGATCGTAACGCCACGATGTGAAAGTAACGTCATTCTATTACCGTAAAGCCATAATTTCAAAGTAACGTCTCCGTGTGATCGTAACGCCACGATGTGAAAGTAGAGTCATTCTATTACCGTAAAGCCATAATGTAAAAGTAACGTCTCCGTGTGATCGTAACGCCACCATGTGAAAGTAAAGTCATTCTATGATCGTAAAGCCATAATGTAAAAGTAAAGTGATTGTGTGATCACCATGTATGCAACAAACATCACAAAAGGAGCAGCAACAAGGCGTCGCCGTACGTTGGTCATGTTATAGCAAGATAGTACACCGAGGTCCAAAAAAAGTTCAAATGTAAACACACGTTTCATCTTTATAATAAAATAGTATCCCAAATTGCTTCCTGTTCCTACTATCAAATGAAACGCCACGAACTGTTTATATAATGTAATCAATCCATGCTGGAAATTATTATAAAGATGAATGATCTGTAATCAAACTCAATATTTCCATTGCTTAAGATGCCAGGCCTTATTGGGAGCAATTAGTGATAATATTGCAGTTTCAACAGGTAGATTACGCGGAGTACACTGAAACCGCAAAGTGGTACTGATTTGGGTATTTACAGACAAACATCAGTTAATTACGATAGCCCCGTGGATACAAGTAGTGGATTGACATGATTGATTCATCAGCAAACAAACAAGCAATCAGCTGATCATCATCGATTTGTGTCAATTTCATCCTTCGGGTTGTTGACGCAGGTGCTATGTACCAACTAGGTTTGGCTGTAGGAACGGCACCATCGACGGAGAATTACTTTTCCTTACAAGTCTATGTCTTAAATATCGGCTGTTAACTGACAGAAACAATTTGGAAACATTCAGTTTGCGATCGAAGTGAAATGACTTGATGAATATTGACCGACGCATGAAGCACGGGCGAAACGTTTCGTATAACACTTTCAATCATTGATGTGTGACCAAAATAGACGTTGGTTCGTCATGCTTCAAAGCATTCGGATGACACTTTCATTTACTGATGTGTGACCGACTTACATGTGGATTCTTCATGCTCAAAAATGTTTAGTATGTCACTCTCAAGTCATTGATGGTGTTTTGATACTTCATTTTCAAAAACATTTCAGTAAGCAATTTATCAAGTGTATTGTTAAAGCAAGTTGCTATCCCATTTGTGTGGTATAATTTGGGTGATAATGCATGCTATTTGTCGAGAGAGAATTGTCTATCTGTGTTTCCTTGCTGATCTAGATAAAGATATTTCATTTTAGACAAATAAAAGCGACATAATTATATCATAAGAAATCTCATCCACATAGGACCATGACGCCGCACATTGTTTCTCATATCTTTCTCGATTTATGTCAGCTTTTGAAGTTATGTTCCATATATAGTCATCTATCTGTCCGTTTATATTCAACTATCTATCTATAACCATCTCTGTTCATCCTTCTGAGGGGGCACGGGTGGCCCAGGTGGCCCAATCGTCTAAGGCGCCGCGATTCGCTGTGCAGAGTTGCGTCCCTTGGGCACGCCAGAAACCTATGATTGTGGGTTCGAATCCCGGTTCGCCCCGATTATGTTTCTAGGTTTGTCAGCACCATACTCGTGCTCGTGGGTTTCACAGAAGTGGTAAACGTCTGAGACCTACATCACCTCGGGCTTTCCTCCCACATTAAGCTGACACGCCGCGATATAACTGGAATAATGTTAAAAGCGGCGTTAAACCCTACTCACTCACACTCACTCACTCATCTTTCTGTATATATTCATCTGTATATGTTCATTTTCTATCTATATCTACATCTTTTATTAATATTTATCTTTCTATATATGTTCATTCATCAATCTGTATTCATTTATGTCTATGCATCTATCTGTCTGTGTTCATCTATAAATTTGTATTCATCTACCTACAAGTATATCATTCTCTCTATCTATATTCATCGTTCTACCTGTATTCATCTTTCTATCTGTTTTCATCTTTCTATCTGTTTTAATCTTTCTAACTGTATTAATCTTTCTCTCTATATTCGTCTTTCTACCAGCATCCATCTTTCAATCTGTATTCATCTTTCTCTCTATACTCATCTTTCTATCTGTATTCATCTTTCTCTCTTTAGTCGTGTTTCTATCTGTATTCATCTTTCTCTCTATATTCGTCTTTCTATCTGTATTCATCTTTCTCTCTATATTCATCTTTCTACCTGTATTCATCTTTCTATCTGTATTCACCTTTCTATCTGTATTCATCTTTCTCTCTATATTCATCTTTCTACCTGTATTCATCTTTCTATCTGTATTCACCTTTCTATCTGTATTCATCTTTCTACCTGTATTCATCTTTCTCTCTATATTCATCTTTCTACCTGTATTCATCTTTCTATCTGTATTCACCTTTCTATCTGTATTCATCTTTCTATCTGTATTCATCTTTCTACCTGTATTCATCTTTCTACCTGTATTCATCTTTCTATCTGTATTCATCTTTCTACCTGTTTTCATCTTTCTATCTGTATTCACCTTTCTCTCTATATTCATCTTTCTACCACCTGTATTCATCTTTCTATCTGTCTTCATCTTTCTATCTGTATTCACCTTTCTATCTGTATTCATCTTCCTATATTTATCTTTCTATCTATGCCACATATGAACCAATATTCATCTTTCTGTATTCATATTTGTGTCTGTATTCATCTATCTATATTCATTTTTAATATACTTCTTTCAATCTATATCCTCCCTCTACCTATACTAGGATTCCTAGCTATATCAATCTTTCTATTTATATTCATGTTATACCTGCATATATCTGTCTATATTCATCTTTCTGTCTATATCCTCTATCCACTGATATCCATGCATCTATATTCACATGTCTTTGTTAACTATCTATGTTCATCTATGTATATTCACCTTTTTCATCTATCTATCTCTCTGCAGCTACCTTGTCAGTCATGAGTTCTATTTAAGAATGCCCTCCATCAAGAGTCGGAATGCTGCCGCCATGCCCATATCCCACATAGCTAGTACACACTGAGTACACATTAATGCGAAATGAAGCGACCAGCATGAGTTGATGCTCTTATTATACGTGTTTAGTGTTATTAACTAAGCCTTGTCCTCGGTTTATGACATCACCACACATAAAAGTGCTATCAAGCAGATTAGAAAACCCAGGCTCGGTGTGTGATAGCAGCGGCCACGGCAACCACTTTATGTCATTTTGGTGTCCTCGTTGCCTTTATGTACAATACAACATGGCCAATTTGAAGCCCAAATTGTAATTATGTTGCCAAAATATTTCGGAACCACAAATTGTTCCACCACCATAATTGTATGTTGTCTAGACAATGTGACATTATATCCCATATATCTCTCTTAGATAATATTTTTAAAGATAAAACATGCTCAGTTTTAATAAGGCTGTATAAGTTGGTAATTGTGACATGCATGGCTTTGGTGGCTTCGGATGTTCATCGATCGTTCTGTGCTGTTGGCTGTTAAAGTCCTTCCATAACCTCCACGCTGCATGAAACACAATCAGTGCAAAGGAAACAGCATTATGCTGAATATACTCGGTAAATGATGCAGAGGACAAACTACCCCTCTCTGCGTGGTGTCTCGAAACAGATATCATGATCGGTTTCGCAGTTATGCAACATTATAAACGTGTTTCAAGTAAATGTACACCTTCTAACTTTTTCATACTTCAAGCAATAATCGATGTTTTCAAAACGTAACCAGGCTGTTAATTCTATGGAATTAAGTTTTAAATTATAGTGTTGAAATATCTTACTTTTACGGGGTAAAAGTGTTTCCATGTTATATGTGGAGACATCAGTTTGTTTACATGGTCTTAAACGTTCCAGGTATTTACTCTTTGAATTGATACTGCTAAAGTAAGGTCTGTGAAACAACTTGCCAACGTTATGGGGTGTATCTGGCAACATCTCCCTAACCAGGCGTAACCCCACCACGAGAAGATACGTGCGCCGGCCCTTAGGTTGTCAATCAGTTCATCCTCTATCAACAACATATGGTGAATTAGCTCCTGTTTGCAGCTCCTGCAGGAATCATGCTTGTGTTCCTCCCAGTGTCTGTTTACAGTCACGAAGCTTCTAACATAACATCACCACAACGTGAGAAGGCTACTAACTCTGATGGGCTTGTATCTATGTTGTGGCGTAGTGTTGCACTGAGAAGTGACATTTGTGCATTTCACCGTATATACCTGTATCACATTGAGTGAATAGCACCTCTGTGCATTTGTGACACTTGTACGGTTCACAGTATCTACTGGTTAACTTTGAGTCAATATGACACTTGTACGGTTCACTGTATCTACTGGTTAGCTTTGAGTCAATGTGACACTTGTACGGTTCACTGTATCAACTGGTTAAATTTGAGTCAATATGACACTTGTACGGTTTACAGTATCTACTGGTTAACTTTGAGTCAATGTGACACTTGCACGGTTCACTGTATCTACTGGTTAACTTTGAGTCAATATGACACTTGTACGGTTGACTGTATCTACTGGTTAACTTTGAGTCAATATGACACTTGTCCGGTTCACTGTATCTACTGGTTAACTTTGAGTCAATATGACACTTGTACGGTTCACAATATCTACTGGTTAACTTTGAGTCAATGTGACACGTGTACGGTTCACAGTATCTACTGGTTAACTTTGAGTCAATATGACACTTGTACGGTTCACAGTATCTACTGGTTAACTTTGAGTCAATATGACACTTGTACGGTTCGCTGTATCTACTGGTTAACTTTGAGTCAATATGACACTTGTACGGTTCACAGTATCTACTTGTTTACTTTGAGTCAATATGACACTTGTACGGTTCACAGTATCTACTGGTTAACTTTGAGTCAATGTGACACTTGTACGGTTCACAGTATCTACTGGTAAACTTTGAGTCAATATGACACTTGTACGGTTCACTGTATCTACTGGTTAATCTTGTGCTGAGAACTGGATTTGACATTTAAGCATTTCACCGCATCTAACAGTTAACTTTGAGTGAATATGGCATTTGTAAATGTCACCGTATCTTCCGCCTTTGAGCTGATAAGTGAATTGATCATTTGTAGATATCAAACTGAGTGCTTCGAGGGAAATGTCCCATTCGCGGCTGCGTGAAGATTGGGCGTTTGTTTTGAGCAGAGATTTCTTTTGATTATGGAAAGGGTTTTGTTATCTTATTTACATCTGACAAAGTGTTCAATTATATACAGAAGTGGACACAACCGACTTGAAAAACATTTTTGTGTGTTCATTAGTTTAACAAAATCACGATAATTAGTTTTGATTTACACCACAATCAACACCCGCGTCCTACACACAACATGCGTCAGACACCTGGAGCATTGAGAGTCATGTATTTCCGCCATTATTGACAGCAAAGATCAAAATACTGCATCACTTTGAAACATAAAAAGTCGATGTGTCTGAAATTGGAGACTACTTTAACGCACATACGAACCTTTGATTCCTCCTTTCTGTGAATAATGAAACAAACTCCTTATAACGAAAGCACACGTGTCCATTTCCCTTAAATCAATAAAACCCACCCACCGTGTTTGTTGCACTGAAGGTGAAAGTACTTTTTAGAAGTGTAATACCCTATTTAACTTCAACGGGTCTACACCACACAGTGCCCATGATTTCTTATATATAAAATCTGGCTTTATTTGCATGACGTTAAAATGATGCATTCAAATTTTTGAGCCTGTGTTATGGGGCTTGTGTAGAGTCAGTCGAATAGCTCTCCGTAATATGAGTAATGGGCTTGTGTACCATCGAATGTTCAAACCAACTCACGTTTCAGATCATATATGCCATTAGGCTGGTTGCTATTATTCATAGCAACTGGTAGACATGGTGTTTTTAATCTTGGTTATCTATAAACTTAAAATGACACAATCTGTTCAGCGGTAGGGAAGGCCCTCTTACCATTTTTGTCATCACTAATTTTCAGTGATCCATTTTAATAATGTTCACACTATGTTGCCTTTTAAGCCCAATGGAATCTGTTCTGTCGGATAGTCGAGACTGGTTATTCTCTGGCGTTGAAATTTTGTATTTACCTTTATTCTAGACTGTCTACTTACGTGGATATTATGCATTGAAACAATAACATGCTCATCTCAACCCTGCCCCCTACGTACATCTCACGCTCCGTGAGTGATAATCTAACAAATATTAGAAAGGACCCCAGATACCTAAACTGAAGTAATCTACTATATAGTAGACGTGCATGGGCTGTGTTGGACATATTTGTTTCAGGGTCTGTATGACTGACTAACCCTGCAATATTCATCGATAGGTGCAGGAACATTCCAGGGTTACTAGCTTCCTGTTAAATCCTTACATGAAGAAATCCAGACGAAAGTACATGGCGACCTTATACGTGCCTTCTCTGTAAGCAAGGGGTGGTTTAGCAGAAACCTGATGAGCCTGCATTAACTCAGAACATGACTGTAGGGTGAAACACTACATGATGTATTTTGGAAGGTGTTAGGAGGTCACTCGTTAGTGGCTTTTAGAGACTGGATAGCTTTGTTGTTCGTGTAACGGGCCGGGGTTCTCCTTACTTAACATCTGTGTGTTTATTATATGTGTGTATCTATATAGGCATGTGTTCATATTCTGTATCCATACCACGTATTTATGCCATGTGTGTTATGCATATGTTGTCTGTATGTAAGTATGCTCGGTGCATATTTGTTGTGTGTATGTTGTGTACATGTGTGTATGTTATGTGTACATGTATGCATATTGTGTACATGTGTGTTGTGTATGCTCCGTGTACTTATTGATGTATGTATGTTGTGTACATGGAGGGATTTTGTGTACATGTGTGTTGTGTATGTGGACTAACATTTTTGGTTCGGTGGCTGGGTTAGATCGCCAACTTTGTGTTCCGGACGGGACTCAACCCAAGAAAGTACGAGAATCTGTACTTTACTCAGAAAGTGTTATCCCAATTATAACATTTGTTGTCAAGTAAACACAATAAATGTATATTCGGCTTTGGATGGGTAATGATATCACAGACATATACGGATATTGATGATGACTTGGAGGAGCTTCGTAACGCACGTCTTCTCAATTCAGGGATTGGTAAATCCAAATATAAGTGTGCGCGTGCGTGCGTGCGTGCGTGCGTAAATGTGGGCCTGTTGGATGTTACATAAAACATTCATCTTGAGCGGGATGGTAGTTCGAGTAGGATTAGCATGTTAACTATATGATCCTCTTTAGGCAGAGAATGCCGCGCATGAATGTATTGATGAAATTCCTAGGTACATGGGGCCTTTTCGTCCCCAGGAATACCCACAGTGGAGACTTCAATGGGGATAGGGTGTACACAATGTGCTACCTGGTAGATTGTGTGTCATCAGACCGGACAACGTTGGTCTTTGACTGATTGTGGCGTAAAACACACTTATTCATTTACTTATATCGGAAATTGAATGTTCATCTTAATTGTTATTGTTGAACATGTAATATATTTTTAAAGAAATAAAACAGTGACATAATAACTACAACTTTATGTGAGCGCGAGTAGCTTTTTTGGAATGAGATGAATAAGTCTTATAAAGTTGTAAGCTTCTTCACAACCGTGTAAATATGAATTGACTTTATTGGGTAATCAAAAAAGAGATAGGACATAAAATAGCCAAATTTCATACGATTTCACTTGTCCACCATCTTGGATGCAAGGCGAAAACATTTCAGCGCGTTTGAAGCCACTGAGAATGCCCCCTGCAGAGTTGGACGAACATTCTGCGGTGGCGCGGCTGAGTTGACCAGAGGCTATCAGCAGTATTTCCTGTCCAGGTTATTTAGGTCAGTTGTTTGTGTGTGTGTGTGTGTGTGCGTGCGTGCGTGTGCGTGTGTGCGTGTGTGCGTGCGTGCGTGTTTGCGTGCGTGCGTGCGTGGGGGGGGGGGGGGGGGTGCGTGGGGGGTGAGATTGGGGGGATAGATGATAGATTTAGCAACAAGTAAGGTCATCTTGAGTGGGAGGGTATTCGCAGATGGATTAGCATATGAACTATGATTCTCTTTAGGCAGAAAATGAGGATCCACGATGTTCGACCTGGTAGAAGTGTGTTATCAAACCTCACAACATTGGTTTTTTGACTGACTGTAGCGTCAAAACAAACTCATTCATTTACTTGAACTGAATGTTCATCTTAATTGTTATGGATAGTCACGGAGCCATGATCCAGAGTACAGGGTGTCATTAGATAGAAATAAACTAAGTAATAATAGGATTACCAGAAAAACGGGGTTTTACACACAAGCCAATAAACTTCGCTCATTAACACCAGAGTAAGTCAGTACAAGATTGAAAACTGCCCCATAATTATGTATGACATGCTTGTCGGGTATTGCTACATATATATGTGAAAACAAAGTTATTAAAATGAAGAGCAAAACTGATGAAAGTTAACAATAAACGTGTATACGTGTTATATCGTCACTGCAAAAATAATGATTGTTTGTCTTTAGTATTAACATTCAAATACGTTATATCTGTATTAGCGATATTGTCTTTGTTCCACCGGTGAGTCAGCGTTAGCCGTACTATCTCGTAGTATAATTGTAATTCTGAAGACATCACGATACAGTTTTTACGATGCATCACGTCTGCACTAGCGCTTGATAACAGCCTTGTGTTTGGGTGTTTCAGTGGTTTAAATCGCTGCTCTTGATATTGTTGATTAAACTTTGATACTATGAACAATATAATGTTTTGTGAGAGGTTGACTTTAGAACGGTAACATACTAATAGTATATAGGATGACATAAACAGAACAATGAGAAGTTCGTCCAGATTAGTGTATAGGCAACATTTAATAATTAAAATAATTACATTCAACAACTCCCCTTTTAAGTCCATTTTCCTGACTTATAAGTAAATGCAAGAACAATCGGTCGGAATACAATGTATAGTTCTTGTCACTTCCATATGACTATATAGCATACAATAAGTTATCGGGTCCCGTTTAGATCGGTTTGGGTGGCAGCCTAGATAGCCATAGAATAGTTTCATCTTGGAATCTCCCATATCACTGGGGATACTCTTCAATTTAAATGGAGTTACTCGTTACGATTCCGAACCTTCACGTGACTGTGTTTATGAACCATTGTCAAATAGTGGTGACATTAAATCTAGGAAACAATACGCGAAATCGCGCATGCACAGAACGGAAAATTTGGTCAAGGCATTAAGTAATCCGCATGCGCAGAACGATTGATTTCAGTACTTCCGCTAAGCGCATCGAGTGCAGCGTCAAACGCGGGCCTGTAATCTAACACGCGGGGACTGACCAATGAAAACTGAGAAGTAGAAATACCGGTAGACGCTGTTGCTTGATTGACAATGTCAATCAAGAAAGGGAGGAGCTTAACGCTATCGTTCTCTCCCAGTAAATTCCGATGTCAAATAACGACGTTATTTGGACGGAAAAACGATGGTTTGAAAACGTCCAAATAACGTCGTTTTTCCGTCCAATGACCATATACGGAAAAAAACGACGTTTTCGTGTTTGCAGTGTGCTCCGTGTAGTTATTGATGTATGTATGATGTGTACATGTGTGTATGTTGTGTACATGGATGTATGATGAGTACATGTGTGTTGTGTATTATCCGTGTAGTTATTGATGTATGTTTGATGTGTACATAGGTGTATGTTGTGTACATGTGTGTATGTTATGTACATGGATGTATGATGAGTACATGTGTGTTGTGTATGATCCGTTTAGTTATTGATGTATGTATGATGTGTACATAGGTGTATGTTGTGTACATGTGTGTATGGTGAGTATATGTGTGTATGGTGTGCACAAGTGTGTTGTGTATGATCCGTGTAGTTATTGATGTTTGATGATGTGTACATGTGTGTATGTTGTATACATGTTTGTATGTTGAGTACATGTGTGTATGTTGTGTACATGTGTGTATGTTGTGTACATGGATGTATGATGAGTACATGTGTGTTGTGTATTATCCGTGTAGTTATTGATGTATGTATGATGTGTACATAGGTGTATGTTGTGTACATGTGTGTATGTTGTGTACATGTGTGTATGTTGTGTACATGGATGTATGATGAGTACATGTGTGTTGTGTATGCTCCGTGTAGTTATTGATGTATGTTTGATGTGTACATAGGTGTATGTTGTGTACATGTGTGTATGTTATGTACATGGATGCATGATGAGTACATGTGTGTTGTGTATTATCCGTGTAGTTATTGATGTATGTATGATGTGTACATGTGTGTATGTTGTATACATGTGTGTATGTTGTATACATGTTTGTATGTTGAGTACATGTGTGTATGTTGTGTACATGTGTGTATGTTGTGTACATGTTTGTATGGTGAGTATATGTGTGTATGGTGTGCACATGTGTGTTGTATATGCTCCGTGTAGTTATTGATGTATGTATGATGTGTACATAGGTGTATTTTGTGTACATGTGTGTATGGTGAGTATATGTGTGTATGTTGTGTACATGTGTGTATGTTGTGTACATGTGTGTATGTTGTGTATATGTGTGTATGGTGTGCACATGTGTGTTGTATATGCTCCGTGTAGTTATTGATGTATGTATGATGTGTACATAGGTGTATTTTGTGTACATGTGTGTATGATGTGTACATGTGTGTATGGTGTGTACATGTGTGTATGGTGAGTACATGTGTGTATGGTGTGTACATGTGTGTATGGTGTGTACATGTGTGTATGTTGTGTACATGTGTGTATGTTGTGTACATGTGTGTATGTTGTGTACATGTGTGTATGTTGTGTACATGTGTGTATGGTGTGCACATGTGTGTTGTGTATGCTCCGTGTAGTTATTGATGTTTGATGATGTGTACATGTGTGTATGGTGTGTACATGTGTGTATGGTGTGTACATGTGTGTATGTTGTGTACATGTGTGTATGTTGTGTACATGTGTGTATGTTGTGTACATGTGTGTATGGTGAGTACATGTGTGTATGGTGTGCACATGTGTGTTGTGTATGCTCCGTGTAGTTATTGATGTATATATGATGTGTACATGTGTGGATAATGTGTACATGTGTGTATGAATGAATGAATGAATAATTGAATGAATGAATGAATGAATAAATAAATGAATAAATGAATGAATGAATGAATGAATGAATGAATGAATGACAATTTTTAATTTCCTCCATTAATTTCGGAGAGTGATATACATTTGGAATCATGTTAACACAGCATATTTACAAGAACATTATGCAGAGAAATTGGCAATACTGAATATTTACATGTCGTGGTCCTGGTATGAGATATACTGTCTATAGGTAGAGCATTGATCGCTGGTTCCAGGAGCTTACATCTCGTGATATAGAAGATATGAATTCAGCCCGGCACATATCCTCTACAATACGGGTTATACCACTTAGCAATGTCACAAGTTTTACTTCGTCATCTGCACAGTCCTCAATACACATGTATTGTTCGAGGTTTAAAGTGTCAAATAGATGCTCATAGAGGGTGTTCCTTGCCTCAGCTAAAGCTGTACAACACAGCAGTTGGTGCTTTATTATGTCATCGCACTCGTCCTCACACATTAAACACTGTCCAGGTGTTATTGGTAGTGTTCCTAGCTTCACAAGTGCATACATAGGTCTAGTTTGTATATTGTACAAAATACACATATTCCACAGTCTATGAGGTACAAGCTTACTGTGAATTTTAATAAATCTGTTTAATCTGGGTGATCTCACAGACTCGTGTGCCAATGAGCAGTTTCATGTTCTGTTATTTTAGTCTGTACGGTTTTGTTCCACACATCCTTGGATGGAAAGTGGTTAGTTTTCATAAAGTGAACTATTATGGTCCGTAATTCATATTTCTTTGCCACATTGAGTAGATCATGTGTTACAGACTTAATTTTGTCACTGCCTGTTATATATTGAGCACACTTGAGAACACAATGTGTGTTGTGTATGCTCTGTGTAGTTTGTTTGATATTTGACACGAAAAACTGCTGAAATGAGTAATATCATGCAGCACAAACACAAGCCCCGCCCATTTTATTTTCAGCCAGTCAGTTTGCCGTTACTGGGCCTGGCCTAATTTGATTTTCGGCTTATGGAAACATGAACGCTAAATAAAATGCCTGGTTAGTCAGTCAAATGCCACGGAATGACTTGCAATTCATTGCTATGAAGAACGAAGTGCCGTCGAAATAGGAAATTATAATTCGGACTTAATGCTTCTTGAAGAGTTCCGACTCTACAGAAACTGTGCGACTGCTCCCCTGACTTACGATTGTGTGACAGATAATATACGATGCAAGGGAGGGTCTCTTTTATGATCACAACATCCATTAAGTCACAAATTAGTAGGAAATTGCATTCTTATAAAATTGAACCAATTCATCTTTATCGGGCAGATAAACGTAAAACCCTTTAGCTGTCAAAACACAAACCTTTCATATCAAAATGCCTTTTCATTCAACTTCAAAAATAAACTGAGCCAGTCTTTGACAGTGTGTTTAACCTTTTCATCAATTATGTAGTTGCGGTAGGGTTGGAATAAGTACGGAATTTTTACTATACGATATAAACGTGCCATGGAATACCATGATCTGTTTACCACAAGATATGTTTTAGGCAAGGACGAAGACGTCCCTTGATCTTCTATGGAAACATTTCAAGATCACCAAATCTTATCTGATACCATTGGACCCTTAATCTTAGTTTAGTTGGAGATGCAAATCAGCCTGTTGCAAAGGGTCCGGAAATTTGAAATGAAAGTATTTTGTGTGCCTCGATCTACTGATCAGCTCCACTGTAGGGCAAAGGCTACGTCAAGTTTGAATTAGATAGAGTTACTACTAAAGAAAGTCGATTACGATTTATCGATTAGCTATGTCTATCACTTAGTTTGTGAGACGATTCCTCTATTCAATAAATGCAAGCGCTTCAAGACGATAATGTTGCTGCTTCTTTTCGCGTCTGCTTGACGAAGGAGCAGTAAAAAGCAATCTCGGAGCTGTGTTTGCACATAACATGAAAAATTATCATCAATTGGGTGCGAAGACATCTCAGCCACAAGGCAGTATCTCTCGATAATAAAACTAGCGACCGCGGCAAATTAAAGTATTGGTGGAGTGGCACAATTTGACCAAGGATCAACCAGAAGCAGTCTTGATTGTTCATATTTGAGTCATGATCAATCCATAAGCTCTGAAAATGAACTTCATTGAATCAAGGAGATTAGCAGTGTTACTGCATTTCAAGATTCTTGGCTCGGGACTGAAGTCGTACGGAGGCACGTTCGGGCCAAATTAGCCTATTTGCTTCTTTCCAAACATGTTTTGGGTTATTGATCTTCGCTTGTCGATTCCATAAGCGCTTTTATAAGCGAGATCAAAAGGGACTCCTTTTCTCAAGCGTCGCAGTGCTGGTCCGGACTTTCTGCATATTCTGTGTATAGTTCCATCAGATAGCCCCACTGGGCTCTTTAAATGTTTATCAGTTTGTATGCAGTTCTTCATACTCACCATAAGCGCTGTGTATTCTTTTGATGTGAATTGAGTTTGTCGTTTCTGAAAACAGATACATTCTCCTGTATCACCTAATTTGCCATATGATCCATAAACTTCAAAGAGAAAAGGATGGCTTAGAATACATTAGACAGTTTTGTGAAATCAGGGTAACGATTATAACAACAGGACTATTCATCGCAGTAGGTGCTCTACAGATAAAGACGATAACAGCTTCTACAAATGTATGCACCATGTTAATTATCCTATAACCGTATCGTATCTCTTGTCGCTGATGGGATATGTGGGAAGTTGTCATCCATATGTTGTCTTGTTTGTCATTCATTCCCACTGGTCTATGAGGTGAATCTGGTGAAAACGTTAGCTCGCTACTCTCCCTTCGATTTCATCTTTATGATGCCAATGGTGATGCCAGTGATGATGCCAATGGTGATGCCAATTGATGATGCCAATTGATGATGCCAATGATGTTACCAATGATGTTGCCAATTGCGATGGCAAAGATGATGCCAATGGTGATGACAGTGGTCATGACAGTGATGATGCCAGTGATGATGACAATAGTGATGTCAATGCCGATGCCAATGGGGATACCAATTGTGATGCCAATGATGATGCGAATGTTGCTAATGGTGTTGCTAATGGTGATGCCAATGATGTTGCCAGTGGTGATGACAATGATGATGCAAATGGTGATGCCAGTGATGATGCCAATGGTGATGCCAATGACGCCAATGATGATGCCAATGGTGATGACAGTGGTGATGTCAATGGTGATGCCAATTATGCACAAGTGTCACTTATCCTTTTCCAAACCCAAACAAGTTATTATGAAATACGTGCGTCAAACGCTAATAGACACGTACTTCACAAACAAGGTTCCACTTTTTGTACGTTCTCGTCTCAATGAAATACTTCAGATACTATTCTGATAATGTTTTCTTTGAGTGCCAGGGCAACTGAGTTCTCAATGGACTCAGCATCCTCTGCCCATCCCCTTAACATCCCCCTCCTTCTATACTGCCCCAGTCCCTCCCAAACAATTACAACAATCAAGAACGAGGAAATCCCAAACCAAATAGATGATTAAGTTTGAGATCGTCTTTTCCCTAGTGTGAAATGACCACTCAGTCGAGGCTAGTGCTCACCGTTGACATTGTAACCAACTTAAATCCATTGATCTAAGCGCGGCTACTCGCAGTTGTTTGTCCATCACTGGCTTGAATAAGCTAGCTGTTCCAGTCTGGTGTGTGTGAGAAGTGTCTATGTCTAGCCATACGCATGATGAAGCATAAAAGAGGTACATTCATAAGCTGGATGTCCCGGTCTTGTAAGCGTCATGCGTATGAATAACCAGATTACGGAGTTAATAACCAACATTAAATGCTGAAATAAGTTTACATAAAAAAACATAATACGAACGTGTAGAACGTGTAGCCATGTTCTTGTTTCTCTTAAAAATGTGAAGATATACTGACGATAAGAAGTAAGGTAACATGTGGGGCTATTGCAGAATAGAGTCTACTGCTGCGATAAATGACATCTGGTCCTTTCAATTGTAACTAAAATCAAGAACACAGATTGACTGCTAGAACATCATACAGGGCACAGAGCATTCACTATGTGTGAATGTCTGCGATATAGAAATGCATCATCATCATAATCATCATTATGATTAGAATTGAAACCCATTTAGTAAAATGTATGTAACTGATGTGTTAACATCATTGCGAGTATTTATAGAATGTCAACACTAGAGAACAAACAGTCTGGACTATCAGACGAAACAGATTCCACTGAGACAACCCCTGGTTACCTATCTCCATGTGCCCCCCAAGTGACTTATCCATGACTTCTTCGTCTCTGAGTATACCTGTGGTACATAACAGGTACATAACAGGTACATAACAGGTACATAACAGGTACATAACAAGTACATAACAGGTACATAACAGGTACATAACAAGTACATAACATGTACATAACAGGTACATAACAGGTACATAACAGGTACATAACAAGTACATAACAGGTACATAACAGGTACATAACAGGTACATGCTTTAATGGCATGTCCCAATTTTCAATGTGCTAAGCAAGTACTAAATATAGCCACTGACTCACGTGAACTATGAGAGGAAGAGTTACTCGTTACGTCATGTAGTATGACTACAGGTGTATAACTGAGAACCTACTGCATGCAGACGGTATCAGTAGACAGCACCAGCGATACAAGCCATGGAAGCTACAGTGACTAATTCTTTATACGTGATGTAGAATACTACTTTCAACATTGTTTTGAGTCATAGTTTGAATTGTGCAATTCGTAATTGATATTGTTTCTTCTTTGTTGTCAGTTGTTTACTATCTTCTGCCAATTTGGCATAAACCATAATTCTTTAAAGCTTCTCTTAAGCCAGTAAAAGAGAGAGAGAGGGAAGGAGAGGGAGAGAGAGAGAGAGAGAGAGAGAGAGAGAGAGAGAGAGAGAGAGAGAGAGAGAGAGAGACCAATCAATATCGTATAAAAATGGTTCTGTCAGCAAAATTATGTTTACGTTCAGAAAGGAGTGTTTTCAGTTCATAAACAGATTGACACACCTGTAATGTGAGAGTATATGTATAAATATCGGCCGTTACCTCTGAGTGTCTGTCGGTAGATGTCAAAGACGAAAGAAATGAAATTGCTTGCTTAATGTCATGACAGTTCTATAATGCATGGTAAGTTGCTATGGTTACAATCTGAAATGTGTAGGTTTGTGATGAAATACGTTTGTCTCATTTGTGTGGCTCAGGCGACATATTGCACTGTTCTTACTTTGGAGGTCACATCAAGTTGAGTGTTCGTTTCTCGGAGTGTTCAAAACAACGTGGGATTATGGTTTGGTTGTTGCAACGTCAATCTGTGTGACTAACAATGAGATAAGGGTCCTTATGCGTGCAAAATCATACTTATTATAGTTTAAAAATACAGTATATTAGAAACACAGCAACACAATATTTATTGCTTTCAAAGATTATGTTCTCTTGCTGATGTGAGATAAGTGCATGGAATATTACTGAGTAGAGAGTTTGATTTATTTGATATACCAGAGACTTGATCTGTAACTAATACGGGAATTAAGCTCGAAGTGATGAAGGTTTTAGACGTTTACAATCTGTGTGAAACCCGTGAGATGTGGTGCTGACAGAACACGTGCAATATTCAGGATCTAAGAAGCACAAGATCCTGTCAGGCCTAAGGGATGCAACTCTGTACAGAACTGCTTCGCCCTGACGTGTGAGTCATGTGGGAGAGTAGGTCATGGCTTCTCTTTTATATTATCGGGTAGACATCTAAATAGCATATCTATATTATCAGAAATATTCATCAGTATAAACAGGGATGGGATTTTGAGAAAAATCGGAAAAATACGTTTTAAGTTTGTTGTGGCCTTACTTTGTATATTACAGTATACGTGTTCCGTCAAAAGATTGTTAGTGGCAGATACTTTGTTGATGTTGTGTGTTTCGAGACATATTGACTTCATTAGGGGAATCAAACCCACATGTTCTGCAGACTCTCAGCTGATGATACAAACATCACCAACTGTAGCATAAACAAACAAAAATCAAAACAACATGAAACAGAATTCAGCCACGTCAATGACAAATAATGTCTTCTCCTTGCACATCATCAACCAACGCAGGGGTGGGGTAGCCTAGAGGTTAAAGCGTTCGCTTGTCATCCCGAAGGTTCGGGGTCGATTGGACCACATGTGTGAAGCCTATTGCTAGTGTCCCCCACCGTGATATTGTTGGTACTTTGTCCACGAGCGACATAAAACAAAACTCACTCACTATGTCGATGAAAATAACATTTGTGATGCAGCGTTTCGCAATAGTCAGAGTCTTAAGCCGAGGAACCAGAACTAAGCTTATATGACAACCTGAAATAAACCTTCTGCCTCCAGACATCACATTAATTGCAAAGCTAAGACACTCAGTAATTCGATGATCTGTTCACTTGAAAGAAATGTGTCACACGTCGACGCAGTCATGGTCACATGATAGGACGAGAGCCATATGATTCCATTCATTTGGAAGATTTGTTGCCTCTACCTCAGGAACCATTGGGACTGCACAAAGAAAGAGCAATACTCTACCCTGTGTCATTGAAAGAAATTAAGCAACTTTTGCTGACGGGTGGATCTGCAGACAGTAATAGGTGAGTTAGTGGGTATTGTTTACGCCGCTCATAGCAATATTCCCGCAATATCATGGCGGGGGACACCAGAAATGGGTTTCATACACTGTACTCATGTAGGGAATGGAACCCTGGTCTTCCGCGTTAATGCGAACTCTTTAACCACTAGGCTACCCCAACGCCCCTCTACGAAGAGCATGAGCCCACAATATCGGCAAGAGAGTACAGTTCTTGGTTTGAAACATTTGGCCAAACCAGAAATTTGTGATGCCTCTAGGTAAGATAGTTTTCTCAGAAAAAAATCAGTTTCCCAAAATGTACCGCGATATATCAAATTTCAGGAAATATTAATAACTTCATTTTCTTACACGAGACAATTTCATCCAGGTTGTTCAATTATAAGAACGTGTTGCAGCACGTGGACTTGGCAGCTCGCGGTGTAAATACCTCAGGTTGTGGCTGCCAAGACTCATCATAATTCTACCAACCTGTAGGTCATATAATCACAGGTGATTCCTCTACTGTGGATAATAACAACTTTCCTCAGTTATTAAATTTTTGACCAAATATCGTGAACAACCTACTACCATATATATTCACAGAAAGTATTTGAGATAAGTGGATTAATACCATGTGAATTTTCAAAAACTCAAAGGATTTGCTTTACTTTTTGCAATCTCAGAAAAGAACTAAGTTCCATTCTGTCAAAACATTTCATTTTCAACATTGTACATATCCCACATGACAAACTTAAGGAAAAACTCAATTCCTTGGTCCATCTTTTTTTAACAAAACGTGGTGATCATAGATATAGTAACATATCTATCTTAAGAGGTTCAGGTTAAAAAATGACAGCAAATGCCATCTGAAGTTTGCTGGAAATGTGAAATGCCTTGTAACATTTGGGGTTAAGACATTAAGGCAAGAAATAGGCATGGGTACTGCGCTCCCCTTCTTGCTGATCTGTTCCTTTTAGCACATGGATCAGGATTTCTTCTGCGATTGACAAAGTCGAAACAATGTAATTTGGACAAGCTTCAGGTATATGATCTGATGTCATTCAACAAGCAACAAATAGCCAATTCCCTTCCACTGATTTACCCACCTGAACTTGAAATGAAGGAGACAAGGGAGACCGCTTCATCTGTTTTATATTTAGATCTATGCATAACGATTCAGAGTGACAAAACACTGTCCCATGGTCAACTTTCCCTATACAATGTATGTCGAGCAGTATTCCTGCAGCTCCCGTCCTTGGTGTCTACATTTCATAACTTTTGAATTACAATCGAGCATGCTCTTTCTGCCAAGATTTCAAAGGCTTCGTACGACTCTTGCTTAGAAGCTGTTTGATTAGGGTTGCACCATTCAAGGCCTCATTAAAGCTTCTAACACATTTTATGGCAAACATGTGGAGGACATTTCCAAATTTGACACATCAGTGACAAACTGATGTCCGATGCATTTTCCTATTTTGACTTGTACCATATGTTCCCGTGTTTTTCGTGTGAACAATTGACTTGCCTTTGCATGTGTTTGTCACGGGTACCACCGGTGGGGCAAGATATTTAGTGAGTCATAAACATATGCTTATGATATAGTCGGGATAGTACAATCTACTCTGATTTTGGCAGATATTTCTTATGAATATGGTCTTGTCGCTTTTATTTGAACACTTCGTCAGCTATATCTCGGCGTGTCAGCTTTATGTGGGAGGAGAAACCAAAGTGATGCAGGTCTTAGACGTTTATCCTTAATGATGACTCCTTAAGTGCCGGGCTAAAGTAAGTAAACATTTGAAAATAATTCTCTTTCGATATTTCGACAATTTCCTCATAGAGCGCCATATGAATCCTGTTATTTGATCAGGGTGGCAAGATGCTAGGCCTCCGTAAAGTGTTCAGTAGGTTTTATGGTAGACATGCAGAAGCATTCTTCAAATTTGACGCATCAGTGACCAAACCGATGTCCAAGACAATTTGGCTATTTCGACCTTTCTTTCCATGTTTATAGTCGGAATCGTACAGTGAATCCTGCTTGAAAATTGTTCTCACCTCTCTCTCTGTCTCTATCTCTCTCTACCTCTCTCTCTATCTCTCTCTCTCACTCTATCTCTGTCGCTCTCTCTCTATATATCTCTATCGCTCTCTCTCTCTCTTTCTCGCTCTATCTCTGTCGCTCTCTCTCGCTCTCGCTCTATCTCTGTCGCTCTCTCTATATATATCTCTATCGCTCTCTCTCTTTCTCGCTCTATCTCTGTCGCTCCCTCTCGCTCTCGCTCTATCTCTGTCGCTCTCTCTCTCTATATCTCAACCCTCTCTCTCTCTTTCTCGCTCTATCTCTGTCGCTCTCTCTCGCTCTCGCTCTATCTCTGTCGCTCTCTCTCTCTATATCTCTATCGCTCTCTCTCTCTTTCTCGCTCTATCTCTGTCGCTCCCTCTCGCTCTCGCTCTATCTCTGTCGCTCCCTCTCTCTCTCTCTCGCTCTATCTCTGTCGCTCTCTCTCTCTCTCGCTGTCTCTATATCTGTCGCTCTCTCTCTCGCTCGCTCTCTCGCAATATCTCTGTCTCTCTCTCCCTATGCACTCTCTTGCTCTCTCAGTTGATGTTGCGAGGCGTTGTAAATCGAGAACCAATTCATGACTATTCATATATATCGTGAGCAGTTCATTTCTGTTGGACAGGAAATTGACAAATTGCCTGTCAATCAGCCTCAGACACAACATCAGAAGCTGTCAATTCACATTGCAACATGACACCAGGTTATTAATGCATCACACGCAGGCCTCGGACAACACTTACATCTTACAGCAGTCTAGCTGTGTAAAGAAATGCCGCTTTCACCGGCTGGGAATTTGCTCTCATCTAGAAGCTAGATTATTTAGCTACGTTTGTTTGTTGTTTAATAACCCTTCTGTATCACCATGGTCTGTAAATAATCGAGTATGGACCAGACAATCCAGTGATTGACATAATGAGCATCGATCTACACAATTGGGATACGATGACATGTATCAACTAAGCCAGCGAGTCTGACCACCCGATTCCGTGATTCGCCTCTGACGACTATAGCATGGGATGCTGAAGATAAAGTCTAACCCGGAACTTCACGGGTACCTGTGGTTGATATTGTGAGCATCGTCCAACGCCGTTGCGGCAGGATGTCACACGATCTAGAAGCCAAGTCTGACCACCCTATTTAGTTAGAGTGCGTGAGTGAGTATAGTTTTACACCGCATTTGGCAATATTACACCAGTATCACGACGGGGGACACTAGATATGGGTTTCACATATTGTACCCTCGTGGTGAATCGAACCCGGGTCTTCAACCTGACAAGCGAACCCACACCTTGTACAAGCAAGGATGTACCTTACCTATTAAATTCCAGAATCCCCACTGGGGTCTAAAGCTACGAGGCATATATGCAACCAACCATAGGTTTTCAGTATATGCCGTAATTGCTCCTACGTTTCAGGAATAATATTCGGGTAAAGCCAGAGGCGATTGTACGATTCCGACTATATAATGAGCATGTGATTATAAATCGCTATCAAGTAGTGATGATGCCAGGTGTTCGCGAAAAGGTGAGCGTATCCTGCCCCAAACGACGGCACCCGTAACAAATACATGCAAAGGCAAGTCAACTGTTCACCTTAAAAACAGGAACATATGGGGCAATTCAGAAGAGGCAACTGCATCTGTCATAAATACAGTAGAACACGGATATAACGAACACGGATATAGCGAACAAACGGATACAACGAACTGTTAAAAAATCCCCGATTTTTCTCCTCTATATTATCCTATAAAATTTACGTATTTAAAGAACTCTCTTCAGCGAACTAACGGATACAGCGAACTGATATCTGTATGTGTTTGTGAATTGAACCCGGTCTTCAGCGTGACGACCGAACGCTTTAACCACAAGGCTACCCCAACGTCCCCAGCTTATAAGAATTACCACTGAAATTAAGACGTATGCTGCTGTTATTAATACTACATAAACAGTCCTTGTTGACACTCGGTTGTACAATGCTGGTCAGTTAAATACACAAGTATTGTCTAGAAGGTGTCATAATGCTTTAAATTGCTTTTAGCGACATTAAAACAGACCGGGCCATTCAACATGACTGCCACACATTGTACCCATGTGGGAATGAACCAGTGTCTTAGGCGTAATGAGCGAACGTTTTAACCGCTAGGCTACCCCACCGTTCAAATGAAAGAGACTAGTGATCTAGGGGTCCGGAGGGCGGAAGGTCCAGGGTTCGACCCAAGGCCGCGTCATACCAAAAGACGTTTAAAGATGGTACTTGTTGTTTCCCTGTCTCGGCATTAAGTGGCTAAAACAAGGACAAGTCGGCTCGGAGTCAGTATACTGTGTCTGAGTGGGGTATTCATGTTTAACTGCGGCATGGTATCTCAGTGAGCTAGCATTATAAATCGGCATCAGTCCGGACAAGTACAAGCAGCCACATACACGTGCATATACGTCGGTATGTAAGTGCAATAATCTCAGACGCGATATTAAACCCCATTTCACCTCACCTCACCTACAAAAATGAAAGAATTCTGTCATGTGGTTTCAATTTGAAAAGTAAGTATTGCTTTGAATAGTTATAGTTAAATACAGTATTGTTCACAATAAACATCCCTCTTGATGTCGACAGAGGCGTGCAAATCATCGGCGCACATTTTACGGCTGTACTTCGTTTCTTTTGCCTACTAGTGTACAAACAAGCATGAAAATGGTCGCACTCGGTAAAGATACAGGTTACGTTTGTCTTGAACAGTTGGACCACAGTGGCCCTGTGTCGTTCAAGGCGCCGTCCCTTGGGCATGCCAAAATCCTATGATTGTGGGTCCGAATCCCGGTCACCCCGATTATGTTTCTAGGTTTGTCAGCACATACCCGTGCTTGTGGGTTTCACCGAAGTGGTAAACCTCTGAGACCTGCATCACTTCGGGCTTTCCTCCCACATTCAGCTGACACGCCGTGATCTAACTGGAATATTTTTATTAACGGCGATAAACCCAATTAACTCCCTCACTCACTGGAACAGTAATGCAGCCTTACGCTTGTACATGTACTAAATCAATGTATAAATGCCTGTTCGTGTTCCATGCATTCAATATCATTAACAATTCCAATTGTGCACGCAAAGAGGATACCGCTGAAGAAATAACAAAAACTAGGATGTTGGCTATCGAAGCAGAAATAACGCAAACTCTGCTGAACCCCTTTTCACATTTCCTATGCCGTTATAAGTAAAACAATCCCCCCGTGAAGCAATCAATACGTAATCCTCCTTGATATCGTATTTTACGAGACGCTTAGAGACCTTAACGAAATTCTGTTTACCCACCAGAAAATGAAACATACATCATTTACCTGTCAATCATAAATCTACATAACGAGGCAAAGGGGGGTAACTGCTGTTGCGCTGCAATGGTGTGTATCAGCGAGGATTTGACCGCAATCAAGTCTAGCACCTCGGGTTATCTGTCATGGCTATTGAAGAAAATTGGTTTATTACAATACTTGCTGGTCTTGCTTCTGTCTGCACCTCAACTTGATTGACCGTGAAGGTTTTGTAATGATTTCAAACAATCACTGTCAGGCAATTTGGCAATAATCGAAGGATTTGTTTCACACATTGCGCGCGTTTATGTTGGCTGTTGATCTTCGCTTGTCTGCTGTGAAACATTTATTACGGTTCCCTGAGTGATTTAGTGGGGCCGGCAATCAGCGCTATTCAATTCCTCCGTTTGATGGCTGCTCATTCTTCTGTACAAGAACAAATGGGGTAAATTTCAAAAGAACACCAAGAAAGCGGTTGTATACAGTGTACCTTAATAAGAAAACGTTTTAAATCACATACGTGTAATGATTTTAGCTATCAGTTTGTTGATGCAAGACTAATGACGGTGGCAATTGCAACATCAATACTGAAACATCTCCATGTGGTTCTAGAACATCTAGTCCTTGGATACATTCATGTTCCTCCGTAATGGTCTTCGATTTTGATGTTTTGTAGACATCATGAACAGTATTGGCCCATTATATTCTTTTCCATCGTAATCAAACATATTTTAAACACAAGTTTCAAATTGATGTTAGTAGACTTCAACAAATATAGTTCAGTGATGCCCGTAGTGTTGGGTGTTGTAATATGTCTTGGTATTATAAACGCAGTTTTTTATTTAACAATGTCTACTTGTTGGTTTGACCCTTCTGAACCCAACTACTTGAAACAACAACAGACATGTATTTCTTGTGGAAATGAGGAGTTGTAACACACGGTCTACTTGTGGATACAACCTAAATATGTTTTCATGTTTTTATCCCTTGCCGATAAACAACACTTTAGTTTTGATATGAACCAAAATGAGCTGTTTTAAACACAGCTAGAAGAAGGCTATACTCACTCACTCAATCAGTGTTGAGATATTTTTTGTCGCCGTACTGTAACGTGTAGTTAATCCAAAGGATTGGAACAGTTTTGTGGATATGACAAAAAAAACGTTTTGGTTGTAATAAATAACTATAAAAACATGTATCGGGAACCGTATAGTTTGATATGGTATCCTATACAATATACAGAGACGAAAGATTTAGTTTAATAAATCAATGTATTGTCTGTTAAAAGCAGCCATAATTATGTGTAACATTTAACTTTTTCTTGCTAATATTTGACACAATGTTGGTATCAATTCTACTGTGTAGATCCTAAATATGTAACCCGATTGAAAGATTTCCCAAATTATCAATCCGTGAAGTTCTATAGCAAGATTTTATACTGGACCCTGAAGCCAAGTAAAAACAAATACCAAAGGTAGAATGTGTTAAATTAGTTTGACAATCGTTCGACTCACGCAGACGTTACAGATTCATCTGTTTGACGCACCGCCAAGACGTGCGCCAAGGTGGAACAGATACCTATAGACTAATCCATGCAGAAGACCTGACAAGCTAAGGACTAGATTTCCAATGTAGTATTTTACTTTTGAATTCTGGAAGATTCTGTTGATTTTATGTTTTATATCCAACCGTACAGCAAACTTTATCTACCTACTGAAACCAGTCGGAGACAAACATACTATGAAACATATTGCGAAAATTGGGGCCCCTCTTGGTTATGTTAGCGACGAGTTTCATTTTATTAATGTTTTGAGGTTTTCTCAAAACGGAAATAATGACTATACTGAAAAAATATTAAATCCTGTAAAATCTGTCAAAGTAAGAAAAATATAATATTTTAAAACAATCTTAGACTTCAACAAATCGTGCACGCTTCCTTGTTTTAGAAACGCGTGAACAACATTCTTATCTTTTATTAACTTATTCATTGCGTTTGATTTCCTAACGTACAACCGTTAGTTGGTTTACGACAACTATTTTCATTCTGACATGTGCATGAAGTCAAAGTAGGGTTTGAATTTAGCGAAGTAGCCCAGAATGGAAGATTAATCGTCAACACTACAGGGACGCGATGTATGTTTAATCCATAAAAACGTTAATGAATTACGATTTTACGACAAGTCACGTACGTTTAGCAAAATGGATCGCTAGATGCGCCACAAGGCTCTTTAGTTTCCACGTCAATCACGTTGTATGACGTCGTGGCTCTATAATTTCCATGCACATTGAAAGTTCAGAGAAATTACGTAAAATTAGCACACTGAAGGTTTTATCTCATTGATTAAAAATTCCCAATATGGAGATTGGGGTGTTTTCTTGAAGATAAATGCTCTTACGTTGAATTTCCGTTGATGAGAATTATTTTTTCGTCACGGATTAAATGTATAAGTGTCACTGCCAGAAGGAACAGAATCTGTAGCTCACTTGAACCGGGGGTTGATCATCATCGACATTTTTCAAAGTCTTTCTGACTATCCTTAGAGTAAAACTAAGCTAAAAAAAACTTTCAATATTCACAAGGAGTCTCTGCCAAAAGCAGAGTCGATTGTATCATTCCGACTATATCATGAGCCTATGGTTATTTATCACTATGAAATAGTGATGATACAAGTGTTCGTGAAAAGGTGAGCGTATCCTTCCCCACTGGTAGCACAGTCACAAACACATGCAAAAGCAAGTCAATTGTTCACCTGAATACAGCAAGGATGACTTATATTGTGTTGTGTTAAATATGGATTCATTTTCATCTGCGTTGATTTATAACAGGTTTATAACCTTTGGCCATCACGTAGTCACTGCATCATCCAGTAAAGCCTCAGACATCAGACCCGTGGGGTTCTGGGTTAAAGTGTCTCCCCAGCAACCTGGGCTGGATGTCAGAGGCGACTTAGTGGATCGAGTGGTCACGCTCGGTGACTTAGTTGATTCCGTTGACCGTTGCTTATGATGTCAATCATTGGACTGTCTGGTTCAGAATCGATTATTTACAGGTCGTCGTCATATAGCTGGAACAGTGCTGAGTATGAAATTAGCCCCCTGGCGTACAACTACAAAAGAAATGTTTGGTCCGAGACTTGAAAACTGCTTCCCACTGTTTTGCAAAATGAACATATTTTTAAACGTTTTTCTTTACTTAAAAGCAGCAAAATCTCTGCTCTTGTAAACAGCAGACGTGGTTCAAAATTAACACCGTATTTATTAGTTTCAACAAAATCAGTAATAGTACTCTCGTGTCACTGGAGTTTCTGGTTCATCGATCACTTGATTGTCTGGTTTGTTGACAGACTGACGTGGCATGTCAGAAGTACTGATGTGTTGCGTCAGGCAATAAATACTTACTATTTTTGCAAATAGTATGAATGGCGGGTACTACTGGTGGGGAAGGACTAACTTACCCTTATCGCAAACACCTGGTATCATCACTGATTTTCAATGATCCATTCATACAATTTTCACAGCTATCTGCCGTTTACGCCAAGTGGAATTCGTTTCGGCAGAAAATCTAGGCTGGTTATTCTCTTTCACTGACAATATATACTGTACAACACGTACACAAATACAGTTTTGAATTCTGAAAATTAAGTACATCGTAATTATCGCTATGTTTCACCGTTCACAGCGATATTTCGTGGATGTTTTGAAATCTAGATACAGGGTATTTATATATAAAATGTGGCGACTATGCGACTATGCTTGTGGTAAGAGGCGACTAACGGTATGGATGGTCAGGCTTGCTGGCTTGGTTGATGTATGTCATCGCATCCCAATAGCGTGGATCGATGCTTATGATGTCAGTCACTGGATTGTCTGGTCCAGACTCGATTATGTACAGACCGCCGTCACATTGCTGAGTGCGCCGTTAAACAAACAAATAAACAAACAAACAAACAAACTGATGGCCAACATTGTGTTCGTCACTAATGCAAATTCTCCATTTGAAATCATGTAAAAAAAGCAAGGTGAAAACTCTTTTTAGACACCTATTCGTGTACAAGTCTTGTATACAACATTGGAGCGTTGGGACAGATAGGTATGACAGGTTGGGTCGATGATTTTAGATAATTTGGTCAATGAATATTCCAGATTATTTAGGTGAGCTACAGAACTTAAGTCTTCAGAGTATTTTTTGTAAACTTTCTCACAGCATCGTTTGTTTGCATTTCAGTATCCCGGATTCATCTGCAGTGAGCATGTTGCTAGGGAAACTTACCAAGATGATCACGAATGGCTTCATCCCGACATGCGTTATTATCGGAGGGTTGTTAGGTGAGTAAAATTTCGTTTTACCCTAAGGGTAGAAAGCTGGTGTGGAATAACTTTTCGACATTTTCACATGTGCATTATTAGTGATTTTCAGTGGTGATTTCTCAGTGGAATCCATGTGACGTCACGGTGCTTCATTTTTAGAAAATACAATACGTCATTCATTGTTCATGACGTCACCCTTTGATTAAATTGCGGATTAATTGCATCGTGGTAATTTATTTTTGCGTATTTAAGCAGATACGCAGCTTATGATTATTGAAGCTTGGCATAAATATATCTTTCATGGCGGCGCCGCCTATGAAAATATCAACATTGTCAGGTCACACGAAAATAAAACACCTCTATGTAGGCAAGGTGTACCAGCCATATTAACATTAATTTACTTTATCAAATGTTGTTGTAGCATATATCATTATAATCAGATCTGGATGCTCGCTGCATCTACACAAAGATCTGAGGACATCCTATTACTGATCACGTCAGAACGACCTTTCGCGACCTTTGACAGATCAATGACATGTGATCGGCGGATCTATGCGTAGCGGTAGCTGGCACTAAGGTCTGATTTTAATGACTTTGCAAACGGTATCATGGGTATGGCAAACGTTCAAGTGACAATTTCTTCCTAACGTCCTTATTGTTGCTATAAAGAATGCTATTGTTTCACTTGTTTCATATTTTGGACATTCTAGCAGAGTGAGTGAGTTGGGTTTAACACCGCTCTGAACATTATTCTTGCTATTTTACGGCGTGTCACCCTGATGTTGTGGGAAAACCCGAAGTGATGCAAGCCTCAGACGTTTACCACTTTGGTTAAATCGACAAGCACGGATATGGTGGTGACAAACCTAGAAACATAATCAGGGCAAACCGGGATTCGAACACGCGATCATAGGTTTGGCGTACACAAGGGACACGACTCTGCACAGCGAATTGCGGCGCTTTAGCCAACATACTGGTGGAGCCATAAGTCGGATGTACATGTAAATAATAATCCTAAGAACTGATTCCTGGTATCCAACCACTGGCCCACATATGCCCTGTTCCAGCAGAGACCAGCAGTTATCATATAATGGGCAGGTTTCTCGGCAGGATAAAGTCAACAGATAGAAACGATATATGTTGGGGTCATATGCGGATAGAGATGCAAATATCAAAGGTCAAGTATGGACTATTTTCAGTGTTTACAAACAAACATGGCGTCGCTCTTGTCATTCGGCGATCTAGTCAGAATTAACAATCTGGAGAAAGTACTGTGATAATTGCTATTATTAGCAAAATAATAGTATAATACGCTGAAAATCAGTGTTTAGAAGAGACGTAGCTAGGTCATTTTACGAGTTTTGGCATCTTTGGAGAGATACATTTTAAAACGATTTAGCAAGGACACTAGCCTAGCGGGATCCATATCTGTGCTTCTATATCTTTGGGGCTTGGAAGCTTTCCCCCAAATTAAAACAGATTAATGTGGCCGAAATTTGTCCGAATTGTTACCTTGTGTCGTTTTGTCGCTGTGTGTACATCTGACTGCACTTAAACGAAACGTTATGACAGGACAGTCACTTAGCCAGACTTTACAAACATGACGTCTCACAGACTAGGACTAGAGTAGCTTCCCTTTGATAAAGGGCAGATAATCTAGCGGACAGACCGATGCATTGCCGCGAAAGGCAAGTAAAGGCAATTTGTGTGGGTAATTGTTTTTTGCATATATGTAGTTACGCCTCTTTTTCAGAAACAAGTTTCAGTTTGAACTATATTGGCTACTGTCACTGACCGACTGACACATCACTTACCTTCTGACGTAATATATATTACTGCGCACATTCAAGAAAAAAAAGATGCAATGTTTAGGTAATGTTTGTGACAAATGGGAAGAGACTTTCAAGCACAGAATTGAAGAAAACAATATATGATAAAGATGTTATCACGCTTGTGTGTTTTTGGTATGGTAAATATCCGGTAGTAGAAATAAACACTCTGTATTTAGCTCGCCAATCTCGCTAAATACAATGTCTTGCTGAAGGGAGTTTGACTAATACAAAACGCAAACGTGCCAACTCTGTGACTTTATAACGTAATAGGCTGGAGTTTTTATTATTATTTTTTCTTTTTATTATTAACCGCTCGATGTCAACCACAAGAGCAGCGGCCTGATATCGGTTCTTAAACAAACAAGAACACGAATATGACTAACTTATGTCAATGTTCACGTGGAATTCGTGATTTCCGAAATTAACTCTTTTTCAACCTGTTAATTTAATTTGTTTTCTTTCAGCCCTGGTTGCATGCAGTGAACAGGAATACCGTCTTGTGCGGGACATTCTGAAAACTTACGACAAGCGGATCAAACCCTTCGTCAACGGGTCGGGCGCTCTGAACGTCACCATGGGCGTGGCTCTGGCCCAGATAATTGACATAGTAAGTTTCTAAACGTATTGGGCAAATCTGAGTGATTGATTTGCAAAAATGTGTTAATGAGACCGAATGATATAATCATTAAGTGACAGCAAATTCACTCTGGAAGGTTCTTCAAGTCACAGTTATATATATTCCATAATATTTTAATAGGGTTTTTACATGCATCAGAATCATATGCACTTGGTCTTCTCTTGTCCTGACCGCCTCCGTGGTCTTGTGGTAGAGCGTCCGCCCGGAGAGCGGAAGGTCCAGGGTTCGATCCCGGGCCGCGTCATACAAAAAGACGTTAAAAGATTGTACTTGTTGTTACCCTGTCTGGCGCTCGGCATTAAGGGGCTAAAACAAGGACTGGTCGGCTCGGAGTCAGTATACTGTGTCTGAGTGGGGTATTCATGTTAACCTGCGGCATGGTATCTCAGTGAGCTAGCACTATAAATCGGCATCAGTCCGGACTAGTACAAGCAGCCACACACACACATACACGTGCATGCACGTCGCTATATAAGTGCAATAATCTTGGACGCGACGTTAAACCCCATTTCACCTCACCTCACCTTCTCTTGTCCTTGTTCGAATCAACAACAGAACAAGCGGTGCTAATTTTCCTATGCTTGTCATACAGTAGTTTGTTATAATAAACTACAGCGCCGGGCAAAGGAGAGTATACACTTGAAATTTGGATTTGATCAAACAATTACAAACGTTATTAAAACATTACAGGGATGAACAAAGTCGCCGAAACACTGCAAACTTAAGGTCCAGATCACACCTATGATATCAGTATCAAATACATCACCTTTAAAAAAACAATTTCTTGTTTGTTTCATTTGTAGCCATTATCATATATGGATGTTTTCGTTCTCTTGCCCTGCAGTTTATTTCTGAAGCCGATGAATCTGTGTAAACAATGCAAAAAGCCGTGTTTAAGATATATTCATGGTTAAATAGTTTAATCTGGTCATTCAACAATCACAGAACTGTATGTTGATACGGGCCGTTCCTCTGTCCCTTGATAAGATGTGCCATTTGCAAGGACACGACCTGTCAGTCTCTTGAGGACAACCAACCATCCGTCCACTGTAAATAAGAGAGCAATTATAACGGCAAGGTCAAGGCCTTGCCGTGATTGCTTCATCACGTTTGCAAGGTCCTTTCTGACTAGACGGGATCTGTAGACGAATACTTATAGCGTTAAAACGTTCTTACTCTCATCATGAGTTCTAAATGTAGCGCTTATTCGGCCGTGGTATTGATGAAAGTAGCAAAACTTGTGATGTATTCTTGACAATGCTTGTGTTTGTGATTATTGCCCGTGTTATCACGGCGGTCTTTTACAAACCGGGGGTTGAAAGAAGATCTCTGCCCTGTCCGACTCTGTGTAAGAAAAGAATAATTAGCGATATTGTTGAATGTGCACTGTTTACCGAGTAAATAATGATGATGATGATAATGAAAAAAAATAATAATGAAGATTGTAATATAACAGGTCCATTGTCCTGCGAACACCTGGTATCGTCATGGTAACGTTACAGCGTTTAATGTAGTCGATGTGTTCAGTGACGGACTGTTTACTGCATGAAGGGGCCTTGTATTTCCGTATTGTTGTATCACATACATTGCCATATATATATACGGCAGTTTGGTGATCTGTCATATGTCTTCATGTCAGGAGAGGAGATATAGTCCTACTTTGTCTTCATCCCAAATTCTTTATTCATCCGGGTTCGATTCCCGACATGGGTACAATGTCTGAAGCCCATTTCTTGTGTCCCCCGCCATGATACTGCTGGAATATTGCTAAAAGCGGCGTAAAACAATACTCAGTCACATCTCGAACCATGTGATCTGACATACGTTCATTTAGCAAATAGATAATCAGCTGCAGAGTGAGTGAGTAAGTTTTGATTTACGCCACTTTTAGCAATATTCCCGCAATATCACGGCGGGGGTCACCAGATATGGGCTTCACATGTACAGAAGTCGGGACGAGCGCACGCTTTAACCACTTGGCTACCCGACGGCCCCAGTCAGCTGCAGATACATATTAAGAATAAGATAGTGTTTTTCCGCTATAGTACTGCAGCTTGTGATAATAAAATTACAAATAAAAATACTATAGTTTGTTATCCGTTGTTTGGTTGTATTGCCAGCGTATTCAGAAACGGTGTTCTTGTGATCGAAATATGAACGATGCAGAGGAAGTAGTCACGTGAAGGCATAGAATACATGAAGCGACATGTGCAACTATCGGAAATATGTGCAATGATATGTTTTACCACTGGGGTAATAGTCATTAATGAACAAGCATTATACCCCGAAACGTCGTTACTAATGAAAAGAGTATCACGTATTCATGTTCGTCCAGGGGCGGTCGGGTAGCCTAGTGGTTAAAGCGTTCGCTCGTCACGCCGAAGACCCGGGTTCGATTCCCGACATGGGTACAATGTGTGAAGCCCATTTCTGGTGTCCCCCGCCGTGATATTGCTGGAATATTGCTAAAAGCGGCGTAAAACCATACTCACTCACTCATGTTCGTCCAACTTTTAAAATCGCATCAAAGACCTGAATAGAGATTAATGAAAAAACATTATGAATCTTTCTATTTCTATCACTGTTTGATTGGGATTCATAAACACATGTTCATCATATTGTCGGAATCGTACAGTCGACTCCGATTTTGGCAGATATTTGTTATGAATATGGAAAAGGTATTGTCGCTTTTATTTATTATCAACGTTTACATTGTACACCCATGGTCGTGCATATAGCATAAGATCAAGGCTCCGAATCACCCATTAGAGCCTTAGTCTTGTAGCAATCTGTAATGGGATCCCTTTCGCGGCGCCCCAGTTTAATCCGAACTGATATTAAAAGACCAAAAGCCCTGTAAATGAATCTCACAATCAAATGTGATCATTCTACTGCGATCACCATGGTACATTTGGCCGATGTGGTGTTGATTAAAACAGACGGTTGCCTATTCTGCCTGTTTAGCTTGGAGACACGGGTGTTCTCGGGAACCGTCATTTCAATCCTGAAATAATCCGAGTAAATCTCCAAAGTCACGCCGAATGGAAATGAATGTTCCGATTGACTCATACCCAAGTCATCGTAGACGAAGTCGCGTGTAGGGCGATGTCGTTCCTGGTTTTAATGAAGGAAGATACATTTACGACGAATCTATTTATATCACGTTACCACCAGTCATTGTGTAGCACTGAACTTGGCTTGACCTCATGGATCTGGGATCATTAAATGAATTGTGCGTTGATGTGGAGCGAGTGTGGGATAATGACGTTCGTAATGCTATCAAGCAAAGAATAAAAGAACATTACTTTGTCATTCATTTAACCGATTTGAGACCTTTCATCTTTCGGTCTTTCGATGATTTTGATTAATCAAGTTTACAAATCTAAATGTAATGCCCGGCTTGGTGACCAGTGACGCCGTCACGTGCACTGCGAAGACGTCGGGCAGAACGACATCGGCAACATATTCAGAATCGTTGCCTTTTAGCTGATGATGTGAAAATAAAAGAGACAGAGCCTATTTCCATAATCACAATAAATCCCTTCTCAATGCAAAGTCCATTATACGGTTCCGACTATATCATGGGCATGTGTATGAACATTATCAAATAGTAATGATACCAGATGTTCGCGAAAAGCTGACCGTATCGTGTCCAACTGGTAACACCCGTCACAAACACATGCAAAGGCATGTCAATTGTTCATTTGATAAAGAACACGGAACATATGATACATATGGAATATATGGTATATATTTTTGTATATTTTTCAGGACGAAAAGAATCAAATTATGACAACAAATTGCTGGATAAATCAGGTGAGTAGGGAATCGAACTCCGTAGAGAGACATTAGATACCAGTATTCAGTTCATATAATCATCACGTACATGTACACACGTCTCATTGCTCCAGTCGCCCTTGGCGTTGCAATTCGCGATTCTGGGTTTATAGGCACCATACCCAGGGTCGTGGGTTTCAGCAAAGAGGTGAACGTAAACGTCTGACAACTGAACCTATTCGGAAATTTCTTCCCACATTCAGCTGTCAGTGATGTAACTGGAATACTGTTCAAAGCCGCGGTAAACCCACCTCACTCAATGTGGACCTAATGACATACACGTTCTCACTTGTTCCAGCATTACAGTGAAAACTACAGTTATATAATATTCTTTACATATCAGAAACTCTTCTTTCCAAAATAGTAGAAATGTAGAGTGGAGTAGAAATAGTTCTACGAAGGTGTAATCACGGACCGTCAAAGGGCCTTACACTGTAATTGAAAGTAACATTCGTGAACAATATGTCCTAACCATCCATGTTTTTCTTATCACAGGGTTGGATTGACAAAAAGTTGGCCTGGGTACCAGAGAAATATGGAAACATATCCGTAATAAGAATTCCATATGATTCAGTATGGCTGCCAGACATAGTGCTGTACAATACGTAAGTATGTCAGATCTTTCAGAGACACAGGTATTGAAGCTCGTTCAACGTTGTTGGGAGTTTTTATAATTTAGTTATATCCGTCATATGTTATATTAGCAAAACCTACAAGCATGGGTTTGGTGACAAACCAAGACGAATATAAGATTTGAACCTTGACAGCGGATCCTGGTTAAGGTGTACCAGGATCCGCTTGTGGTAGGACTGTAGATTCGTCTGTCAGGACGGTATATAACGTACTTGTGCTCTTATGTTTGCGGTTCAAACTATTTAACTAACTTCTCACACTAAGAAACCAACCATGTGATAGTGAAGGGGGCTTGGATTGTTTTGAAAGCAAAGTATTGGTTTAAGAAAATGCTGGAAATATATTTTACTATATTTTTCACCAAATATGTTCTGCCCCGGACATGATGGACGTCCTTACACACAGTAAGATACAATCTCCGCCTCATCATGTCATAGAGAGTGAGTGAGTGAGTTCATGCTTTACGTCACATCGGCAATATTTCAGCCATATCGTGACGAGAAATTATGCATTTTTAATGCATATATTTTAACTTAATAAAAACCTGTCATCGATGGACAGTAAAATTACTAGAATATCACCGATTAATCTTTACATAGAAAAGAAAGAAAGGGGTTTAGCATTAAGTGGTTGTAGCATTATGAACCTATAATTTAGACGAATGCTCACAATAGTGGAAGATAATTTATGGATGTTAACTTATTTATTATGAGGAACACAACGTTTCGGAGTATATACTTACTCCATCGCTTGAATGAGGAAGGAGTAAGCACATACTCCGAAACGTTGTGTTCCTCATAATAAAGAAGTTAACGTCGATAGATTTTCTTCCTTATGTGTATCATTTCTAAATAGCTTTCGAAGACTCACAATAGTGTTTCTAGACTCTGTACATGGAACGAGTTATATATTTTGTATTATTTCTATTTGCGAAACGTTGTAAGAAAATGTCTGACATAAACGTGAATAGATGACTTGTGCTTCCTCTGTTGTTCGGTATTGAATGAACATAAATGTATTATTTAACTATTGAACCGTCTCCGTGTGTAGTGAATAGAAAATAGATCGTCTGCCCGGAGAGCGGAAGGTTGGTAGTTATATCCCCTGGCCGCATCATACAACAATACGGTACTTGTTGTTACCCTACCCTAGAACATGGTCGGCTCGGTGTTAGTTAAACTGCGGCATGGTATCTCAGTGGGCTAACACTATAAAATCAAGGTAAGTGCGGATTAAGACAAGCAGCCACTCACACACGTGCATGTAGGTCGCTATATAAGTGAAATAATCTTGAAAGCAATGTTAAGCCCCATGTTAAGAGAGAGGCTCAGCTTGGAGCCACTCATGACGACTTTGCAAGGGTCCAACGTGTAAGAGAATAATGCATGTCATATATATTTATGCCCAAGTCTTTGTCCCAGATTATAAATCAATGTGTTTTCTATTTCCTGTCCAGAGCGGAAGTGACAAGTAAGGAAATGTCAAGCGTGAGTACCAACGTCATCGTTACGTCAGACGGCAACGTGACGTATCTCTCAATGGTCATCTATAAAAGCTCCTGCTCAATCGACGTCAAACACTTCCCCTTCGACGAACAAAACTGTAGTATGGAGTTCTCGTCGTGGACGTACGATGCCACGTCTCTCAACATTATGAACGTCGGGGAGGAGGGAGACACATCCAACTACATCCCAAGCACCGAGTGGAATCTTGTCCAATATGTCCAAAAGCGTGATCCCGTATTGTTTTCTTGTTGTCCGGAGCCGTATATTTTCATGAAATATTTTGTCCTTATCAAACGGAGGCCGCTGTTTTATTTGTTCAATATGGTGATGCCGTGCGTGCTCATCACCATGGTTGCTCTGCTGGGATTCTATATGCCGAATGACTCAGGGGAGAAGATTTCAATGGGAATAACCACGCTGCTGTCAATGACAGTCTTTTTGATGATTGTGGCCGAACAAATGCCCCCGACATCGGATTTATTACCTTTAATTGGTATGTGTAACTAATTTTCTATATTGTTTGCTATATATACAGTTTTATGTGTTTAATATGAAGCAATATGCTAAAAGCATTTTTATATTGTATATGAACAATTCCCGCAAGGTAAGTAACGATTTCCCTAGGGGACATAGGATCATGAAAATTGTGTGCTTATTTGATTCTATATCCGATTTGTTTTGGGTGTTTTTTCTAAGTAACCATCAATAGTAGGCACAGAGGGGTCAGGAAATAGTACGCAGCCATCAAAAGCAGGTACAAAAGAGTCAGGAAAGAAATAGGACGTACCCATCAATAGCAGGTACAGAAGGGTCAGGAAAGAAATAGGACGTAACCATCAATAGTAGGTACAGAAGGGTCAGGAAAGAAATAGGACGTAACTATCAATAGCAGGTACAGAAGGGTCAGGAAAGAAATAGGACGTAACCATCAATAGCAGGTACAGAAGGGTCAGGAAAGAAATAGGACGTAACCATCAATAGTAGGTACAGAAGGGTCAGGAAAGAAATAGGACGTAACCATCAATAGTAGGTACAGAAGGGTCAGGAAAGAAATAGAACGTAACCACAAATAGCAGGTACAGAAGGGTCAGGAAGGAAATAGTACACAGCCATCAATAGCAGGTACATAAGAGTCAGGAAATAAATAGGACGTTACCACAAATAGTAGGTACAGAAGTGTCTGGAAAGAAATAGGACGTAACCATCAATAGCAGGTACAGAAGGGTCAGGAAAGAAATAGTACACAGCCATCAATAGCAGGTACAGAAGGGTCAGGAAAGAAATAGGACGTAACCATCAATAGTAGGTACAGAAGGGTCAGGAAAGAAATAGAACGTAACCACAAATAGCAGGTACAGAACGGTCAGGAAAGAAATAGGACGTTACCATCAATAGTAGGTACAGAAGTGTCAGGAAAGAAATAGAACGTAACCACAAATAACAGGTACAGAAGGGTCAGGAAGGAAATAGTACACAGCCATCAATAGCAGGTACATAAGAGTCAGGAAATAAATAGAACGTTACCACAAATAGTAGGTACAGAAGTGTCAGGAAAGAAATAGGACGTAACCATCAATAGCAGGTACAGAAGGGTCAGGAAAGAAATAGAACGTAACCATCAATAGTAGGTACAGAAGGGTCAGGAAAGAAATAGTACACAGCCATCAATAGCAGGTACATAAGAGTCAGAAAATAAATAGAACGTTACCACAAATAGTAGGTACAGAAGTGTCAGGAAAGAAATAGGACGTAACCATCAATAGCAGGTACAGAGGGTCAGGAAAGAAATAGGACGTAACCATCAATAGTAGGTACAGAAGGGTCAGGAAAGAAATAGAACGTAACCATCAATAGTAGGTACAGAAGGGTCAGGAAAGAAATAGAACGTAACCACAAATAGCAGGTACAGAAGGGTCAGGAAGGAAATAGTACACAGCCATCAATAGCAGGTACATAAGAGTCAGGCAATAAATAGAACGTTACCACAAATAGTAGGTACAGAAGTGTCAGGAAAGAAATAGGACGTAACCATCAATAGCAGGTACAGAAGGGTCAGGAAAGAAATAGTACACAGCCATCAATAGCAGGTACAGAAGGGTCAGGAAAGAAATAGGACGTAACCATCAATAGTAGGTACAGAAGGGTCAGGAAAGAAATAGAACGTAACCACAAATAGCAGGTACAGAACGGTCAGGAAAGAAATAGGACGTTACCATCAATAGTAGGTACAGAAGGGTCAGGAAAGAAATAGAACGTAACCACAAATAGCAGGTACAGAAGGGTCAGGAAGGAAATAGTACACAGCCATCAATAGCAGGTACATAAGAGTCAGGAAATAAATAGAACGTTACCACAAATAGTAGGTACAGAAGTGTCAGGAAAGAAATAGGACGTAACCATCAATAGCAGGTACAGAGGGTCAGGAAAGAAATAGGACGTAACCATCAAAGTAGGTACAGAAGTGTCAGGAAAGAAATAGGACGTAACCATCAATAGTAGGTACAGAAGGGTCAGGAAAGAAATAGTACACAGCCATCAATAGCAGGTACAGAAGGGTCAGGAAAGAAATAGGACGTAACCATCAATAGTAGGTACAGAAGGGTCAGGAAAGAAATAGAACGTAACCACAAATAGCAGGTACAGAACGGTCAGGAAAGAAATAGGACGTTACCATCAATAGTAGGTACAGAAGGGTCAGGAAAGAAATAGAACGTAACCACAAATAGCAGGTACAGAAGGGTCAGGAAGGAAATAGTACACAGCCATCAATAGCAGGTACATAAGAGTCAGAAAATAAATAGAACGTTACCACAAATAGTAGGTACAGAAGTGTCAGGAAAGAAATAGGACGTAACCATCAATAGCAGGTACAGAAGGGTCAGGAAAGAAATAGTACACAGCCATCAATAGCAGGTACAGAAGGGTCAGGAAAGAAATAGAACGTAACCACAAATAGCAGGTACAGAAGGGTCAGGAAAGAAATAGTACACAGCCATCAATAGCAGGTACAGAAGGGTCAGGAAATAAATAGAACGTAACCACAAATAGTAGGTACAGAACGGTCGGGAAAGAAATAGGACGTTACCATCAATAGTAGGTACAGAAGGGTCAGGAAAGATATAGGACGTACCCACCAATAGTAGGTACAGAAGTGTCAGGAAAGAAATAGGACGTAACCATCAATAGCAGGTACAGAAGGGTCAGGAAAGAAGAGCATAAGAGATCCGCACAAGGAGGCAATGTGAAAATAATTTCTTGTGTACCTCGCCATGATGTTGTTGGAATATTCTGAGAGCGGAATAAAATTATGCTCACTCTTAAGGCCAAGGACAGGTTTACCACGTGTATCTGTATAAACGTATGGCGGTTTTGTCGTGTCATTGTTATCAACTTCACGTCCTGAGTTAGGTTTTATACATTATATATGTTCCTTCTGTAATGGGTATCCCCTGTTCAGACTGACATAACTTATCAACAACAACGTTTGTGAATTTATGTGTAAAACCCTCTCTTTAGAGATGTTGCGAAATCTAAATCTATTTGATATACTTCCAGCTAAAATTCTCTCCTTCATATGAACACGTCAGATTCCAATATGGGGGGATTGGGTAGGATTGTGGCTAAAGTGTTTGCTCGTCGTGCTGAATGGCCTGGTTCGATTCTCCATATGGATACTAGGTGTAATGCCCAATTCTTGTGTCGACCGTCGTGATTGTACTACAAACGGTGTAAAACCATACTTTGAAAACTATATTCTGGAATAACCTTGTCGTATTGGTTCAATGAATTATTTTTTCTCTTTCAGGTCTGTATTATGGAATAACTATAGCGATAGTGTCATTCGCTACTGGGATGACTGTGCTAACACTCAACATTCACCATAAAGGAGCGAGGGGACAGGAGATTCCACGGGTTGTCAAGATAATATTTTTTAATTATCTCGCCAAAATTATGTTCATTAAGATAGACCTCGCGGAGCCTCACAGTGCCCCTGTTGGGATGGTAAGTTGGTTTCTCGCCGACTCTCTAAAGACCTGTCCACCGTTGCTTGCTCGGGGAACTTCCGGTTGTAGCCCGCTGTACAAGTATCTGATTCGTTCGCGTAATTGCAGCTATATTGCCGCATGGCTTGCGTGTTTCTAATCCTAGAGTATCACTTGTGCCGTAGTTGTATCGGGTTAGTGCTTGATTCTGAGCACGAAAGGTGATCATTTTTTAGCAGTACTGTATACTGGACCATCAGCCAATTCCGGTGTAAGGGACATAACTCAATATATTCCCACACAGGAGTGCGGCATGAATATCTGGCATCGTTACTATGGTGATAATGCAACCAGGTATCGATGTTACTATGGTTACGATGGTACGGTGTATCCATGTTACTAGGGAGGCACCAGTACAACCTATGGTACTAGCGGGAGACAGGGAATCATGCTACTGTATCATATAGCACACACATAACTGGGATGACAATGATATCACTAGGTGAGTCAGTGAGTATGATTTCACGCCGCTTTTAGCAATATAGCAGTAATATCACGGCGAGGGACACTAGAAATGGGCTTCACACATTGCTCCCATATGGGGAATCGAACGCGTGTCTTTGGCGTGACGAACGGACCATGTAACGACTAGGCTACCCCACCGCCCCCATACCACTAGGAGATCGTTAAATTTGAGGACTTCCATTTATGTGAAATCAAAAGAATTTACTACAACTTTTAGAGTAGACGAACTATTTCATTCATATGGTGAATGTATTCATGACAGAATGATTGAAAGAGGTGGCTCGGTGGACAGAGTTGTAAGGCGCTGTTTCTTCGTTCTAATTACTAGCGTGTAGATGTACCAAAAACGGCATGAGACGTTACACAAAACATCAAAGCCGCCGCCACATAGCTAGACCATTCCTGAGTGCGGGAAAATATTGGTAATATCAATATAATATCAAAAGTTACACCAAAACTTAACGCCCACCGGTATCTGTCATTTTACATTATCTAATCCATTATGTCATTATATATCTAAACTTAATATATGTAATATGAGAATCGGGCTGTCATGGACTTGTCTTCAGTACTATATATCTTGTTTCAGCATCAGGTTCCAACAACGGATTACTATGACGTGTATGATGCTGATAAACTGCCGAAAAATGGCGGCCTTTCTCCGCGGTTCTCCCGGAAGTTACCCACAGGGGGAACAGCATCAGGAGGGGATAGCACCGAGAGACAGTTCATGCGGGTTCTACAAAAGGTGTACCAGACAATAGAGAAAAACGAAATGCGATTGGCTGAGCAAGACAGGCGTGATCAGCTTAAACTCGAATGGCAACAGTTGGCTCTTGTTTTGGATCGTCTTCTGATGACAATATTTATCATTGTCACTGGGTGTACAACCGCTGGAATATTCCTCCCCTCCCCCCACTCAACAGCGTTTGGAAAACCATTCTGAAGGAACAATGAAGGAAGTGTTGATAATCCTACGATCATGGATAAGGCATTATCATTCTTGTTGACGTCTACCCGTTTGTGCTAGACAGTGAATAATGAGGCTTGCAAGGCGTACAATATGTTTCCATGGTTTCTTATGAATTTATGTTTAACTGATATCGTATTGTTTTATTTAACATTTTCTTTGAAACTGTGTGTGGATTGTAGTTCTTGAACTATGCACTAAATACGAAAGTGTCCAGAACGAGTTCTGTAAGGTCTTCGCACGAGGAACAGATGGTGTACATACTCTAAGAAACATTCGTTACATCGATTGTAAATGTGTTCTTGAAGACTCTTTGGGTCATCACCTGACCTCAGACATCTGGACTTGTGTATATGTTGAAATGTTTGATTCCCTTGGGATAGTCCTGTATCTTCCCGACATGCATCCTGGTGTCCAGATACACTTCCGTATACCCTATCCATGGTATTCATCATCGGATCATCCACCTTTGTGGATAGTCAGTCTTTTAGAATCGGGTGTCTGGTACCGGATACCTTTGTGGACACAGTTCCTTCTGGAATCCAGATATCCGGCAGTGGATGCCTTGACGGATACCTCACGATGATGTACAGCTTGATATACGGGACTAGATGACGAGTGTTTGGTATCACAGGAATCAACTGTACTGGATACTACTCAGATGTATCAGTGATCGGCCTTGACTGGTCTTGTTCTTGAAGAAGATGCACCAATGTCACTGCGCCAATCTATGGACGTGTAAATTCATGTGTTCTGCTGGAACTTTATTGGTACCTCAGGAAGAACAGAACAGCTTAAGTCAAGGATGAGGTACCACGTATTCTTGAAACCGCACAACATGATAGCAAAATGCTTGTATAATTTGTTTGGCATACTGTAAATCAACGGATTTACTCTTTCTTCCGAGAAATTGATTTCGAGATGTATGAATATATTTTATTGCATTTTCATAGATGTATTCTATGTTGTTTGATGGTAAATGTGATGATGCGTTTGAAGCGGGATTTATTATCCATTGTTTTTAAACATGTTCCTAAAATATGCACATATATGTATGACATATACATTGCAGCATTTACAAGTTACCACAAGATAATGTTGTATCTATAATTATTTAGCACCAGTTTGTTCTATATTGGTTGTCATCATTGTGATGTCATTTTGGTAGTTGTATCCACCTGTTCCTGTTCGTTGCATCTACCTGTACGTGGTGTAAGATGGGGTCGTGGATATCTAGGTGCTGGCGTACACATGGAAAGCAAGATCTACCTGTACGTGGTGTAAGATGGGGTCGTGGATATCTAGGTGCTGGCGTACACATGGAAAGCAAGATCTACCTGTACGTGGTGTAAGATGGGGTCGTGGATATCTAGGTGCTGGCGTACACATGGAAAGCAAGATCTACCTGTACGTAGTGTAAGATGGGGTCGTGGATATCTAGGTGCTGGCGTACACATGGAAAGCAAGATCTACCTGTACGTGGTGTAAGATGGGGTCGTGGATATCTAGGTGCTGGCGTACACATGGAAAGCAAGATCTACGTGTCGTATATAAACATGGTATTAAAGTGATTCGTGGTGACTGATTCATTGTAAAATATATTCATACTTTTTATATGTATTGCCCATACTGACAGCAATGACAAGAACTGTTTGGTGCCCATTGATATGGACAATATGGATTTTATTTCTGCTGCAATGTGTCTTGTAGGGGTGTGTTATTGTAATGACATTCAATGATGTCCTGTGATGGTGGCTCCGTATTTCTGCTTTCAGTGATCACTATTAATTTAGCTTCCCCTTCAGAATTAGATATAGCACATGACACAGATTGACGAATCTATAAATAAATTGGTCACTATAGATCCTTTTGAAACGGAAACGTATCGAATCTGTTGTCAAGGATATCTACCGAGAAAGCGGTTGGTATTTATGTGGTTTAATTATTGCCGAGGTGGAGCTATAATCGATTGCCGTTTTCTACAAAGCTGATGTCCAGAGGCAAGCTTCCACGTGTACATATTTATTTCACTACCTCCAAATTGTTACTCGGGTTATCTCGGATGGGGTTAGGGTGGCCGAGTGGGGATCTCACATTGGTGGGGTGGGCGTTGACCAGTTGTGTAACTTACATTAGTGGGGTGAGGGACGCCCAGTGGAGTTCTCACATTGGTGGGGTGACTTGGCCAAAAGGGGATCTCACATTGGTGGGGTACGGGTGGTGCAGAGGGGATCTTACATTGGTGGGGTGAGGGTGGCCCAGTTGGGAATATCACATTGGTGGGGTGTGGATGGCCCAGTGTGGATCTCCCATTGGTCAGGCGAGAATGGCTCAGTGGGGATCTCACATTGGTGGAGTGAGGGTGGCCCCAGTTGGGAATCTCACAGTGGTGGGGTACGGGTGGCGCATGCGGGATCTCACATTGGTGGGGTACGGGTGGCGCAGTGGGGATCTCACATTGGTGGGATACGGGTGGCGCAGTGGGGATCTCACATTGGTATGGTACGGGTGGCGCAGTGGGGATCTCACATTGGTGGGGTGAGGGTGGCCCAGTTGGGAATCTCACATTGGTGGGGTACGGGTGGCGCAGTGGGGATCTCACATTGGTGGGGTACGGGTGGCGCAGTGGGGATCTCACATTGGTGGGTAACGGGTGGCGCAGTGGGGATATCACATTGGTGGGGTACGGTTGGCGCAGTGGGGATCTCACATTGGTGGGGTACGGTTGGCGCAGTGGGGATCTCACATTGGTGGGGTACGGGTGGCGCAGTGGGGATTTCACATTGGTGGGGTACGGGAGGCGCAGTGGGGATCTCACATTGGTGGGGTACGGGTGGCGCAGTGGGGATCTCACATTGGTGGGGTACGGTTGGCGCAGTGGGGATCTCACATTGGTGGGGTACGAGTGGCACAGTGATAAAAGGCACAACAAAACGCTGTGCACGGTAGCATCCAAGGATTCTCTGAGCGTGAGTTCGAATCCCGGATTGTGTGATAAACCTTCACGACCTGCTTTCCTTCCGCATTACTTTAAGCCGTAATATAATTGAAGTTCAGTTCAAAGCGGCGTTGAGGACATACACTCACTCAGTCTCGCATTGGTTCCTAAAGGTTTGAAAAGGAGACTTACAACTACACTTTAAAACATTTCATAATTAAATAAAGGTAATGGATTGGAATGAATATCCCTTTGTATATGTAGAAGTCCATCCCTGGAAGGATTCCGGGTTAAACTTGGTCTCAGGCAATCTCTGCTTGTCGTCGGATGTGGGATTCAAATTTGATGTTTGTTTTTAAGATATGTGGAGGAAAATATTGTCTTACCACACATATATTCACCCTTCTCGCCCCAGCAATCATCTCCGGCAATCAATGCTTGTCGCAAGACAACTCAAAGATATCGGATGGTCAGCCTCGGCGACTTCATTGATTGCGTGACATCATGGACTGTTGCTCATAATATCAATCAATTGTTTGTCCGGCTCAGACCCGATTATTCCTTTCCTCCTCCAACTCCAAATTATTTTCTGGTATAAAAGTAGTCATCATCTTCCCCCTCAAAGATCACCAGGTTCATAAACCATACTGTGCTCAGTGCCCTTGCACAAATAATCAGAGACGTTTATATCTACCGCATCATAGAACACTCAAGTATTTATTGAAAATGGCCAATTGTTGAAGGAGTTGGTGGATTTGTTTGTACCATTCGTGGTTGTCCTCCATGCAATACATCCGACACTCTTCATATCACAAGATTGTGTGCATGTGTGATGAATGTATATAAAAAAACCATTCAATTCTAACATAATTGCAATGATTTCTCTATATTTCTCAACATCCCTCCTTCCAATATTTGTTTTACAAACCTGTTTGTAAGTGTACTTTGTTGGTGTACATATGAATCCTATTGAGTTCGAATACGTTTATCACATATCCGTCATCTTAGGATTATTTGTTTTTAAAATGTATTCATCTTTATGCGAATTTATTGCAGCGTCCGGTGTAAAACCTTCAATGGATTGATTTTAAATTTTGCATGTAATATGTTTGAATCGAGATTTATCATCGTGTGTAAATACAACACAGTAAGTAACTTCTCAACCATTTTGTTAAACCCTGTTGATTGTAGCTGGAAGAAGCACTCATCCTTCTAACAATGGTCATTTATTTGTCACAGGAACGGAGACAGAAAGTTACAAAAATAAAGTGGGAAATGATGTTTAATTTCTTTATAGTTTGTTGTTATTTGTTTTTGTTCATAATCAGTAAATAAATGAAGAAACATGAGCAAAAAGGAGCAGCAGAATACTAGAATAAAAGCATCAAACTAAAAGTTTTGTTTAATGAAGTGCGTCACCTCTACACTCTTACCTCAGTGCCACAGACGATCTGCAAAGATTATTGTACCATTAGAAAACTATAAACCCATTTGACCAAATGTGAATGCATATACAGGTCTGTACTAGCAAGGCATGGATTCGTGGGTGCTACCAACTGGTACTATAAGCCAGAACTACCTGGGGCCTTTAAGTCACCTGGATATCAACCATCAAGGTGAATTCAGAACAATGCTTTCTCGCTTTATGAAGCACGGTGCAAATGTATAGGTATAAAATATAGACAATGTCATTATCATGTAACAGTTATCTCATCACAACTATACATTGCACATAAGCTCCTGTGTAGAGACTGCAAGGTTAATTCATAGTTAACTTTCGTCGTTAACACACATGGGGCGTATTCGATATCGCATAAAACCATCGGCACTACAGGTTTTAATATAGGCCTATCCGCTTGTCTCAAACTAAAGAAAGTTCTATACATGTATATGTATATTTTCTCATGATAGTCCCATGAACGAGGTTTCAATGTAAGTACGTTTAGCACAATGATGACAGCGCGAGATAATCGGAAATTGTGTGAAAGGATCAGTATCAAATTGACGTTAAATATCAATGCACATTATATCTGATGCTGACTTATTCTTATTTCAAACGCGTGTAGCAAATAACAGATGTAGGATAGCTGCGAGAACAGACACGGTTTGGAGTTGTCTTGGCGAGATCAGTGGTAAGAAGAGCAAAGAGGGCATGTAGCTCACCTCAAACTTTCCTTTGGTAATTATCAACAGAAAATGTTACCTTACTTTGCTTTAGATACAAGCTTTGCTCCAGAATATCTTTGGAGAGAATACAGGGCCCAGGTATTCATACAAAGATACTGCTTCTACAGGTGTACCATTATAAAACAACCATGTCTAAACGCAGCAATCTTGGTGTTCTGTCTCACATATTCTCAACTATCAGATCCAAAATCTGGACTTGTAAATGGGTTAAAAATATAATTTCCGAAACGGAACATAAAAATATCATGTTAAGTACTGTGGGCTTGTCAGGGAACAGTCTTGAAAAAACCCTCTTGGTATTAACACAGATGGTGCAACAGTAAATCTTGGCAAGAAAGGAGGAGCATTTAAGATGATCTCAAACAGACTCACGAGGCAGTGCATTGTGAGATTACATTGCTGTGGCACACTGTATTGTGCACAACCTTGAGTTGGCAGTGTGTGATACACTTAACAAGGCATGTACATACCTGAAGAAGTGGAAATTGCTGAAAATCTGGATAAAGACCTGAAACATTACGAAGGGGTTAAGGAAGTGAGATGAGCCTTGCGGTCACTCCCAGACAACTATAGTAGCGGCAGGAAGACATGAAGTACCAGCTAAAGCAAGAAACAACTTAGCTGAGGTGAAAACTGAAAAATTCTTGAAGATGTTGCATTTCATGATTGATTTCATAAACTTGGTGACGGAAGTGTCCAAAGTGTTCCAACTGTAGAAGGAACTGGTATCTGAAGTTGGAAGGGGAGTTGAGGAATGGGGGCAAAAGCGTCTGAGATCAGAACAAGAATGAAAGGAAGGCCTTTAGCAGGTCTAGTGAAACCTGAAGAGACAGGGGAACTTTGACAAAGACAATGACACCATTTCAGACAGCTGAAATATTTCTTCACGAAAAGATTCATTAAACACCTTGGAGGGGAACCCCATTCTCTGTTCCAGCTGTTTGATAAGCATATGTGGACAAATTTCACAACACAACCAGAAGAGTTCAGGGCATATGGAGATGAAAATGTCAAGAAGCTTATTGATATTTACAGTCCTCTACTAACCAGTGCATCGGATGAATAGCTTGACCTGACTATCAGAAGAGCAGGCCAATGGTTGATGTCTATGAAGGTCTGTTTGTTAGTCACAGTCAGTCAGAGACATTCAACACACTTTGCCTCTGGATTTCATCATATTGACGATCTCCGCAAGTACCGCAGATTGTAAGAGAGGCTTTAGCTGTATGAGCAGGCTGAAAACCAGCCTGATATCATGTATGATCATGGACACTTAGTCTGTTAAGGATGAGCATGAATGGACCGTTTGTTCAAGATTTTCAACACAAGAAATATATTCTTCACTGGATGAAAGGTGCAAAAGGGGGCAGACCAAGGTCCAAGGCTGCTACATCAACTCCCTCAACCAGCAATAGAACATAACGGGAAGGGAAAATGTTGCAAAACGAGTATAAAATAATGTCTACTTGTCCTGCAGGACAAGTTGGGATTATAAATGTTTCGAGCCCTGTGCAAGGGCAAATAACATTTAAAAAATATGATAAATATTTCTTGAGTTCAAACACAAACCTGATGGGTGCCCATGTTACAGGTAAAACACTGATGTATGTTACAGTCAATGTGTAAAATGACTGAAATGTTAATTCAGTCAATTTACATCTGCTTTCCCGTTAGATTGACTAAGAGGCATTCAGAAGTTCAAAAGAGCTTTTAAGTAAAATGACTGAAATATTTTGGCGTTTTGTAAATTGTACAAATTGACTGATTTTACACATTGATTGTAACATATATACCTTTACAAACTGATGTTATAATAATTAATAACTAACCTTAATACCAACTTGACACAGTGAATGCATGAGAATATCATGTCTTAGAGTCAACAAAGAGGCAGTAAAAAAATATGCTATAGGGATAATATACTCTGTAATGAAAATATTGCCAATAGTGGAGTAATGAGCCCTGTAGTTCATTGATATTATTATGAGTCTCACACCAATTCTGTAGACGGCTGTTAAAAAAAAAGAAGTAACTTGTGTGTTGAATGTATGGGAGAAGTTCCTTCATAGTTGTTTAGGTGATTTTACAGCCAGACTTGAAGAGTATGATATTAAATGCTGTAACGAAAGGTTATGACAATTAGGGTGAATTAGAAGTATGATCTCACTTATACACAGTTACTATGGTTACATTCATGCCGCTCTGAAGTTACATTATAAATCACTCTCAGTGAAACAAGTTAAATCAAAACGTTTGTGACTTCATGTACACATCCCCAAGAAATAAAACGCATGTGTGATTTTCAAGAGATTTATTTTCTGACTTCTCAAACGGCGTTTAAATACAATAGATGATAAAACAACTGATATTGAGGTTAAGGATTTCATACTTTTGAAATTTCCCAATAAGTGCATGCTTGTAGTCTATTCAGTCAGTATCTTCTGAAACAAATGTGTTTCAAGTAGAATCCATCCATATTTTCAAAACCACCAAATAAAACGATTTTATCACAGTCCAATACTATGACCATTACCTCCAAATTATTTAATTACAAAAAAGTCCTGTAAAGTGAAAATCATTTCAACAAGTGTGATTGCCGCGTTCGCTATGTACCTGCTGATCTCCCAATAATTGATGTATTGTATGAATCTTATTTATCAAACAGGAATTTTCGTAACATCATTATTCGTTTTAGACTTGGCCTGAATGATCTAAAAACTAACACAGGGAGATTCGGTGACATTGTTGTCGATATGAATACCATTTTATGTATATGTGCCCTATATACGAAAATCTAAGAAACAAGTACTTACCGCAGTGGTCTTTATCTCATTTTAATGCTGTAAGATTGTCTTCATTACTGTCCTGCAAGGATCTTCTAACACAACATCAACTGGCTTTGTACATACATCATGCGTTTTTGTTACGAAGTGAATTGTTACCTTGACTTTGTATCTTATAAAATATGTTATGTAAATCCGTTGTATATGGGCCTGTGGCCTTTCATACAATAAAGAATTGAATTGAATTGAATTGTATGCCGAAAAGTGGGCAAAACGAGATGAACCATTTGGAAGTTATTTCATCCGTAACATAGCTATTGGAAGGATTCACAAGACCAGTGTTGTCACAGCTCTTGCTGAACTGCACGAGAAATGTATCATTTAATGGCAGTACGTACTATGACGGCAGTGGTCAGTATCAAATGCAAAAATACAGTGGTGATAGCAAAAGCCAGTGATAAAAATTTAGATAAATAAAGATGTATCATCGCTAACTTCTAATGTTTTCAATATCGCTTAGGTTTCAATTTAAAATAAAACCTGATAGAACAACTCAGAGTTGTAGTTTCTTCTGCCCAATATACATGTGGTTATATATCTAGGCTTTAGGACGCTTCTTATCTGAACACACTCACACACGCGAGGGCTAGGCGATATGTCCGCACCACATAGCATAATCTCAAACCTGAACACGAGTGACCTGAGAGTGTACTCTTAGTTTGCCGTCTGCAGGTCACATCACATGCAGAATATCGACATACATAGGAACACTGTGCGTTGACCGAAATGCTTCGTCCATCCGGGTTACAATGGGTGTTCATCACGCTGTTGCATTTGGTGTTCCTGGTTAGAATACGACGCCATCAATCTGTTGCTTGTGGTGTTTTGGGTTAGAATACGACGCCATCAATATGTTGCTTGTGGTGCTCTGGGTTAGAATACGACGCCATCAATATGTTGCTTGTGGTGTTCTGGGTTAGAATACGACGCCATCAATCTGTTGCATGTAATGTTCTGGGTGAGAATACGACGACATCAATCTGTTGCATGTGGTGTTCTGGGTTAGAATACGACGACATCAATCCGTTGCATGTAATGTTCTGGGTTAGAATACGACGCCATCAATCTGTTGCATGTGGTGTTCTGGGTGAGAATACGACGACATCAATCTGTTGCATGTGGTGTTCTGGGTTAGAATACGACGCCATCAATCCGTTGCTTGTGGTGTTCTGGGTTAGAATACGACGACATCAATCTGTTGCTTGTGGTGTTCTGGGTTAGAATACGACGCCATCAATCGGTTGCTTGTGGTGCTCTGGGTTAGAATACAACGCCATCAATCTGTTGCTTGTGGTGTTCTGGGTTAGAATACGACGCCATCAATCTGTTGCATGTGGTGTTCTGGGTTAGAATACGACGACATCAATCTGTTGCATGTGGTGTTCTGGGTTAGAATACGACGCCATCAATCTGTTGCTTGTGGTGTTCTGGGTTAGAATACGACGCCATCATCCGTTGCATGTGGTGTTCTGGCTAAGAATACGACGCCATCAATCTGTTGCATGTGGTGTTCTGGGTTAGAATACGACGACATCAATCCGTTGCATGTAATGTTCTGGGTTAGAATACGACGACATCAATCCGTTGCATGTAATGTTCTGGGTTAGAATACGACGCCATCAATCTGTTGCATGTGGTGTTCTGGGTTAGAATACGACGCCATCAATCTGTTGCATGTGGTGTTCTGGGTTAGAATACGACGCCATCAATCCGTTGCTTGTGGTGTTCTGGGTTAGAATACGACGCCATCAATCTGTTGCATGTGGTGTTCTGGGTTAGAATACGACGCCATCAATCTGTTGCATGTGGTGTTCTGGGTGAGAATACGACGACACCAATCCGTTGCATGTAATGTTCTGGGTTAGAATACGACGACATCAATCCGTTGCATGTGGTGTTCTGGGTTAGAATGATTGTCGCGGGTAAAGGGACTCTTCTCACGATAATAACCCAAAACTATTTTAGACAGACATTGTATCATTTCTGATTTTAAGATTTTCAACTTGAAAGACAAAATAGTTTTACATTCTAATACATATCCAGTACTTTTTTATATTTTTAGACGTAGGGTTTTTTAATTCTCTACAGCATTGACAAGACTTAAATCGGATGTCCGCTTGTTTCATGACCGCATTTCTAGACTCAGTGAGTTGGTTTTAACGCCGCTTTTAACAGTATTCCAGTTATATCGCGGCGTGTCAGCTTAATGTGGGAGGACAGCCCGAAGGGATGCAGGTCTCAGATCAAGACCATTGCATGTGTACTATATCAAGGCGTGTCATCAAGACCTATACATATGTACCATGTCAAGGCGTGTGTTCAAGACCTATACATGTGTACCATGTCAAGTCGTGTGTTCAAGACCAATACATGTGTACCATGTCAAGTCGTATGATCAAGACCTATACACGAGTACCATGTCAAGTCGTATGATCAAGACCAATACATGTGTACCATGTCAAGTCGTTTGATCAAGACCTATACATGTGTACCATGTCAAGTCGTATGATCAAGACCAATACATGTGTACCATGTCAAGTCGTATGATCAAGACCAATACATGTGTACCATGTCAAGTGGTGTGATCAAGACCAATACATGTGTACTGTGTCAAGTGGTGTGATCAAGACTAATACATGTGTACAATGTCAAGTCGTGTGATCAAGACCTATACATGAGTACTGTGTCAAGTCGTGTGATCAAAACCAATACATGTGTACTGTGTCAAGCCGTCACGGTGTGATCAAGACAAATACATGTGTACTATGTCAAGTCGTGTGATCAAGACCAATACATGTGTACTATGTCAAGTCGTGTGATCAAGACCTATACATGTGTACTGTGTCAAGTCGTGTGATCAAAACCAATACATGTGTACTGTGTCAAGTCGTGTGATCAAGACCTATACATGTGTACTATGTCAAGTCGTGTGATCAAGACCTATACATGTGTACTTTGTCAAGTCGTGTGATCAAGACCAATACATGTGTACCATGTCAAGTCGTGTGATCAAGACCTATACATGTGTACCATGTCAAGTCGTGTGATCAAGACCAATATTTGTGTACTATGTCAAGTGGTGTGATCAAGACCAATACATGTGTACCATGTCAAGTGGTGTGATCAAGACTAATACATGTGTACCATGTCAAGTCGTGTGATCAAGACCTATACATGTGTACTATGTCAAGTCGTGTGATCAAGACCAATACATGTGTACTATGTCAAGTGGTGTGATCAAGACCAATACATGTGTACCATGTCAAGTGGTGTGATCAAGACCATTTCATGTGTACTATGTCAAGTCGTGTGATCAAGACCAATACATGTGTACTGTGTCAAGTCGTGTGATCAAGACCAATACATGTGTGCCATGTCAAGTCGTGTGATCAAGACCAATACATGTGTACTATGTCAAGTCGTGTGATCAAGACCAATACATGTGTACTATGTCAAGTCGTGTGATCAAGTCCAATACATGTGTACTGTGTCAAGTCGTGTGATCAAGACCAATACATGTGTACTGTGTCAAGTCGTGTGATCAAGACCAATACATGTGTGCCATGTCAAGTCGTGTGATCAAGACCAATACATGTATACTGTGTCATGTCGTGTGATCAAGACCAATACATGTGTACTATGTCAAGTCGTGTGATCAAGACTAATACATGTGTACCATGTCAAGTCGTGTGATCAAGACCTATACATGTGTACTGTGTCAAGTCGTGTGAACAAGACCAATACATGTGTACCATGTCAAGTCGTGTGATCAAGACTAATACATGTGTACCATGTCAAGTGGTGTGATCAAGACCTATACATGTGTACTGTGTCAAGTCGTGTGAACAAGACCAATACATGTGCACCATGTCAAGTCGTGTGATCAAGACTAATACATGTGTACTGTTCCAAGTCGTGTGATCAAGTCCAATACATGTGTACTGTTCCAAGTCGTGTGATCAAGTCCAATACATGTGTACTGTTCCAAGTCGTGTGATCAAGACCTATACATGTGTACTGTGTCAAGTCGTGTGATCAAGACCAATACATGTGTACTGTGTCAAGTCGTGTGATCAAGACCTATACATGTGTACTGTGTCAAGTCGTGTGATCAAGACCTATACATGTGTACCATGTCAAGTCGTGTGATCAAGACCAATACATGTGTACTATGTCAAGTCGTGTGATCAAGACCAATACATGTGTACCATGTCAAGTGGTGTGATCAAGACTAATACATGTGTACCATGTCAAGTCGTGTGATCAAGACCTATACATGTGTACTGTGTCAAGTCGTGTGATCAAGACCAATACATGTGTACAATGTCAAGTCGTGTGATCAAGACCAATACATGTGTACCATGTCAAGTCGTGTGATCAAGACTAATACATGTGTGCCGTGTCAAGTCGTGTGATCAAGACCAATACATGTGTACTGTTCCAAGTCGTGTGATCAAGACCAATACATGTGTACTGTGTCAAGTCGTGTGATCAAGACCAATACATGTGTGCCATGTCAAGTCGTGTGATCAAGACCAATACATGTGTACTGTGTCATGTCGTGTGATCAAGACCAATACATGTGTACCATGTCAAGTTGTGTGATCAAGACCATTTCATGTGTACTGTGTCATGTTGTGTGATCAAGGCCTATACCTGTGTACTGTGTCAAGTCGTGTGATCAGGACCTATACATGTGTACTATGTCAAGTCGTGTGATCAAGACCTGCGTATGTGTACTATGTCATGTCGTGTGATCAAGACCAATATATGTGTACCATGTAAAGCCGTGTGATCAAGACCAATATATGTGTACCATGTCAAACCGTGTGATCAAGACCAATATATGTGTACCATGTCAAGTCGTGTAGTCCAGGCAGTGAGAAATCATGAATGAGAACTATATAGTGTAGCCAGGTGTTTATCTTGGAAGTTGTTTATCGGTCTTCAAGAATGCACGAACGCAGTGTTCTTAGACACGGAAACCGTGAGTACAGTCTACAGTTGGACATGAAAATGAACTTTGAAAATGCTAAATACTTGAGTGCCTCATGCATGTAGCTGAAGGGTCATGTGACGGGATTGAATTTTTCTGAGTGAGTTGGATTTATCGACGCTATGAACAGTATATCAGTTATATCGCGGCGTGCTACCTTCATCACGGTTTTGATGGCTTTGATTGCTAATTATTTTTCCACATAATCCCTCCGAGATTCACACACTGTTGCCAACGACGCTGGAGTGCCTGAGTCCCGCTGTTGTAGAAAGCTTAGTTCTGGTTTCGTAAAAAGTCTTCCACGATACAAATAACGTCTTCATCATTCGCATAAGGCTTGCGGGACAGTTGTATATTCATGTTTGGGAAGAAGTGAGTGAGTGACCTGGGTTTAACGCCGCTTTTAACAGTATTCCAGTTACATCACGGCGTGTCAGCTTAATGTGGGAGGAAAGCCCGAAGTGATGCAGGTCTCAGACGTTTACCACTTCAGTGAAATCCACGAGCACGGGTATGGTGCTGACAAACCTAGAAACATAATCGGGGCGAACCCACAATCATAGGTTTCTGGCTAGCCCAAGGGACTTGGGAAGAAGTGGATACGGAGGATGTTCAGTGCATTCCATGCATTAGAGCCACATCCATGCATTACAGCCATGACGACAACAGATTTGTGCATAGGTGCATTGTCTTGGTGGAACAACACACCACGTTTCCACGGCGTTAAGCCTTGATATTCTCACGCAGCTGACTTTGCAATTATAATAAAGCGACAAACCCTTTCCATGTCCAGTAGAAGCCTCTGTACAAAGCAGAGTCAATTGTACAATTCCGACTATATCATGGGCATGTGTTTATGAATCACTATCAAATAATGATGATACCAGGTGGTCGCGAAAAGGTAAGCGTATCCTGCCCCACCGGTGTTACCCGTCACAAATACATGCAAAGGCAAGTCAAACATATTCACCTAAAAAAACAAGGGAACATATGTAACAAGTCAAAATAGGGAATTGCATAGGGCATCATTTTGTCACTGATGCGTCAAATTTGAAAATGTCCTCTACATGGCTACCATAAAACGTTTTGAAAGGTTTACTGAGGCCTTGAATGTTGTAAGCTTCATCAAACAACTTCTGAGCAAGAGATGTATCAGATTAGCATCAAGACCATTAAGTGGCTGAACGTTCGGGAAGTAGACCATCAATAGCATTTCCTTGTAATCCAAGAAAATCATACCCGCTACATTGCCAGATGATTGAACAGACTTTTTTTCCGGGGGAGGACTTGCTTGAGTGTTGTTTAGTCTCTGGTTGATAGTGGTGAACTCTAAACACAACTATGTTTAGGAATCAGCTAGGTCTGCGTCAAAACGACGTCAATTCTCACGAGAGATGAAGAACCTAGTGCTCTGTTTATCAGGAGTCCAAAGCATTTGAACCCAGCGTGCTGAAACCTGTGTCCTGTCAACTTCATTCCCCAGAATGTTCTTAACTTTCTCCTGAGAGTTGTCTTCTGTATTGACTATGTGACGTGTGGCTAGTCGTCAATCACCCTTAATCAAATCAAAACGTTTATTTAATCAACATTATCCTCAGTGGTTGCAGTTGAAGGTCTTCCTGAACTTGGATTATCTTCGAGGTTCTCTCTTCCCCTCTTCATCTCCTCTGCCTATATATTTACAACAGCAAAAGAATGGGCATCACCCTCTGACGTTGCCACCATGTCCACATGGCCGTTGGAGGTGGCCCTTTCAGCTGGAGATACACGTGTACTTCCTGACAGCGAGAAGCCAATTCTTTCCATTTTCATTAACAGATACGCCTGATCACTTTGAGTGATCGAGTTCAGATTAAACGTAACATTGGCAATATTTCAACCATATCGTGACGAGTAGTCACTCTGATGCCTGCAGAACGATGCTACCTGGTTGTGTATTTGATTAAAATGAAGTGTGTATGCATGGAAAGTAGAGAGCGTGTACATGTTGTTGAGGGTAACATCCTTCTCAACAAGGCTCAGGATCTTTCAGCATCCCCTCGTGTTTAGTAATTATTGTGATGCTTTGTGTACACCACTATATGTAGAATTCCTGGCTTTTAAATTGTTTGCATTCCGCCACATGTTATTAGAAGCTAATAAATTGATGAAAAGGTAAAGACCCATCGTTGCATAACAAAAGTATCATTACATAAAAAAAAACATGTGAACAATCTACCGGGGAGTTGCTTCCACATGAAAATAGCACTGTACAAACTCCAATTGAAATACATCATGGTGAAGACCCGTGGTCGATGTGGGAGGCTGGACGGTGGAAGGGAGGTAACTCTGATCCGCTATATTGAAGTATTTCATATTTTCATATTTTCTCGATGTGAAACAGCTGATCCATGCCGTTGTATTACAGATGGGCACCAGCCTCCGTCTCCTGGTGATTCAGGCGGTGTTTATCGTCGTCCTTGCAGGACAGGAAACAGGTACCGCGTGTCCATCACAATACACCTTCACTTTCGGCGTTCAATGTCTTCGTGGTAGAGATGTAGATGGTGTAAAGAAATTGTCATTAGTGTCAGTATTGTTGTTATATACGTGTGTTTTTGTGTATTTGTTTGTGTGTGTGGTGTTTGTGTGTGTCAGTGTATGTGTTTGTATGTGTGTGTAAGTGTATGTGTTTGTATGTGTGTGTAAGTGAATGTGTTTGTGTATATGTGTTTGTATTTGTTTGCATGTATGTGTATGTGTGTGTATGTGCTTCCGCTCGTGTGTGCGTGTCTGCGTCTGTGTGAGTGTACGCGTATGTGTCTGTGTGAATGTGTATGTCAGTCAGTGTGTGTATGTATGTGTATGTGTGTTTTCGATTCATGCATATTTGTGTGTATGTGTTTGTATCTGTGGGTCTATGTATGTGTTTGTGTTTGTATATGTTAGTGTGTATATGTCAGTGTGTGTTGTTGTGTTTGTGTTTATGTGTATGTATGTGTGTTCGTTTCTGTGTGTATATGTTTGTGTGTATGGGATTGTTTGCAACCGAGAGTTTGTCAGAGTGTGGGTATATGTTTGTATGTGGATGTACGGTGTGTGTGTGTGTGTGTGTGTGTGTGTGTGTGTGTGTGTGTGAGAGAGAGAGAGAGAGAGAGAGAGAGAGAGAGAGAGAGAGAGAGAGAGAGAGAGAGAGAGAGAGAGAGAGTGTATCTGAGACTTTGGCAGTGTGTGTATTTTGTGTGTGTGTGTGTGTGTATGTCTGCGTCTCTGTGAGTGTTTGTGTATATGTGTATATGTGTGTGTAATTGTGTTAGAAATTACATGTACATCGAATGGTAAAGACGTATTTAAAGAATTAAAATTGATTATGCTATTAGTGTCATAATAATATGTGTCGCTGTGCAAGTTCGAATCCCAGATGCCCCCTGGTCATCATGCCTGACGGCACCAGGAGATACTTTGTTAGTTCGCTGGATATCTCTAATTCATGGGGCTTATTGTTGTTTTGCAGGAAAACAGAGAAGGATTCTCTTTTCCCCAACTAGTGAGTGCACTTTATATTATAGTTGTAAATATGTAAATACAGATAGAGGCACTTATGAAAATGTATTCTTTCCCACCGTCACTCGATGAGAGAGAGGGGGACACGAGTTTTCACTCGACACATGAAATATCCTATCTATTATATACTTTTTATGTAGTTATATTACCTATCGGAAATTCCCTTGTAAGTGTGATTTAAATCCTAGTTCCATATTTGCAAAATCTCAAACAAAATATACAAAAGTAACAGAAAATATTTGATGTTATTCATTTCGACATGATTATATACAAAATCAATTCTCGCTGGTCAAGTAACAAATGTGGCGCTTTGTGAAACGAACAGTCTCGATTGACGCTTTAAATGAGAAATTTACAATACAATACGAAACATTCTCAAAAAGATAACAAACTGCACGAAGCGATATAAACTCGATAAATGAACACGATTTTTCATTCGACACATGAAATATCCTATTTATTATATACTTTTTGTGTAGTTATATTATCTATCGGAAAATATACAAATGGAATTGAAATTGACAATACAATACGAAACATTCTCATCTGACTATCTGTCAACGTGAAACTAACGTAAATAGGACGCCAACAGTTTGTGTACAGCCTACTGTAGACACGTGATAAAGGGGAGATAATTTGCGGGCAGGTAACTCTTGTAAGGCTATAGTTAAACGTCCAAGTTTTTTGTTCTCTGTAATGAACATATTTACGTATAAATAAGAGTCATTATTGTAGGACTTGAACAGTACAATTTTCTAAAACGAATGACATAGATTTAGCGCATGAGGCTTTACTGGTCGATGGTTCGTATCCAAGATATTTCAGGTTTGTCAACACCCTACCCGTCGGTTTTACCAAAATGATGAACGTGCTCGACCTGCACGACCTGTACGCCTGTCGACGTTTGACTCAAATCCAGCTGTAACGCCGTCAAATCTTTATTGACCCAGCTCGTACGATTGAAATATGTTGACAGAATACAACCACCTTTCTCAATGCCTTTCTTTTTCAAATCGCGACCAGATTCATTGAGATACGGGTTAGAATTGGTCTTCACAAAACCCATGCTTGTCGTAAGAGGCGACTAACAGGATCGGGTGGTCAGGCTCGCTGACTTGGTTGATGCATGTCATTGTATCCCAATTGCTTGGAATGATGTCAATCTCTGGATTGTCGGATCCAGACTCGATTAAATTATGTACAGACAAACATCATATAGCTGGAATATTGCAGAGTGCGGCGTAAACAACAAACAAGTCATATCACCGACCTTTGATATTTATTCCAGTGTTTACCTGCCCCAAACTAACTGTGGTCCACGGCAGTGTGAAGTGCACCCATAGCAACGCTATAACATCACAATGCACTACCACGTGTGCCACAGGTTATAAAGCGGTCCATTCCAAAATCACCTGCACCTACCATGCAGAACTAAAGAAATCCGCTTGGTCGGCCACACCATCATGTAAAGGTTGGTACCTCGCCGATAAACCAAACCATGCACCGCTCAAAGGACCTAGGATTCTCCTTTATAATGTTTCTAGGTTTTTCAGCACCATAGCCGTGTTTTTGAAATATGGTACCAATGTTTGGATTTTTCACCATGTTGTAAATGTCTTTGATCTGCACCACCTCGTGACACGCCGTGATATGACTGACACACTGGCGGCGTTATACCAAACTCACTCCCACATCAAGCTGACACGCCGTGATATAACTGAAATATTGCTCAAAGCGGCGTTATACCAAACTCACTCCCACATCAAGCTGACACGCCGTGATGTAACTGAAATATTGTCCAAGGCGGCGTTATATCAAACTCACTCCCACACCAAGCTGACACGCCGTGATATAACTGAAATATTGTTCAAAGCGGCGTTATATCAAACTCACTCCCACACCAAGCTGACACGCCGTGATGTAACTGAAATATTGTCCAAGGCGGCGTTATATCAAACTCACTCCCACATCAAGCTGACACGCCGTGATATAACTGAAATATTGTCCAAGGCGGCGTTATATCAAACTCACTCACTCCCACATCAAGCTGACACGTCGTGATATAACTGAAATATTGTCCAAGGCGGCGTTATATCAAACACACTCACTCCCACATCAAGCTGACACGTCGTGATATAACTGAAATATTGTCCAAGGCGGCGTTATATCAAACACACTCACTCCCACACCAAGCTGACACGCCGTGATATAACTGAAATATTGTCCAAGGCGGCGTTATATCAAACACACTCACTCCAACATCAAGCTGACACGTCGTGATATAACTGAAATATTGTCCAAGGCGGCGTTATATCAAACTCACTCACTCCCACACCAAGCTGACACGCCGTGATATAACTGAAATATTGTCCAAGGCGGCGTTATATCAAACACACTCACTCCCACATCAAGCTGACACGTCGTGATATAACTGAAATATTGTCCAAGGCGGCGTTATATCAAACACACTCACTCCCACATCAAGCTGACACGTCGTGATATAACTGAAATATTGTCCAAGGCGGCGTTATATCAAACTCACTCACTCCCACATCAAGCTGACACGTCGTGATATAACTGAAATATTGTCCAAGGCGGCGTTATATCAAACTCACTCACTCCCACATCAAGCTGACACGTCGTGATATAACTGAAATATTGTTTAAGATGGCGTTATACCAAACTCACTCACTCCCACATCAAGCTGACACTTAATATTAAACCTTCAGTTTGGTTTGATAAACAGGAAAGCATGTCCTCGACAGCAGAGTCGGGATCTATGTAAGGATTAATTCCAATATTATTAATTCAAATGTCTCTTCAATGTTTATAGCCACCACTTGTCCAAAACCGCCATCCGTCTCCCAAGGAGCTCTACACTGTCCATCGTCGACCCACGTGATTGGTCAAGTGTGTACACTTTCCTGTAGCACTGGGTACCGGTACACTAGTTCCAACACCGCTTACCATTCCATACGATGTCTCAGCACAGGGGCCTGGTCTACACACACCAGTTGTAAAGGTAGGCAGGTGCCTTGGTAGATACTTGTCTTGTGCAGGGAGACAGGTATCTTGTACATGTAGGCAGTTGTTGTGTGCCAGGATCTGCTGATCTCACTCACTCACTCCACTCACATATTACCTAACCACAACCTAGAACCCTCTTTCAGAGGTGTAGCCCACACTCTGAAAGTAAGGCACCTTATCGCCAGCACACAAACTCACTCGGCCACCAAGGCTTGTACAAAATGGAAGACCGACAACTGGTATTCTTGATCACGTACTTTGTGTTCCCCTCTGATAAAAGTAAATTGGCAGGCTCCCATGGCTGAAAGCTATGGGTAGACAATGCCTTTCAAAAAGTCCTTCAGTATATGGGATGTTGAACTGTAAGAACATAGCACTGATACCCAATAACACCACCACCTCCTCTATAGAATATAGGTTTCATGTCTCATACATGTGTCTTTGTCTGCAACACAGAAATTCGTTGTCCGGCCCCATCAAAGATCAGTCATGGGTCCTACCTCTGCTCTCCTTCAACCGTGCACACATACGGTCAGAAGTGCAGCTTGACCTGCTCTACGGGATTCAAACCCAGTACTTCTACCCACAGCATCTCATGTCTGGCCACATCCAAGTGGTCGACCTCGGCATCATGTGTTGGTACGTAGGGTCTCAGTATTTCTTCGATTTTCTTAGTTTATATTAACTAGTTTCAATGCATGTTTTACCACTGAACTGATTGTTTTAGCGACTTTTGTAGTTTTGACCGTTTGATTGGTTGCCATGAGCAGATGCTACAAGAACCTTGTTTATGACAATGACGATGACGTCATTTGTGATGTGGAATTTTTACACCACCAGGATGAAACTTTCTGCCACAGTGTGATCCAGGCACTCCAGCATCGTTGGCAAAGTGTTAAGATAATTATCAATCAACTTCATCAAAGCAGTCTACCACAGTTCGGCTCAGAACAATTCAGTCACCCCGCGTATATAATTGAGGATCAAGTTGAATAATGATATTGAGATTGATTCTTGACTTGTTGTGCCCTTCACTTTTGTATAATTTGCAGCCTTCTTCATTTGAAACCACGGCGTCCGAAAGTAACACCAGGACCCGGAATCCACTCAGTTCAGAGTCCACCTGTCCACTAGTTGGGCTCAGAACGTCTCAGCCACCACAAGAATATTGTTGAGTTTGGTTGGATCCTATGTTGGAGGGTCGACAGGGATGGGTTGGTCGTCAAACCAAACCCTGGTAGTACTGGAGGTGCAAAATGAGCTCAGCTTCAAAGTCTTGTATTTCCAGAGATAAGATGTCCGACTCCACCCAAGGTAACTGCAGGAACATACCAGTGTACGTCATCGTTGAACCACAAGCTGAACGACGCCTGTCACCTTCACTGCAGTGCTGGCTACAAGCCAAGCTCCACGCGATCTGACATCAAATGTCTGTCCACCTCAGCGTGGTCAGCTCCGGCCAAGTGTGTGGGTGAGTATATAAGATGTCTGTCCACCTCAGCGTGGTCAGCTCCGGCCAAGTGTGTGGGTGAGTATATTAGATGTATGTCCTCCTCAGCGTGGTCAGCTCCGGCCAAGTGTGTGGGTGAGTATATAAGATGTATGTCCTCCTCAGCGTGGTCAGCTCCGGCCAAGTGTGTGGGTGAGTATATAAGATGTCTGTCCACCTCAGCGTGGTCAGCTCCTGCCAAGTGTGTGGGTGAGTATATAAGATGTCTGTCCACCTCAGCGTGGTCAGCTCCGGCCAAGTGTGTGGGTGAGTATATAAGATGTCTGTCCTCCTCAGCGTGGTCAGCTCCGGCCAAGTGTGTGGGTGAGTATATAAGATGTATGTCCTCCTCAGCCTGGTCAGGTCCGGCCAAGTGTGTGGGTGAGTATAGATATCTGTCCACCTCAGCGTGGTCAGCTCCGGCCAAGTGTGTGGGTGAGTATATAAGATGTATGTCCTCCTCAGCGTGGTCAGGTCCGGCCAAGTGTGTGGGTGAGTATATAAGATGTATGTCCTCCTCAGCGTGGTCACCTCCTGCCAAGTGTGTGGGTGAGTATATAAGATGTATGTCCACCTCAGCGTGGTCAGCTCCGGCCAAGTGTGTGGGTGAGTATATAAGATGTATGTCCTCCTCAGCGTGGTCAGCTCCGGCCAAGTGTGTGGGTGAGTATATAAGATGTATGTCCTCCTCAGCGTGGTCACCTCCTGCCAAGTGTATGGGTGAGTATATAAGATGTATGTCCACCTCAGCGTGGTCAGCTCCGGCCAAGTGTGTGGGTGAGTATATAAGATGTATGTCCACCTCAGCGTGGTCAGCTCCGGCCAAGTGTGTGGGTGAGTATATAAGATGTATGTCCTCCTCAGCGTGGTCAGCTCCGGCCAAGTGTGTGGGTGAGTATATAAGATGTATGTCCACCTCAGCGTGGTCAGCTCCGGCCAAGTGTGTGGGTGAGTATATAAGATGTATGTCCTCCTCAGCCTGGTCACCTCCTGCCAAGTGTGTGGGTGAGTATATAAGATGTATGTCCACCTCAGCGTGGTCAGCTCCGGCCAAGTGTGTGGGTGAGTATATAAGATGTATGTCCACCTCAGCGTGGTCAGCTCCGGCCAAGTGTGTGGGTGAGTATATAAGATGTATGTCCACCTCAGCGTGGTCAGCTCCGGCCAAGTGTGTGGGTGAGTATATAAGATGTATGTCCACCTCAGCGTGGTCAGCTCCGGCCAAGTGTGTGGGTGAGTATATAAGATGTATGTCCACCTCAGCGTGGTCAGCTCCGGCCAAGTGTGTGGGTGAGTATATAAGATGTATGTCCACCTCAGCGTGGTCAGCTCCGGCCAAGTGTGTGGGTGAGTATATAAGATGTATGTCCACCTCAGCGTGGTCAGCTCCGGCCAAGTGTGTGGGTGAGTATATAATATATCTGTCCACCTCAGCGTGGTCAGCTCCGGCCAAGTGTGTGGGTGAGTATATAAGATGTATGTCCACCTCAGCGTGGTCAGCTCCGGCCAAGTGTGTGGGTGAGTATATAAGATGTCTGTCCACCTCAGCGTGGTCAGCTCCGGCCAAGTGTGTGGGTGAGTATATAAGATATCTGTCCACCTCAGCGTGGTCAGCTCCGGCCAAGTGTGTGGGTGAGTATATAATATATCTGTCCACCTCAGCGTGGTCAGCTCCGGCCAAGTGTTTTGGTGAGTATATAAGATATCTGTCCACCTCAGCGTGGTCAGCTCCGGCCAAGTGTGTGGGTGAGTATATAAGATGTATGTCCACCTCAGCGTGGTCAGCTCCGGCCAAGTGTTTTGGTGAGTATATAAGATATCTGTCCACCTCAGCGTGGTCAGCTCCGGCCAAGTGTGTGGGTGAGTATATAAGATGTATGTCCTCCTCAGCGTGGTCAGCTCCGGCCAAGTGTTTTGGTGAGTATATAAGATATCTGTCCACCTCAGCGTGGTCAGCTCCGGCCAAGTGTGTGGGTGAGTATATAAGATGTATGTCCACCTCAGCGTGGTCAGCTCCGGCCAAGTGTGTGGGTGAGTATATAAGATGTATGTCCACCTCAGCGTGGTCAGCTCCGGCCAAGTGTGTGGGTGAGTATATAAGATGTATGTCCACCTCAGCGTGGTCAGCTCCGGCCAAGTGTGTGGGTGAGTATATAAGATGTATGTCCACCTCAGCGTGGTCAGCTCCGGCCAAGTGTGGAAGAATATATAAGATGTCTGAACTTATAAGATGATTGGTAATATACTTACCAACAATACTTTCAGGAATATTTCAGAAGAAATAGTTTCATTTTGTTTAATTTCTATATTTTTCAAAATAATATTCTTTGATATAACTCTATGCTATTTGCCATGTCATGATACTTTAATCAACTGAAGTCACATGTAGGAATCGCGTGGCCCTAAACTTCTTTTGAGTAGTATACGTGATTTACATCAACATATTTAAATAAGAGTATGCTGTTGTAAGTAGCATATTTGAAGCTGTAGTATTAATTCATTCAATGCAAAGTTTTGGTACAGGTGCTCGAACCTTTATCAAGTAAGTGTGCATGTACATAAGCTAGCATGTATATTTATTTAGGTTCTACCTGATTAAATGAAAATCCATTTTGTTCTCTGTGCCAGAGATCATATGTCCGCCTCCAGCCAAGGTCAGCCATGGAGCCTATTGGTGCGGTTCAGCTACAACCCATAGACTGAACGATGTGTGTAACCTGCACTGTAACCCCGGGTACAGGCCAAGGTCTGCCTCCTCTGACATCCACTGCCTCCCTGCTGGTGCATGGTCCACTGCGGCTACTTGTGTTGGTCAGTTGTCAACCTTTCTATATGATGACCGACAGGATGAAAGAACCAAACATAAGAACCAACTCGCCTCGAGATACCAGGGGGAACGAGCATGTGATGTTCAGTGGTAGGGAAGAGGGAAGGTTGGATGTGGGGGGAGGGGCGGGACGAGGTTGACGTTTGTGGCTGTGTGTTGTGGGAGGTAGGGGGTGGAGAAGTGGGTTGGGAGGGTAGGGGGTTGAGAGGGGTAGGATGTAAAAAATATACTTTTCTCTAGATAACAAAGGGTAAAAATAAGTTCGCCTTCGGCTTTACATAAAATATTCGATGGACATGCTATACGAGAACACGAAATATCAAAAAGATTGCAATCATGATTAAGTATTTAATACCAATATACTGTCAGAAGAGTCTTGAATAAACATAAGAACGATACAGGATGACCGTAAAAGCTACAAGCTCAAAGAGTCATGGGACTTTCATATGTATAGTGACGTTTCAGGGGACCAGAAGACATGACACTTGAATGGTCATCCACTTCTTTATAATCTGTAAGGCGTTTCAGTGTCACGTCTTGCCCTTCATCACTTTCCATGGCTTAACATGGGAAATGTGGAACGAACGTACATCCAGTGCCCTTCAGAGGACATGGACTTGGGTTATAGGTTCGACGACGTGTCCGTGATTGTTGGTGTCACTGTAATGATTCAGGGGGATACATGGTCTACATACATGATGCCATAGTGTCACAGGACCTCGATTGTGTGAACATAAGGCCATGTTTGCAGGAAATCAAGAACTGGTCAAAGCTCCTATATCCAGTAAGAAGAAACCTTTTAGTAAATAAACTCACGTGTCTACTTCTGTCAAGCAATTAATAAAGGGAAATATCCCAGGTATTGTGGTACATTGCGATTTTGAGTTAACCGTAGTGATCATAAACAGATGCTCATAATATAACAGTGGCACATGGGTCTGTGCAAAGGCCACACATAAGGTGAAGTTAAGTAACGTTGGTCGCGGGGAATAGTTTGGCGGGTACCGGCAACTTGAATCCTGAGCGTTTTGGGGGTTTCGGTCCTGCCTCACGGTGAGTGTTAACCTTCTAGCGCAGGCAGTTTGGGTTGTATACTCCCCAGGGAGATGAGAATGGAAATCGAGTGCACACTGATCCACGAACCGGAGTAATAATAATGTAGGGCCGCATGCACTCATTGGGTGGTTAAATTGTTTAACCCCCAACTCCCAAGGCCTGGGTTCGATACCCAATTGGTACAATTTGTGGTTTGAAGCACATCTTTTGGTGAATTTGCTGAAATATTGCAAAAAGCAATGAAAACGCCTACTCCTCACTGTATATGTACCGGAAGGCGTGGCAGACATGACACTGACCAATTTTTTCAGAAATCCGATGTCCAACTCCAGCTGTAACTCGCCACGGTACATTCCACTGCTCCTCGGCCACTGTCCACGCTGTAGGGAGCACGTGCGGACTGACCTGCTCCACGGGGTACCGGCGGAATGTCCACTCCATCTCTTGCCTCTCGGACTCCACGTGGTCAGCTCAACCAGTCTGTACCGGTATGGGGGAGGTTCTCAAACAGTCACATGACACAGGTCTCGTTATTATAGCAATGACTTTGACCGCACTGATATTGAGAGGATGCCCAGTGTCATTTCCGTGGAGGGAATGAGAATTGTCTATCCGGCATTAAAAAACATATTCGGGAAGGAATAATTAATATCACCCCGCTGTCGTTAACAAATAAGTTCGAGTTAAACTGTGTCATTATGTATTGGAGATGGTTTATAGACATTTTCTATCATGTTTTCAAATAGACGGCATTAATATTACATTTTAGCGCGTTCAAATATACTCGTACAATATATATAAAATACGAAGTATATTAATCTCCTGAAGGTACATAATCAAATTTGAGTTTCCAGACAAACAAATTAGTTTTGAACGACCTGAACGAAACACGTGCAAGTGGAAAACCTGGTGTTTCAGCAATCAGATGCCCAACGCCCAAGGCACCGCAGCATGGTTCTTACAGATGCTCCCCCTCGCCATCGACCCATAAACCGACTGACACCTGCAGCCTCACCTGCACCTCGGGGTACACCCCCAGCACCCACACCATCACCTGTCTATCCGACGCCACGTGGTCAGCGGTTCCCTCATGTACCCGTATGTTGATTGATTATACAAATACAATCTTTCACTTTTGGAAAGGGATCATTTCAATAAGTAGCCGCCATTAAATCGAATGTGTTGCCTCACGATATCAAATCTGTACAAAATGTTACCATCTTCAAGAAGAACACGAAGACTCTACTTTTTAATGATTCATATCCAAACCTATTTCTGCTGTCTGGACGGTGACAATGCTTCAAAGCCAACTGCAAGCATCGGTTGCTGGGAACTTATTTTGATCTCGGAATCCGAACGGCTTTGGAATATGTAAAATTGTTCATTTAAGAATTGACCTTCACTTTTTGGAAGTTCATTGGAGTATGAACCTTCATAGAGTGAGGGCCAAACTGTATGAACGTCGGAGCTTGCTTGTTCATTAGGATGGGCCGTAGCGAGGACATTCGTAAAAAATCATGCTGTCAAGCTCTCTTACGTTTCTCAATGTATACTGAAATGCCGAGACCAAGATTAAAGGTTCTAAATGATCAGAAATAATGCTTATGTATGTTTTCGTGCTAGGGAATTCCCAGGGGTTTCCCCAGGAATGTTGAAGTAGTCCGTCAGTGTTTACGTCATTTCAAGAACACGGTCTCGAGAAAAACGTATGAACGTCAAATTGTGTCGATCATACACTTGTGAACGTCAATTTCGCGGTCATGTGACCGACCTCTCGTCCAATGGAAAAGCCGTATATCGTGTAAACGTCAAATTAAAAAAATATTATCCTTTGAGTTTCAAATATTGATGCCAATTATCCGATGCTGTTCTGAATTTACTATGCAGAAATCCGCTGTCCCAGCCCCGCAGCAGCATCACACGGGAGCTACAAGTGTTCCTCTGCCTCCGTACACACACAGGGAGAAACATGTACCCTCACCTGTGCCACGGGGTACACACCCAGCACCTCCACCAACACCATCACTTGTCGACCGGACTCCACCTGGACCGCATCGGCGATATGTGTCGGTGAGTGAGCCAGTCGGTGTGTGAATCAGTGTGTGTTGAAGGTCGCATCTTGATGACCGTCAACCCATGACCACTGACCTTCTGTTAGGAAACCAAGGATACTGATCTTTAAATTAAAACAATCATCAGTACATCATCTGGTAATGCATTTGGATGATCCTTCAAATATATGACGTTTGTCTTCCTACAATTCTGTTTTAACATGCATTTGATCGTTTTAGAAACACGATGTTCAGCTCCTCCTACGGTGACAGGTGGGGTCTACAAGTGTGTTTCAGCAACTGCCAACAAGATGAACGACGTTTGCCATCTTCACTGCAACACGGGCTACAAACCTAGCTCCTCACATTCTGACATCACATGTCTGTCAAGCAGGGCGTGGTCAGCACCATCGACATGCGTGGGTGGGTATAACACTGCAAGGGATTCCGGTGAACTTTGTCTTGTTTGTTTGTTGTTTAACGCGGTACCCACCAATTTTCCCGGTTTATGACGTCGGTCTGTAAATAATCGATCCTAGACCAGACAATCCAGTGATTGACATCATGAGCATCAATCCACGCAATTGGGATACGATGACATGCATCGAACAAGTCAGCGAACCTGACCACCCGATCCCGTTAGTCGCCTCTTACGACAAGCATAGTCGCCTATTACGGCAAGCATGGATTTCTGAAGACCTATTTACCCCGGATCTTCACGGGTCGTGAACTTTGTCACCATCATTGGAAAGTTATTATCATCAGGTACTATTTCTTACAGCTACCATTCAACATGTCAGCGTCCAGCGTGGCCTGTTGAGGACTGACGTGTGATCTCCCCCTAAATCACGATAGCGGATAAATTGATCCAGTTATGATAACGATACCAATTTCTTCTATATTATGCTAAGTGACCCTGAATACTTCTTGATGTGGGTTATCTTCATAATTGACAGAAATTATGTGTCCAACTCCACCCAGTGTCAGCCATGGAACAAACCTGTGTGCTTCGACCAGAGTTCATCGCCTGAACGACGTGTGTCACCTCCGCTGTAGTTCTGGATACAAACCAAGTTCAACGTCCTCAGATGTTCGTTGCCTTTCGCATGGGGCGTGGTCTGCTGTGGTGCCATGTGTTGGTCAGTTCACAAAATTAATCATTAACCTACTTTTGCAATAACATCAAGTCACTTTACATGTATGCCCAAAAACTGATTCCATTGTGTCCAAACAACTTGTATCTTGAAACAATTATTATGTTTGGGATAACACTTCCTTAGTAATGTACAAATTCTAGTACTTTATTTTTGGTTGCGTCCCATCCGGGATACGAACCCACACTCACTAAATGAAAGTCCGATAACTTGTAGTTTAGATCACGTACTTTGTGTACCCCTCTGATTGTGTATTCATAACTTATATCTTTTCGTAGGATCTGTTGTCAGGTATCATATCAAGGATGTTAGAAATTGAAAATGCACCAGTTAGTATTTTTTTACAAATAGACGTTGAGGCAGAAGTAAAACGTATTCCTTTCCTTAACACTCAACATTTTGGTGTCAGATTGTTGACACCAGGTTGATTGTAGGCATATTGTCTATTGAATCCACAAACCTTCTCACTTTTCCAGAAATACGTTGTCCCAGTCCCCAAGCCGCTTCCCACGGTTCATTAAACTGTTCCTCCGCCAACCGTGAAATAGGCAGCACCTGTAACCTGACCTGTGCAGCGGGATATGAACCCAGCGTCCACACCATCTCCTGCCTGGCGGACGCCACGTGGTCGGAACAAACCTCCTGTATCGGTTCGTTATATCCCTGCACATATTTATTAGACACTGGGGTTCCAGTCAGTCAACACAAGTCTCAGAACATCCACAGACAGCAATGTTGTATCATGGCGTCCGGTGTAAAGCCATCAGGTCCAGGGAAACCAATACCTACGGAATGATCAACGTCCCCGCCGTGAAGTACCAAGGCACTGGAATCATACTCTGTCATATGGTCCTACTCCTAATTGTTTCTTTGGATGAACACGATGTTCATAATGTTCAAACACAGGATGATCATCTACTGCAAGCGTTGATGATGATGATGATGGTGGTGATAATAATAATAGTGAGTATGGTTTTACGCAGCATTGGCAATAATCCAGCCATTTCATGATGGGGGACACCAAAATGGCCCCTCATTGTTCAAATATGGAGAATTGAACCTGGGTCTTTATCGTGACGAGCCAATACTTTAATCACATGACTACCTCATCCCCCAGGCGGTTAGAAGCTGGTCCTTGTTTATTTTGTCAGAACATTGTCCAACACAAAACATGTCTTTTCACCTTCAGGAACACGGTGTCCCAGTCCAGCAGCAGGTCGACATGGCTCGTTCAATTGTTCATCCCCTGCCCATAGCATAGGCAGCGCATGTAGCCTCCATTGTGCTGCAGGGTATGAGCCAAGTGTCCACACCATCACCTGCCTTCATGATGCTACTTGGTCGGAACAAACATCCTGCATTGGTATGCATGAATAAATTCATTTGAAAAATCGATCCGCCATTCAGATCATTAGCCAACACCATGGGAGATAAAACACCCTGTATTAGAATGTAGAATTTTAATATACCGATTTATATATGTGTTCTTCATATGTGTGAAGATAAGCATATTCAAACCGTACATGCACATATCCTTGAAGTCCCTGCGAGAAATAGGGGCAGACAAGGTCCTTGCAGTCTATGCTTGCCGTAAGGGCGACTTGCATGTACAGCAGTGTGGTCACGTTCGGTGACTTGGATGTTTGTGTGTCATAAACGCGTACGTCGTGAGACGTTAAGGGTAAAGCATTTTTGTACCGGCCACTGTGATAAGGTTTCAATAATACTGAGTGTGGTGTAAAAACAAATTCACTTACTAATGTTTCAGGGATACGGTTGTCCAAGACTGTCAGCAGTGAGTCATGGATCCCTCAACTGTTCCTCCCCAGCCAGTACAGTAGGCAGCACCTGTAGACTCACCTGTGCTGCTGGATACCAACCCAGCGTCCACATCATCTCCTGTCTTGCTGATGCTACCTGGTCGGAACAAACTTCCTGTATCCGTACGTAAACTACACAACTATGTCTGTCGTTGTTTGTCTGCTGATGTCATCTTTCCACCTTTCCTTGCCACACTTCCGCGCAGTAATGACTTAGCATTACACCACTGCCACAAGCTAACTTACATATCGCGCAACCGGACACGTTTATTCTGAAATCAGAACAGCCTGGATTAATGCAAGCCTTTCGGTGTGCTTTACGCATTGTTTTGCAAAACTTATAGATGAGCTACTACAAATGCGACACTGAGGTGTACGACAATATATGTTTATACATCAAAGTGACCGTTAGGCAAGCTTGATGACAGCTGGGCTACGATGACAGCACACGAGACGTACAACAAATGTAAACAAAAGAAAACTACGCAAATTGAAATAGTTTTTATCTCAATGAAAGTTAACCACTCTTTGACATGTGCTTATCTAGATATGTAGACTCGTCAAATATGAAACATGAAAAATATATGTAATATCGTGTATGGGCTGTGTAAGATGTCTCGAATCGTCATGTGACGCCGGCCTGTGGCACAGGTATTATGCTGGCCGCAAAGAACCCTAAGTAGAAAGGTGCTTTGCTTTGCATACTGGTCACGTGATCTGCACAAGTGTCTCCTTGATGCTCCAATGCCCGCCGCATTATCTTGTTCAGGTACACATGTACTCGCAACAGTCTCTACATGGAGGTACTGATTTGCGCATTTACCGCGTACGTTCCCAACTGTTTTCGTGCTGTTTGGCAAATGTTTTAAAAACTGACGACCATTATCTATTTGGTGGCGTTTCTTTTGCCCGCTAGTTTATCTACTGTGACATTTTGTCCTGGACGGCGCCAGTACAAGTCATATGTGGACAAAATTGAACTTTGAAACTTCTGTCGTCTTGTGCCAGTTCAATGTACTGTAAATTGTCAAACAAGTAAATTTGTCAAATAGTTGGAAAGTCATCTGTCATCCCGTATGGTGCTAGTTATCCATTATTTAAAATTATTTCGGGGGATTTTCAATATATAAATAGTATAATTAATATAATCATGAGTATATTTAATAAGTATGCCTCAGACTGTTGAAAATGGTTCTCTCATTACCTTCCTATGGTAATAAAGCGGTGAAGAGATATGAAAACGTTCGCCCGTCTCGCCGAAGACCCGGGTTCGATTCCCTGCATGGGTACAATGTATGAAGCCCATTTCTGGTGTCCCCCGCCTTGATATTGCTGGAATCTTGCTAAAAGCGGCGTAAAACCATACTCACCCACTCAACTTTGGGCTATGAAGCATTTTCTTCTACTTCATTAGTCTACAATCATCAAGAGACATATCTCCATCCTCCAGGACCGCGCTGCGCCAATCCAGTTCCAGTAAACCACGGGTCCTTCAACTGTTCCTCCTCTGTGCACGTGACTAGTGTATTTGATTTGGGAAATTTGATTTGTGCTTCTAGGTTTGTCAGCACCATACCCGTTCTCGTGGGTGGTAAACACCTGCGACCTGCATCAGTTCTGGCTTTCCCCTACATGAAGCTGACGCGCAGTGATATGACTAGATTGTTGTTAAAAGCAACGTTAAACCCAACTCACTCACTCACTGGTCAGAAGTTTCAAATCACAATAACCATCTCCATTTGCATAAGGTACAGGTTGGGTTCCATATCAATGACGCGCCATTCAATCGACATTGAAATCACAGAACATTAATCAGTATGAAATTTCAATGTCTGTTAAATGGTATAGATAAGTTGATTATGCCAAAATAGTCCATGTAGATTCACCACGCAATGTTGTACACAGACAAATATGTAATAATGGTTGAAGTATCTGTAACATAGGCATGCGGCTTTATATTGATTGTTTGGTTGGTTGATTAGATGCTTGCTTGTTGGATGGTTGGATGGCTGGTTGCATGGTTGGTTGGATGGCTGCTTGGTTGCTTGTTGGATGGTTAGTTGGTTGGTTGGTTGGTCGGTCGGTCGGTTGATTAATTGATTGATTATTTGATTTATTTATTTATTGACTTACTGAATGATTGACGTCTTTGATGTATGTTCCAGGAATCCGATGTCCTGCTCCAACTGCTCCACCAGATGGTTCCCTCAACTGTTCCTCGACCACAGTCTATAGGCCCGAAGACACCTGTGACATCACCTGTGCTACAGGGTACACGCCCAGCATCCACATCATCTCCTGTCTCCCAGACGGCACGTGGTCGGCCAGACCAACCTGTGTCGGTACGGCGGGTACACTACATGCAATGCTTCATGCTGCATCCATTTCAAAGGCTGCGATGAATACCCGGATCTATTTGAACAAACCTGTTCACCTCTTTGCTTGGGAAGCATGCTTTCAGAATTGTTGGTCGCAACATAACAGACCAAGAACAATAATGTGCAGTCCTCTGTGGGTGGATATCAGATTGAATAAATAAGGGCGTTTGTTTGAAATTCCAAGGATGGAGTCCTGATATGTCGTTGTATCACAATTATACTGGATGTGGTCAATTTGTTCAAACTGAAAGTAACTCTACTCAGAAATAATCATATACTCACATATGTGAGATTTATACTATCTTTAGTAAATTCAGGTATGTATTAGATGCTGTGCCAGGCTTCAAGCTCCTCAGTTTTCTCTTTGCATAGGAATCATATTTTTGACGACTCCACCAATGTTGAAAATGAAGAACCATTTCATATCTGGATCAATTCTTATAAATTCAAAACCTCTGTACCAAGCTTTATCACAAGAGGAATAATTTCCTTTCTCCAATCGAAACTGTATGTAAAAAAATACAGCATGAGATCCAGCCAGCGGCGTCAACATGTCTGATTTGCTTAAGTACTTGAAAGCATGTACGTTTTATTCTGCATGTAAGACTTATTTTACTAACAGCTAAGCTTTCAATCTAGGTGCCACCATCAAAGGTCTGGCTGAGTCCTTCCAGTGATGTTATCATGGAGGTGCAAAGGAACGTACTAAATAATACACGCAGCTTGTCAGCATGATGCTCGATGCTTTCCAATACACACCTCCGTACTCACTGGCACATTCTTTAAAGAACCGACCATAATAAAAAAAATTAAATGTCATTTTATATGGGAGTCAACTTGTTTTTGTCAACAATCTAAAGCATAATTGTTCTTTTCAAAAAGTTTCGAGGATTTAATAAAAACATTCGATGAAATCGGGATGGTGTTGATTGCTAAGTTGGGCAGCAAATAAACAACATTAATACTTCTTTATGGAAGTTGTGTGAGTCGACATACATCTATAAACTTATGTAGCGCCGCTAAAATCCCGTTCAAATCTGATCAGAAGTCCTTGTGAAAACAGCTGGTGTTACATGTTGGAGATGTTCATAAACGATCTCTGAACGTGATTGTCTGTAACGGCTTCTGATGTAAATGATCTGCTTCTCCGTGTTAACTGTTTTATCACTAGAAGCTGATAACGTGATCTTAGTGCCCCGGTAGGCAGGCACGCGTGGATGGTATTTCGGTTCTTGACTCTGCTGTGTTGGGAATAAAAGCAAATAGATTTTCTATTCAATATTCATATTTAAGTGAAGATGTACATTTCAGACAGTCGTTGTCCGAACCCACCCACAGTACAGCATGGAATGTTCAAGTGCTCTGACACCGATGGATATTACCAAGGGGACACGTGTGACCTTCTCTGTGATGCAGGATACAGGCCCAGTAGTACCTTCCAGATCATCAGTTGCCGGTCTGACAACGTGTGGTCCCCATCCGCGACTTGTGTTGGTACCTGTCACTACTTGTACCCACGTTTGTTTGTTTGTTTGTTTGTTTGTTTGTCTGTTTGTTTAACGCTACGCACAGCACTATCCCAGCTAAATGACGTTGGTCTGTAAATAATCGAGACAATCCATTGATTTGTATCACGAGCATCGATCAACACAATTGGGATACGATAACATGTTTCGAGCAAGTCAGCGAGCTTGAACATCCGATCCCATTAGTCGCTTCTTACTACAATTAAAACACATCTGTGACGTCATTCCATTGTTTGAACGCTCCATTATTTTTCAGGAATGGAGAGTTGCTTGTCAACTGTACATTATCTTAAACAACATTTGAATTAATTTCCACTTGGAACAGACGGAACTATTTTTTTACATTTATTTACAAGTGAATATTTTTTTTTTTCCGAAAACATGTGTCGCAAGCGGGGTTCGAACCCGTATCGTTAGATTTGAAAACGTGAAATTGTCAACCTCAGCTACTGCGGCACTTGAGAGATGTGAAATTAACTATTCAATATTTTCACAATTTTGCATAATGCTTAAAAGCTCAAAATAATATGTATATAGTTTGTGTTAGAGCACGTTACCCTCAACAATGTTCATATTTATAGATAGTTAGACAAACCTTAGACGAGAAAAAACAAATAAGGTAACATAAATATCGCTTGTTCGGGGCTCTATATTTCCAATTATACCCATCAGCATGTATTAACAATGTGCAAGCGATTGATAAATACTAGTTTAGGACCCAACACAATTATGAAGAGCCGTGTACCATGCATTGTAAATGTCAACTCGCCACGGAGCTTGGCGCACAGGCAACAGCGGCAGAGAACGTATTCCTCGTGCATAACGCAAGGTCGACTCACGCAGTAAAAATACGGACAACAAAGAGTTCTGGTTTATTTTTCAAATATTTTAAACTACAGAATATTTTGTCAAAGTTTAAAAGTAGGGATGAGTTTTAAGTTGGGGAAAATCCTCGTAACTCTCCATTCCCTGCGGGGCCTCTGCTCCATTATTTTTAAGGAATGGAGAGTTACTCGGACACTCCCCTCTACGTACAGTCACCTCTTACGACAAGCATGGGTTGCTGAAGACCTATTATTACCAACGTACAGTCACAGGCACCTTTGGAACTATATAGGCTTCTAGCATTCATTCCAACGTTCCATATCGGATACACTAATTTAGAGTTTCCTGGTTGCAAATCTTTCATCCGACAAATTATTGTTCATGGAATTCATGTTCATGGGCTTCACACATTGTACGCATGTCGGGACTCGATCCCGGGTCTTCGGCGTGACGAGCGAACGCTAAAACCACTAGGCTACCCGACCGCCAATGTTAAAGTGAGAAATTAAGAGAACGATGAGCAAATTGTAATGTAACTGAGGCACATCTTTATTTATAAAATTTAGAGATAAGCTGCCCTGTACCTCTACCAGTCAACCACGGGTCCCTGAACTGTTGGTCAAGGACAGTCCACCCTGAAGGGGGTACCTGCAGAGTGGCCTGTGATGAAGGGTACAGACCAAACGTACACACAATCACCTGCCTGGGCGATGCCACCTGGTCGGACACAGCTTCATGTAACGGTAAATATGTTTATTAAAGTCGGTTGGAAAGGGTTATCCGAAGAAACTTGGACAAAATGAGTATAGCTACTTGAGAATTTCGCATAATTTTGTAAAGATGTGTAAGAAGCTATGGCTTCCCGAGTGGTTGTTGTTTGTGTGCTTACATTTCCAGTCATAGTTTGAGGATATGGTTCATTGTAACAGAAACGTTGTGTCCGCCTCCGCCTGTGACGCCTCATGGCTCCTTCAACTGCTCTGACCTCGTCCACCACAAACTTGGGGACACGTGCAAGCTGACCTGCCGTACAGGATACAGCCCCCTCCTCCACACAATCACTTGTCTCTCTGACTCAACATGGTCAGACTCCACCTTCTGTGTGGGTAGGTACAACAGGGTCAGACTCCACCTTCTGTGTGGGTAGGTACAACATGGTCAGACTCCACCTTCTGTGTGGGAAGGTACAACATGGTCAGACTCCACCTTCTGTGTGGGTAGGTACAACATGGTCAGACTCCACCTTCTGTGTGGGTAGGTACAACATGGTCAGACTCCACCTTATGTGTGGGTAGGTACAACATGGTCAGACTCCACCTTCTGTGTGGGTAGGTACAACAGGGTCAGACTCCACCTTCTGTGTGGGTAGGTACAACAAGGTCAGACTCCACCTTCTTTCTGGGTAGGTACAACATGGTCAGACTCAACCTTCTGTGTGGGGAGGTACAACAAGGTCAGACTCCACCTTCTGTGTGGGTTGGTACAACAGGGTCAGGCTCCACCTTCTGTGTGGGTAGGTACAACATGGTGAGACTCCATGTCCTGTGTGGGTAGGTACAACATGGTCAGACTCCACCTTCTGTGTGGGTAGGTACAACATGGTGAGACTCCACCTTCTGTGTGGTTAGGTACAACATGGTGAGACTCCATGTCCTGTGTGGGTAGGTACAACATGGTCAGACACCACCTTCTGTGTGGGTAGATACAACATGGTCAGACTCGATGTCCTGTGTGGGTAGGTACAACATGGTCAGACTCCACCTTCTGTGTGGGTAGGTACAACATGGTCAGACTCCATTTTGTGTGTGAGTAGGTACAACATGGTCAGACACCACCTTCTGTGCGGGTATGTACAACATGGTCAGACTCAAGTTTGTGTGTGGGTAGGTACAACATGGTGAGACTCCAACTTCTGTGCGGGTATGTACAACATGGTCAGACACCACCTTCTGTGTGGGTATGTACAACATGGTCAGACTCGATGTCCTGTGTGGGTAGGTACAACATGGTCAGACTCCACCTTCTGTGTGGGTAGGTACAACATGGTGAGACTCCACCTTCTGTGCGGGTAGGTACAACATGGTCAGACACCACCTTCTGTGTGGGTATGTACAACATGGTCAGACTCCACTTTGTGTGTGAGTAGGTACAACATGGTGAGACTCAACCTTCTGTGTGGGTAGGTACAACATGGTGAGACTCCACCTTCTGTGTGGGTAGGTACAACATGGTGAGACACCACCTTCTGTGTGGGTAGGTACAACGTGGTCAGACTCGATGTCCTGTGTGGGTAGGTACAACATGGTCAGACACCACCTTCTGTGTGGGTAGGTACAACATGTTGAGACTCCACTTTGTTTGTGAGTAGGTACAACATGGACAGACTCAACCTTATGTGTGGGTAGGTACAACATGGTGAGACTCCACCTTCTGTGTGGGTAGGTACAACATGGTCAGACTCCATGTCCTGTGTGGGTAGGTACAACATGGTGAGACTCCACCTTCTGTGTGAGTAGGTACAACATGGTGAGACTCCATGTCCTGTGTGGGTAGGTACAACATGGTCAGACACCACCTTCTGTGTGGGTAGGTACAACATGGTCAGACTCCACCTTCTGTGTGGGTAGGTACAACATGGTGAGACTCCACCTTCTGTGTGGGTAGGTACAACATGGTCATGGTCAGACTCCATGTCCTGTGTGGGTAGGTACAACATGTTGAGACTCCACCTTCTGTGTGGGTAGGTACAACATGGTGAGACTCCACCTTCTGGGTGGGTAGGTACAACATGGTCAGACACCATGTCCTGTGTGGGTAGGTACAGCATGGTGAGACTCCACCTTCTGTGTGGGTAGGTACAAGATGGTCAGACTCCATGTCCTGTGTGGGTATGTACAACATGGTCAGACTCCACTTTGTGTGTGAGTAGGTACAACATGGTCAGACTCCACCTTCTGTGTGGGTAGGTACAACATGGTGAGACTCCACCTTCTGTGTGGGTAGGTACAACATGGTGAGACTCCACCTTCTGTGTGGGTAGGTACAACATGGTGAGACTCCACCTTCTGTGCGGGTAGGTACAACATGGTCAGACTCCATGTCCTGTGTGGATAGGTACAACATGGTCAGACTCCACCTTCTGGTGGGTAGGTACAACATGGTGAGACTCCACCTTCTGTGTGGGTATGTACAACATGGTCAGACTCCACCTTCTGTGTGGGTAGGTACAACATGGTGAGACTCCACCTTCTGTGCGGGTAGGTACAACATGGTCAGACTCCACTTTGTGTGTGAGTAGGTACAACATGGTCAGACTCAACCATCTTTGTGGGTAGGTACAACATGGTGAGACTCCACCTTCTGTGTGGGTAGGTACAACATAGTCAGACTCCACCTTCTGTGTGGGTAGGTACAACATGGTCAGACACCACCTTCTGTGTGGGTAGATACAACATGGTCAGACTCGATGTCCTGTGTGGGTAGGTACAACATGGTCAGACTCCACCTTCTGTGTGGGTAGGTACAACATGGTCAGACTCCACTTTGTGTGTGAGTAGGTACAACATGGACAGACTCAACCTTCTGTGTGGGTAGGTACAACATGGTGAGACTCCATCTCTGTGTGGGTAGGTACAACATGGTCAGACACCACCTTCTGTGTGGGTAGGTACAACATGGTCAGACTCGATGTCCTGTGTGGGTAGGTACAACATGGTCAGACTCCACCTTCTGTGTGGGTAGGTACAACATGGTCAGGCTCCACTTTGTGTGTGAGTAGGTACAACATGGACAGACTCCACCTTCTGTGTGGGTAGGTACAACATGGTCAAACTCCACCTTCTGTGTGGGTAGGTACAACATGGTCAGACTCCTTGTCCTGTGTGGGTAGGCACAACATGGTCAGACTCCACCTTCTGTGTGGGTAGGTACAACATGGTGAGACTCCACCTTCTGTGCGGGTAGGTACAACATGTTCAGACACCACCTTCTGTGTGGGTATGTACAACATGGTCAGACTCCATTTTGTGTGTGAGTAGGTACAACATGGTCAGACTCCAGCTTCTGTGTGGGTAGGTACAACATGGTGAGACTCCACCTTCTGTGCGGGTAGGTACAACATGGTCAGACACCACCTTCTGTGTGGGTAGATACAACATGGTCAGACTCGATGTCCTGTGTGGGTAGGTACAACATGGTCAGACTCCACCTTCTGTGTGGGTAGGTACAACATGGTCAGACTCCACTTTGTGTGTGAGTAGGTACAACATGGACAGACTCAACCTTCTGTGTGGGTAGGTACAACATGGTGAGACTCCACCTTCTGTGTGGGTAGGTACAACATGGTCAGACACCACCTTCTGTGTGGGTAGGTACAACATGGTCAGACTCGATGTCCTGTGTGGGTAAGTACAACATGGTCAGACTCCACCTTCTGTGTGCGTAGGTACAACATGGTCAGGCTCCACTTTGTGTGTAAGTAGGTACAACATGGACAGACTCCACCTTCTGTGTGGGTAGGTACAACATGGTGAGACTCCACCTTCTGTGTGGGTAGGTAAAAAATGGTCAGACTCCATGTCCTGTGTGGGTAGGTACAACATGGTCAGACTCCACCTTCTGTGTGGGTAGGTACAACATGGTGAGACTCCACCTTCTGTGCGGGTAGGTACAACATGGTCAGACACCACCTTCTGTGTGGGTATGTACAACATGGTCAGACTCCATTTTGTGTGTGAGTAGGTACAACATGGTCAGATTCCACCTTCTGTGTGGGTAGGTACAACATGGTGAGACTCCACCTTCTGTGCGGGTAGGTACAACATGGTCAGACACCACCTTCTGTGTGGGTATGTTCAACATGGTCAGACTCCACTTTGTGTGTGAGTAGGTACAACATGGTGAGACTCAACCTTCTGTGTGGGTAGGTACAACATGGTGAGACTCCACCTTCTGTGTGGGTAGGTACAACATGGTCAGACTCCACCTTCTGTGCGGGTAGGTACAACATGGTCAGACACCACCTTCTGTGTGGGTATGTACAACATGGTCAGACTCCACTTTGTGTGTGAGTAGGTACAACAAGGTCAGATTCCACCTTCTGTGTGGGTAGGTACAACATGGTGAGACTCCACCTTCTGTGCGGGTAGGTACAACATGTTCAGACACCACCTTCTGTGTGGGTATGTTCAGCATGGTCAGACTCCACTTTGTGTGTGAGTAGGTACAACATGGTCAGACTCCACCTTCTGTGCGGGTATGTACAACAAGGTCAGACTCCACTTTCTGTGTGGGTAGGTACAACATGGTGAGACTCCATTTTGTGTGTGAGTAGGTACAACATGGTCAGATTCCACCTCCTGTGTGGGTAGGTACAACATGGTGAGACTCCACCTTCTGTGCGGGTAGGTACAACATGGTCAGACACCACCTTCTGTGTGGGTATGTACAACATGGTCAGACTCCACTTTGTGTGTGAGTAGGTACAACATGGTCAGACTCCACCTTCTGTGTGGGTAGGTACAACATGGTGAGACTCCACCTTCTGTGCGGGTAGGTACAACATGTTCAGACACCACCTTCTGTGTGGGTAGGTACAACATGGTGAGACTCCACCTTCTGTGTGGGTAGGTAAAAAATGGTCAGACTCCATGTCCTGTGTGGGTAGGTACAACATGGTCAGACTCCACCTTCTGTGTGGGTAGGTACAACATGGTGAGACTCCACCTTCTGTGCGGGTAGGTACAACATGGTCAGACACCACCTTCTGTGTGGGTATGTACAACATGGTCAGACTCCATTTTGTGTGTGAGTAGGTACAACATGGTCAGATTCCACCTTCTGTGTGGGTAGGTACAACATGGTGAGACTCCACCTTCTGTGCGGGTAGGTACAACATGGTCAGACACCACCTTCTGTGTGGGTATGTTCAACATGGTCAGACTCCACTTTGTGTGTGAGTAGGTACAACATGGTGAGACTCAACCTTCTGTGTGGGTAGGTACAACATGGTGAGACTCCACCTTCTGTGTGGGTAGGTACAACATGGTCAGACTCCACCTTCTGTGCGGGTAGGTACAACATGGTCAGACACCACCTTCTGTGTGGGTATGTACAACATGGTCAGACTCCACTTTGTGTGTGAGTAGGTACAACAAGGTCAGATTCCACCTTCTGTGTGGGTAGGTACAACATGGTGAGACTCCACCTTCTGTGCGGGTAGGTACAACATGTTCAGACACCACCTTCTGTGTGGGTATGTTCAGCATGGTCAGACTCCACTTTGTGTGTGAGTAGGTACAACATGGTCAGACTCCACCTTCTGTGCGGGTATGTACAACAAGGTCAGACTCCACTTTCTGTGTGGGTAGGTACAACATGGTGAGACTCCATTTTGTGTGTGAGTAGGTACAACATGGTCAGATTCCACCTCCTGTGTGGGTAGGTACAACATGGTGAGACTCCACCTTCTGTGCGGGTAGGTACAACATGGTCAGACACCACCTTCTGTGTGGGTATGTACAACATGGTCAGACTCCACTTTGTGTGTGAGTAGGTACAACATGGTCAGACTCCACCTTCTGTGTGGGTAGGTACAACATGGTGAGACTCCACCTTCTGTGCGGGTAGGTACAACATGTTCAGACACCACCTTCTGTGTGGGTATGTACAACATGGTCAGACTCCATTTTGTCTGTGAGTAGGTACAACATGGTCAGACACCACCTTCTGTGCGGGTATGTACAACATGGTCAGACTCCACTTTGTGTGTGGGTAGGTACAACATGGTGAGACTCCACCTTCTGTGTGGGTAGGTACAACATGGTCAGACACCACCTTCTGTGTGGGTAGGTACAACATAGTCAGACTCGATGTCCTGTGTGGGTAGGTACAACATGGTCAGACTCCAGCTTCTGTGTGGGTAGGTACAACATGGTGAGACTCCACCTTCTGTGCGGGTAGGTACAACATGGTCAGACACCACCTTCTGTGTGGGTATGTAAAACATGGTCAGACTCCATTTTGTGTGTGAGTAGGTACAACATGGTCAGATTCCACCTTCTGTGTGAGTAGGTACAACATGGTGAGACTCCACCTTCTGTGTGGGTATGTACAACATGGTCAGACTCCACTTTGTGTGTGAGTAGGTACAACATGGTGAGACTCAACCTTCTGTGTGGGTAGGTACAACATGGTGAGACTCCACCTTCTGTGTGGGTAGGTACAACATGGTGAGACTCCACCTTCTGTGCGGGTAGGTACAACATGGTCAGACACCACCTTCTGTGTGGGTATGTACAAGATGGTCAGACTCCACTTTGTGTGTGAGTAGGTACAACATGGTCAGACTCCAGCTTCTGTGTGGGTAGGTACAACATGGTGAGACTCCACCTTCTGTGCGGGTAGGTACAACATGTTCAGACACAACCTTCTGTGTGGGTATGTACAACATGGTCAGACTCCATTTTGTGAGTGAGTAGGTACAACATGGTCAGACACCACCTTCTGTGCGGGTATGTACAACATGGTCAGACTCCACTTTGTGTGTGGGTAGGTACAACATGGTGAGACTCCACCTTCTGTGTGGGTAGGTACAACATGGTCAGACACCACCTTCTGTGTGGGTAGGTACAACATGGTCAGACTCGATGTCCTGTGTGGGTAGGTACAACATGGTGAGACTCCACCTTCTGTGCGGGTAGGTACAACATGTTCAGACACCACCTTCTGTGTGGGTATGTTCAGCATGGTCAGACTCCACTTTGTGTGTGAGTAGGTACAACATGGTCAGACTCCACCTTCTGTGCGGGTATGTACAACAAGGTCAGACTCCACTTTCTGTGTGGGTAGGTACAACATGGTGAGACTCCATTTTGTGTGTGAGTAGGTACAACATGGTCAGATTCCACCTTCTGTGTGGGTAGGTACAACATGGTGAGACTCCACCTTCTGTGCGGGTAGGTACAACATGGTCAGACACCACCTTCTGTGTGGGTATGTACAACATGGTCAGACTCCACTTTGTGTGTGAGTAGGTACAACATGGTCAGACTCCACCTTCTGTGTGGGTAGGTACAACATGGTGAGACTCCACCTTCTGTGCGGGTAGGTACAACATGTTCAGACACCACCTTCTGTGTGGGTATGTACAACATGGTCAGACTCCATTTTGTCTGTGAGTAGGTACAACATGGTCAGACACCACCTTCTGTGCGGGTATGTACAACATGGTCAGACTCCACTTTGTGTGTGGGTAGGTACAACATGGTGAGACTCCACCTTCTGTGTGGGTAGGTACAACATGGTCAGACACCACCTTCTGTGTGGGTAGGTACAACATAGTCAGACTCGATGTCCTGTGTGGGTAGGTACAACATGGTCAGACTCCAGCTTCTGTGTGGGTAGGTACAACATGGTGAGACTCCACCTTCTGTGCGGGTAGGTACAACATGGTCAGACACCACCTTCTGTGTGGGTATGTAAAACATGGTCAGACTCCATTTTGTGTGTGAGTAGGTACAACATGGTCAGATTCCACCTTCTGTGTGGGTAGGTACAACATGGTGAGACTCCACCTTCTGTGTGGGTATGTACAACATGGTCAGACTCCATGTCCTGTGTGGGTAGGTACAACATGGTGAGACTCCACCTTCTGTGTGGGTAGGTACAACATGGTGAGACTCCATGTCCTGTGTGGGTAGGTACAACATGGTCAGACACCACCTTCTGTGTGGGTATGTACAACATGGTCAGACTCCATCTTCTGTGTGGGTATGTACAACATGGTCAGACTCCACCTTCTGTGTGGGTAGGTACAACATGGTCATGGTCAGACTCCATGTCCTGTGTGGGTAGGTACAACATGTTGAGACTCCACCTTCTGTGTGGGTAGGTACAACATGGTCAGACTCCACCTTCTGTAAGGGTAGGTACAACATGGTCAGACACCATGTCCTGTGTGGGTAGGTACAGCATGGTGAGACTCCACCTTCTGTGAGGGCAGGTATAAGATGGTCAGACTCCATGTCCTGTGTGGGTATGTACAACATGGTCAGACTCCACTTTGTGTGTGAGTAGGTACAACATGGTCAGACTCCACCTTCTGTGTGGGTAGGTACAACATGGTGAGACTCCACCTTCTGTGTGGGTAGGTACAACATGGTGAGACTCCACCTTCTGTGCGGGTAGGTACAACATGGTCAGACACCACCTTCTGTGTGGGTATGTACAAGATGGTCAGACTCCACTTTGTGTGTGAGTAGGTACAACATGGTCAGACTCCAGCTTCTGTGTGGGTAGGTACAACATGGTGAGACTCCACCTTCTGTGCGGGTAGGTACAACATGTTCAGACACAACCTTCTGTGTGGGTATGTACAACATGGTCAGACTCCATTTTGTGAGTGAGTAGGTACAACATGGTCAGACACCACCTTCTGTGCGGGTATGTACAACATGGTCAGACTCCACTTTGTGTGTGGGTAGGTACAACATGGTGAGACTCCACCTTCTGTGTGGGTAGGTACAACATGGTCAGACACCACCTTCTGTGTGGGTAGGTACAACATGGTCAGACTCGATGTCCTGTGTGGGTAGGTACAACATGGTCAGACTCCACCTTCTGTGTGGGTAGGTACAACATGGTGAGACTCCACCTTCTGTGCGGGTAGGTACAACATGGTCAGACACCACCTTCTGTGTGGGTATGTACAACATGGTCAGACTCCACTTTGTGTGTGACTAGGTACAACATGGTCAGACTCAACCTTCTGTGTGGGTAGGTACAACATGGTGAGACTCCACTTTCTGTGTGGGTAGGTACAACATGGTGAGACACCACCTTCTGTGTGGGTAGGTACAACGTGGTCAGACTCGATGTCCTGTGTGGGTAGGTACAACATGGTCAGACACCACCTTCTGTGTGGGTAGGTACAACATGTTGAGACTCCACTTTGTTTGTGAGTAGGTACAACATGGACAGACTCAACCTTATGTGTGGGTAGGTACAACATGGTGAGACTCCACCTTCTGTGTGGGTAGGTACAACATGGTCAGACTCCATGTCCTGTGTGGGTAGGTACAACATGGTGAGACACCACCTTCTGTGTGGGTAGGTACAACATGGTGAGACTCCATGTCCTGTGTGGGTAGGTACAACATGGTCAGACACCACCTTCTGTGTGGGTAGGTACAACATGGTCAGACTCCACCTTCTGTGTGGGTAGGTACAACATGGTGAGACTCCACCTTCTGTGTGGGTAGGTACAACATGGTCATGGTCAGACTCCATGTCCTGTGTGGGTAGGTACAACATGTTGAGACTCCACCTTCTGTGTGGGTAGGTACAACATGGTGAGACTCCACCTTCTCTGTGGGTAGGTACAACATGGTCAGACACCATGTCCTGTGTGGATAGGTACAGCATGGTGAGACTCCACCTTCTGTGTGGGTAGGTACAAGATGTTCAGACTCCATGTCCTGTGTGGGTATGTACAACATGGTCAGACTCCACTTTGTGTGTGAGTAGGTACAACATGGTCAGACTCCACCTTCTGTGTGGGTAGGTACAACATGGTGAGACTCCACCTTCTGTGTGGGTAGGTACAACATGGTGAGACTCCACCTTCTGTGTGGGTAGGTACAACATGGTGAGACTCCACCTTCTGTGCGGGTAGGTACAACATGGTCAGAGTCCATGTCCTGTGTGGATAGGTACAACATGGTCAGACTCCACCTTCTGGTGGGTAGGTACAACATGGTGAGACTCCACCTTCTGTGTGGGTATGTACAACATGGTCAGACTCCACCTTCTGTGTGGGTAGGTACAACATGGTCAGACTCCACCTTCTGTGCGGGAAGGTACAACATGGTCAGACTCCACTTTGTGTGTGAGTAGGTACAACATGGTCAGACTCAACCATCTGTGTGGGTAGGTACAACATGGTGAGACTCCACCTTCTGTGTGGGTAGGTACAACATGGTCAGACACCACCTTCTGTGTGGGTAGGTACAACATGGTCAGACTCCACCTTCTGTGTGGGTAGGTACAACATGTTGAGACTCCACTTTGTTTGTGAGTAGGTACAACATGGACAGACTCAACCTTATGTGTCGGTAGGTACAACATGGTGAGACTCCACCTTCTGTGTGGGTAGGTACAACATGGTCAGACTCCATGTCCTGTGTGGGTAGGTACAACATGGTGAGACTCCACCTTCTGTGTGGGTAGGTACAACATGGTGAGACTCCATGTCCTGTGTGGGTAGGTACAACATGGTCAGACACCACCTTCTGTGTGGGTATGTACAACATGGTCAGACTCCATCTTCTGTGTGGGTATGTACAACATGGTCAGACTCCACCTTCTGTGTGGGTAGGTACAACATGGTCATGGTCAGACTCCATGTCCTGTGTGGGTAGGTACAACATGTTGAGACTCCACCTTCTGTGTGGGTAGGTACAACATGGTCAGACTCCACCTTCTGTAAGGGTAGGTACAACATGGTCAGACACCATGTCCTGTGTGGGTAGGTACAGCATGGTGAGACTCCACCTTCTGTGAGGGCAGGTATAAGATGGTCAGACTCCATGTCCTGTGTGGGTATGTACAACATGGTCAGACTCCACTTTGTGTGTGAGTAGGTACAACATGGTCAGACTCCACCTTCTGTGTGGGTAGGTACAACATGGTGAGACTCCACCTTCTGTGTGGATAGGTACAACATGGTGAGACTCCACCTTCTGTGTGGGTAGGTACAACATGGTAAGACTCCACCTTCTGTGCGGGTAGGTACAAGAGGGTCAGACTCCATGTCCTGTGTGGATAGGTACAACATGGTCAGACTCCACCTTCTGGTGGGTAGGTACAACATGGTGAGACTCCACCTTCTGTGTGGGTATGTACAACATGGTCAGACTCCACCTTCTGTGTGGGTAGGTACAACATGGTGAGACTCCACCTTCTGTGCGGGTAGGTACAACATGGTCAGACTCCACTTTGTGTGTGAGTAGGTACAACATGGTCAGACTCAACCATCTGTGTGGGTAGGTACAACATGGTGAGACTCCACCTTCTGTGTGGGTAGGTACAACATGGTCAGACACCACCTTCTGTGTGGGTAGGAACAACATGGTCAGACTCAACCTTCTGTGTGGGTAGGTACAACATGGTGAGACTCCACCTTCTGTGTGGGTAGGTACAACATAGTCAGACTCCACCTTCTGTGTGGGTAGGTACAACATGGTCAGACTCCACCTTCTGTGTGGGTGGGTACACCATGGTGAGACTCCACCTTCTGTGTGGGTAGGTACAACATGGTCAGACTCCACCTGCTGTGTGGATAGGTACAACATGGTCAGACTCCACCTTCTGTGTGGGTAGGTACAACAGGGTCAAACTCCACCTTCTGTGTGGGTAGGTACAACAGGGTCTCAGACTCCACCTTCTGTGTGGGTAGGTACAACAGGGTCAGACTCCACCTTCTGTGTGGGTAGGTACAACATGGACAGACTCCACCTTCTGTGTGGGTAGGTACAACATGGTCAGACTCCACCTGCTGTGCGGGTAGGTACAACATGGTCAGACACCACCTTCTGTGTGGGTAGGTACAACATGGTGAGACTCCACCTTCTGTGCGGATAGGTATAACATGGTCAAACACCACCTTCTGTGTGGGTATGTACAACATGGTCAGACTCCACTTTGTGTGTGAGTAGGTACAACATGGTGAGACTCAACCTTCTGTGCGGGTAGGTACAACATGGTGAGACTCCACCTTCTGTGTGGGTAGGTACAACATGGTCAGACACCACCTTCTGTGTGGGTAGGTACAACGTGGCCAGACTCGATGTCCTGTGTGGGTAGGTACAACATGGTCAGACTCCACCTTCTGTGTGGGTAGGTACAACATGTTGAGACTCCACTTTGTGTGTGAGTAGGTACAACATGGACAGACTCAACCTTATGTGTGGGTAGGTACAACATCGTGAGACTCCACCTTCTGTGTGGGTAGGTACAACATGGTCAGACTCCATGTCCTGTGTGGGTAGGTACAACATGGTGAGACTCCACCTTCTGTGTGGGTAGGTACAACATGGTGAGACTCCATGTCCTGTGTGGGTAGGTACAACATGGTCAGACACCACCTTCTGTGTGGGTAGGTACCACATGGTCAGACTCCACCTTCTGTGTGGGTAGGTACAACATGGTGAGACTCCACCTTCTGTGTGGGTAGGTACAACATGGTCATGGTCAGACTCCAAGTCCTGTGTGGGTAGGTACAACATGTTGAGACTCCACCTTCTGTGTGGGTAGGTACAACATGGTGAGACTCCACCTTCTGTGTGGGTAGGTACAACATGGTCAGACTCCATGTCCTGTGTGGGTAGGTACAGCATGGTGAGACTCCACCTTCTGTGTGGGTATGTACAACATGGTCACACTCCACTTTGTGTGTGAGTAGGTACAACATGGTCAGACTCCACCTTCTGTGTGGGTAGGTACAACATGGTGAGACTCCACCTTCTGTGTGGGTAGGTACAACATGGTCAGACTCCACCTTCTGTGTGGGTAGGTACAACATGGTGAGACTCCACCTTCTGTGCGGGTAGGTACAACACGGTCAGACTCCTTGTCCTGTGTGGGTAGGTACAACATGGTCAGACTCCACCTTCTGGTGGGTAGGTACAACATGGTCAGACTCCACCTTCTGTGTGGGTAGGTACAACATGGTGAGACTCCACCTTCTGTGTGGGTAGGTACAACATGGTGAGACTCCACCTTCTGTGTGGGTAGGTACAACATGGTCAGACACCACCTTCTGTGTGGGTAGGTACAACATGGTCAGACTCCACTTTGTGTGTGAGTAGGTACAACATGGTCAGACTCAACCACCTGTGTGGATAGGTACAACATGGTGAGACTCCACCTTCTGTGTGGGTAGGTACAACATGGTCAGACACCACCTTCTGTGTGGGTAGGTACAACATTGTCAGACTCAACCTTCTGTGTGGGTAGGTACAACATGGTGAGACTCCCCCTTCTGTGTGGGTAGGTACAACATAGTCAGACTCCACCTTCTGTGTGGGTAGGTACAACATGGTCAGACACCACCTTCTGTGTGGGTAGATACAACATGGTCAGACTCGATGTCCTGTGTGGGTAGGTACAACATGGTCAGACTCCACCTTCTGGGTGGGTAGGTACAACATGGTCAGACTCCACTTTGTGTGTGAGTAGGTACAACAAGGACAGACTCAACCTTCTGTGTGGGTAGGTACAACATGGTGAGACTCCACCTTCTGTGTGGGTAGGTACAACATGGTCAGACACCAACTTCTGTGTGGGTAGGTACAACATGGTCAGACTCGATGTCCTGTGTGGGTAGGTACAACAAGGTCAGACTCCACCTTCTGTGTGGGTAGGTACAACATGGTCATGGTCAGACTCCAAGTCCTGTGTGGGTAGGTACTACATGTTGAGACTCCACCTTCTGTGTGGGTAGGTACAACATGGTGAGACTCCACCTTCTGTGTGGGTAGGTACAACATGGTCAGACTCCATGTCCTGTGTGGGTAGGTACAGCATGGACAGACTCCACCTTCTGTGTGGGTAGGTTCAACATGGTGAGACTCCACCTTCTGTGCGGGTAGGTACAACATGGTCAGACTCCATGTCATGTGTGGGTAGGTACAACATGGTCAGACTCCACCTTCTTCGTGGGTAGGTACAACATGGTGAGACTCCACCTTCTGTGCGGGAAGGTACAACATGTTCAGACACCACCTTCTGTGTGGGTATGTACAACATGGTCAGACTCCATTTTGTTTGTGAGTAGGTACAACATGTTGAGACTCTACCATCTGTGTGGGTAGGTACAACATGGTCAGACTCCACCTTCTGTGCGGGTAGGTACAACATGGTCAGACACCACCTTCTGTGTGGGTATGTACAACATGGTCAGACTCCATTTTGTGTGTGAGTAGGTACAACATGGTCAGACACCACCTTCTGTGTGGGTAGGTACAACATGGTGAGACTCCACCTTCTGTGCGGGTATGTACAACATGGTCAGACACCACCTTCTGTGTGGGTATGTACAACATGGTCAGACTCCACTTTGTGTGTGAGTAGGTACAACATGGTGAGACTCAACCTTCTGTGTGGGTAGGTACAACATGGTGAGACTCCACCTTCTGTGTGGGTAGGTACAACATGGTGAGACTCCACCTTCTGTGCGGGTAGGTACAACATGGTCAGACACCACCTTCTGTGTGGGTATGTACAACATGGTCAGACTCCACTTTGTGTGTGAGTAGGTACAACATGGACAGACTCCACCTTCTGTGTGGGTAGGTACAACATGGTCAGACTCCATCTTCTGTGTGTGTAGGTACAACATGGTGAGACTCCACCTTCTGTGTGGGTAGGTACAAGAGGGTCAGACTCCACCTTCTGTGTGGGTAGGTACAACATGAACAGACTCCACCTTCTGTGTGGGTAGGTACAACATGGTGAGACTCCACCTTCTGTGTGGGTAGGTACAAGAGGGTCAGACTCCACCTTCTGTGTGGGTAGGTACACCATGGTGAGACTCCACCTTCTGTGTGGGTAGGTACAACATGGTGAGACTCCACCTTCTGTGTGGGTAGGTACAACATGGACAGACTCCACCTTCTGTGTGGGTAGGTACAAGAGGGTCAGACTCCACCTTCTGTGTGTAGGTACAACATGGTCAGACTCCACCTTCTGTGTGGGTAGGTACAACATGGTCAGACTCCATGTCCTGTGTGGGTAGGTACAAGAGGGTCAGACTCCACTTTCTGTGTGTAGGTACAACATGGTGAGACTCCACCTTCTGTGTGGGTAGGTACAACATGGTCAGACTCCATGTCCTGTGTGGGTAGGTACAACATGGTCAGACTCCACCTTCTGTGTGGGTACAACATGGTCAGGCTCCACCTTCTGTGTGTAGGTACAACATGGTCAGACTCCACCTTCTGTGTGGGTAGGTACAACATGGTGAGACTCCACCTTCTGTGTGGGTAGGTACAAGAGGGTCAGACTCCACCTTCTTTGTGGGTAGGTACAACATGGTCAGACTCCACCTTCTGAGTGGGTAGGTACAACATTGTCAGACACCACCCTTCAATCACTCTATACGTACAAGTGATTGGACCATCGTTCTCGATGCAGTAATATGGAAATGATTGCATAAAAGACATATATGATGATGCTATGTTATGGTTTGCATGCTTCTTTGCAAACTTATTTGTTGGCGGCATAGTCACTTACAAAGGCATGTACTATTGCCTGAAGAGCGAATATTCTGTGCACACAAGCATAACGTCTCCATTATGAATGGCAGTGTCCTGACAATACTAACCCAGTCACATTATGCTTGTGGTCGTCACAATACAACATGGATGTCTTCAGCTTCCCTTTACAGCATTCAACTGGGGTAATATTCGTCAACAAATAACTTGTTTCTGTACACAGACAGCACTCCCCCCGCCATTGAGTGTCCAGTGGGTCACTCCATCGCTCTCCTCCCGAACGAGACCGGAACAAACATCACGTGGCCAAAGGTCACAGCAACCGACTTTCCTAGTGGTGTCGCCATTCCCGTGACCTTGACCTCCAGCATAGGACCCGGAAGCAATGTCACAGTTGGTGCCTACACTGTAACGTATGCAGCAGTTGATGAAGCCGGGAACAGGGCTGAGCCTTGTTCATTCTTGGTTATCGTATCCAGTGAGTAGGAAGTTTCAGCATTGACATTCTAGTGATGTCCAAACATTGACGTCCATCGTAAAAGGCAAAATATTGATCAGAAAGTTTCTGAATGGGTCACTGACAGATATGACACCAGGTGTTCGAGAAGTCAGGATTGACCTGTGGGTTTTAACGCCTTTATTCTGATTTGTTCCAATGTGACGATGCCTGTAGCTTGATATAGAATGTTTTCACTTAGTAGGGCATGGGGGGCGGTCGGGTAGCCTCGTGGTTAAAGCGTTCGCTCGTCACGCCGAAGACCCGGGTTCGATTCCCGACATGGGTACAATGTGTGAAGCCTATTTCTGGTGTACCCCGCCGTGATATTGCGGGAATCTTGCGAGAAGCGGCGTAAAACCATACTCACTCACTCACTAGTAGGGCATGGTAAAAAAGTTCCATATATACAGATCAACTACAACTGTTATTTTGTTATTTAGCCTATTGCAAGGATGTGATAAATGTTACAGTTTAATGTTACAGTGTTTTGTTTGTTGTTTAACGCCACACTCGGCAATATCTGTAAATAATCGGGTCTGGGCCAGACAATTCAGTGATTGATATCATGAGCATCGATCCACGCAAGTGGGATACGATGACATGCATCAACCAAATCAGCGAGCCTGACCACCCGATCCCGTTAGTCGCCTCTTACGACAAGCATAGTCGCCTTTTACGGCAAACATGGGGTGCTGAAGACCTATTGTACAACGGATCTTCACGGATGGTACAGCGTGTTATTACTGTGCGCGGTTACACCGTGTTGCTAGAGTGTGTTGTAACAGGATGTTGTTACAATGTAGTGTTGCAATATGTTGTTACAATGACGTGTTTCTGTATGATGTCATGTTACAGTATGTTACAATTTTGATACAATGTCAATGAGAAACCACACTGTCACTGCATACGTAGACATGATAATTATCCACAACATTTTTACCAGATTCCTGCCCCAAGGGGTCCTCCCTGTCCGTGACAAAGAGACAATGTAGGGCGTGTCCGGTAGGGGCGTATCAGCAGCACAAAGACAGTCTGGGTTGCGTCCCTTGTCCCGACGGTTTCTCTACCTCCTCCGAGGGCTCTTCCTCACCGTCCAGTTGTAGAGGTGACCGTCACTCCATTCTGTCTTTTAAAAAGACGACCATTTCAGTCGCTATTCGGCAAGTCTATGGTAACCATTTAATACAGATATTATATTATGGCGCTGGGAATATATTTCAAGCAGCTCTTCAAAACATATAGTATTTCTTTGAAAGATGAGGTGAGGTGAGGTGAAATGAGGTTTAACGTCGCGTCCAAGATTATTGCACTTATATAGCGACGTGCATGCACGTGTTTGCGGCTGCTTGTACAAGTCCGATTGCCGATGTTATAGTGTTAGCCGGGGCGGTCGGGTAGCCTAGTGGTTAAAGCGTTCGCTCGTCACGCCGAAGACCCGGGTTCGATTCCCGACATGGGTACAATGTGTGAAGCCCATTTCTGGTGTCCCCCGCCGTGAAATTGCTGGAATATTGCTAGAAGCGGCGTAAAACCATACTCACTCACTCACTATAGTGTTAGCCCACTGAGATACCATGCCGTAGTTTAACATGAATACCCCACTTAGATACAGTATATATACTGACTCCGTTATCAGACCTTGTTTAAGCCCCTAAATGCCGAGCACCAGACAGGGCAACAACAAGTACCATCTTTTAACATGTTTTGGAAACCCTCGACGTTTCAAGAATATATGTAATAATTCAGTCAGGCTTATGTCTTCACGTTTCCAGAATATCTGTATATATTCTTTCAGGCATATGTGGAGCCGGAAGTTTTTCATCAGACGGCCTTGAACCCTGCTCCCTATGCCCCCTGGGGACATATCAAGGCTTGCCGGGAAGTCAAAAATGTGACCCTTGTCCTCAAGGAAAGACAACTCAAGAAGGCGCTAAAAATATGCAAGATTGTATTCCATCTTTTACCTGACCTATCGTGTAAAGTGTCTGCTCCAGATTAAAACCTTTTACACGGATGAATTTAAGTGGCCCAGTCGTCTAAGGCGCCGCGATTCGATGTGCAGAGTTGCGTCCCTTGGGCACGCCAGAAACCTATGATTGTGGGTTCGAATCCCGGTTCGCCGCGATTATGTTTCTAGGTTTGTCAGCACCATACCCATGCTCGTGGGTTTCACCGAAGAGGTCAACGTAGACCTGTATCACTTCGGGCTTTCCTCCCACATTAAGCGGACACGCCGCGATTTAACTGGAATACTGTTAAAAGCGGCGTTAAAGGCACTCAGGTGGGTACGGTGGGTCAAAAGGAGAAGCAGCAAAAAGTAACAGTGAGAACACTCACAAATGTTCCGAATTTGTCACTGACGAATAACCGTTGAATCCGGACTTGGAAGTTGGCAAGACTTCGAAACATGTCTCCAATCCTCAATTGATTGGTTGGTTGGTTGGTTTGTTGTTTAACGCCGCACTCAGCAATATCCCAGCTATATGACGGCGGTCTGTGAATAATCGAGTCTGGACCAGACAATCCAGTGATTAATATTATGAGCATCGATCGACGCAATTGGGATCAATGACATGCATCAACCAAGTCAGCGAGCCTGACCAACCGATCCCGTTAGTCGCCTTTTACAACAAGCATAGTCACCTTTTACGGCAAGCATGGGTTGCTGAAGACCTATTCTACCCCGGATTCTTCACGGGTCAATCCTCAATCCTCAATTGAAGTAGAAACGACCCAAGCCAGGTCGAAAGTGGCCTCGAACCACCCTCTTCTCGCTCATATATAGAAAGCCTTCTAGAAACTATCCACCCCGAAACTTCTCCAACGATCAAGACTCCTATGTTCGTAAACAACCAGGGGCAGATAACTGTAATTATTCACTAGCCTTTTACTCAAAGTCACTGTCAATCACTACAAATATGAAACGCAGTTTACTACCACAAAAGGGGCGGTCTGGTAGCCTAGCGGTTAAAGCGTTCGCTCGTCACGCCAAAGACCCGGGTTCGATTCCCGACATGGGTACAATGTGTGAAGCCCACATCTGGTGTCCCCCGCGGTGATATTGCTGGAATATTGCTTAAAGCGGCGTAAAACCATACTCACTCACTACTATCACAGAACATTACTTACAGGGATAGACTGATATCATCTGACCTATTCGGCCTCGTATGGTGGGTTGATTTTTGTTGAAGGCCGCACTCAGCAATATTTCAATTATGTAGCCACGACCAATATGGTAGTCATATTAAAGCACCTCTGAGTGTTTTTTGTCATATATGTCGCCGTTTGCAACCCCTTGGGGTCTATTAGTGGTAATGACAATGACATTACTCCCCATATATTATTTTGTACATGCCATTCAGTGTCATTAAACAAATTGCTTTCGTCCGTCCCCATCACAAGATTAATCGCTTCTTCAATAGAACTAGATTTACTAACAAATTGAAAACCCTGAACGATACCACACACAATTAATATTTTAATTTCAATAACAAAATGACAAAACAATTATGTAGCAAGACATTCTGGAAAGAAACATTTTGAAATTGTTAATAATACTTTAAACCTTCAAAAACGTTAATAACAACCCTGACATTTGGATTACGCTAATAAACATGTTTGTGTCCATGAATCTAAGAAAACGAGTGTCAACTTTGGGAGCTCAGAAACCAGGTTTCATCTATATTGGTCCGTTGTGATAGTGTGAAGCGCTTTGAGCTTTGTCCCCTTGTGTGTTAATGCACACTTGGTGAGTGGCACCATAAACCTGGCTCATGATTTGTTGTTGTTGTTTGTTGTTGAAGTTTGTTTTTGTTGTTTGTTGTTGCTGCACATTCTAAATGCGTTATGCCAAACCGGTCGCGGTTTGAAGATGTAAGAATATTATGTGAATTATAACAATATCTTATCACGTGTTAACGTAATGAAAAGATTCATAATTAAGAGATCGTTATTAATTGTCTTTTGCTACATTAAATACATTTATGAATTCTAATTGAAATTGATAAATTATACACCGAAGCAAGTGAGTGAGTCATTTTGGTTTTAACGCGGCTTTACATACATACATACATGCATAATAACGATATTGTTAATATTATGTAATAATTGTAAAGAGCCAGATGTACATGTATACGTTTTAAGTTTATGACGAATTATATGCGTACATGCCAACAACTTGTTCAAATAGTACACAGGCTGTATAGCTCATCTGGAAATGTTGTCAACATTTGAAAATGTCAACAAAGACCGCCATTTAACAACAATGGCTATCGCCGTAGATATATTGTCTATTGTCTGCATATATAATAGTCAGGACAAAAGCCTAACATTGAAATCTTACAACGATTGGAAAAAAATATGACGCCATCACAAAGAGAAACATACATGCAAAAGTTCAGCTTCTTAAGTTGGCGATTTCAGAGAATGGTTGACAAAAGCCAACTAGTTCTTTGAGCCAATATAATATTAGAACATGGCCAAACAATAAGGTCAGCACAAAGGCAAAAAATAAACATAAAAACGGAAAAAATATGTTGGGCCCAACTACTGATCAAACATTAACCTAATTGCATTACATTGAATAATGACCATGAAAAGCAATAAAAAGGATTCGAACCTCGAACGAATAGGGTGGGGTCATTGGTGGGAAAAGTATATGAATCATCAGCTTCATTGGTCCAAAACACAATTCGGAAGATCAACTCTGCGTTCCAGAAACTGGCATAATTCACACAGCACAAAATGAACATCAAGTTAAAGAGATTTATAAGAAGTGAAAAGGGTGACAGCAACAATAAACTCTTCTGTAGAAGAAAACCTTAGTGGACCGAGGAATTGCAGTGTTTGTGGAGCGGTGTATGTAAGAAGGAAAAGCAGTGGCTTTCGTTCATAGGCTGTGCTCACCAGGAACTTTCAAACCCTAGAGAAAGAAATTTGGTAAACTTAACTGGAAGTCAGATACTTTCAAACCCTAGAGAAAGAACTTTGATAAACTGGAAATCAAAGAGACGCAATCAATTGTGTAAGCAACAAGAACTGACTGATCTTCAGAATGGGAATAACGGGAGAGATTTCTGGAAGATGATTGGCCGCCTTGGTCTTGAAATGACAGGAAATCAACTGATGATTTACGTTTTGATCTTTTACGAGAAGTGTTTGCTATTAATAGGGATTTTGTAAATTTAGGTAGCTTAAACAAATTGGTTTCTGAGGAGAAGATGTCTACGGCGGACACACAGGCTAGGACATCACCTGACTCGACTTCCAGTCAGATGAGATAAAGTGCATAGTTAACATGAAATAATTGAATTGAATAAATATATAATTATCTAGATATTAAGTGTACAAAGTCTTCAAATAATCTGTCATGAAGATCATGACTCAAACATTGCAAATATACATATTGTTATATGACAGTGTAATTTATTGTTAAACAATGTTGTAATTATATAACATTGGGGCTCCTGACATTCAGTAGAAATCATAACCCTGTTTTACAATAATTAGCTGTAAGGAATGTAGTACTATCTAATGCAAGCAGTGGTGTTGAAGTAACTATATTTAGATGGTTTTTGAGTCAATTGTAATCTAGAATCATATGGAACAGCATAGGTTAATCCAGCAAGTTATGTAATGTTCTTGAAAGAATTTTAGCAAAGAAGATTGGTAAACCTGGTTAATTTTGTAATACGATTGTTAATTGTACACCATTCCAGTGTTATATGTTGGTTTCACTCTGAATTCTTTTACGCTTAGATTTCTGGTTTGAGGTGATTGCTTCAATTTGGAAATCCACGCTTAACAAAATATGTTCTCCAAATAGTAGGAGGTCACGATATAAGATATACATGAAACAATGACTGCAACAGCAATTCTAATGTACTTACGTCCATCATGTATATTTACGTGAAGATATACAAATCCTAAAGCGAGATTCTGAAGGCCAACCAGTTGCCCAAGATGGCAACCTCCGAGCACTAAACAACGTTACTTGTGTTTGTCGTCATGCAAGCCAAAGTGTTGCTAGGGTCATTGGTGTTGTACGCCTATTTCAGCAATATTCCAGCAACATCGGACACCAGGTATCCCCCACCCCCTCACACACACACACACACACACACACACACACACACACACACACACACACACACACACACACTCACACTCACACTCACTCACTAACTCACTCACTAACTCACTCTCTCTCTCTCTCTCTCTCTCTCTCTCTCTCTCTCACACACACACACACACACACACACACACACAGCACACTATGGGCACTTGAAACCAAGAAAGTGATATAATCACTGGACACAATAAGTGTCGTACCCATACGGGGAATAGAAGCCAAGTCTGCTGTCTGACAAGCGAACACTTTACCACCAGGTTCCACCCACGGTTAGAGTCTAGGAGAACAATGCAACCGTCGTGTAAACAGTGACGAAGAGAAATATGATTGTCAGAGCGCGTTCGAGAACAATGGCCAGTTGCTTCCATTCATATGTGATCTGGTCAAGGCTGTCTTGTTTGGCGACTCTCCTCTTCTGCAGCCCTATGGCCTGCTCTACTGTGTGCAGCAGCCGGTTGAGAACATCCACCACGTTAGTCCCCCCAGCCTGCTGTCCCTCCGTCAGGCTCAGGGTGGGTGCTGGTATGTCTGCATGGTTGGCCTCGTCATAAGCGGCATTTCGTGCCTGTGTGTGAAGTATGGAAATAGAGAGCATGTCAGAGGGAAACCCGAGCCTTTAATAGAACGCACACGAGGACGTAGCAACAGCAATTAAAGGACATCAGTTCTAAGAATCTCTCATCAACAGTCTCTATTTTCCCCCTCCAATCTCTCATTCTCATGCATTATCTTTTGATCACAGTTGATAAGAATATTGTTATCTATATATCACATACGATGTTCAAAACATTTGCATATATAAATTGTTGAACACAAGCCTAATGATGAAATAACAGTTTTCACCCAAAGAAACTATTGCCGACAGTATCAAAGAATCAAATAAGCATCAAACATACCATTTCCTGGTCGTCAGACTCTGGCACGTCTATTTTGATGAACAGGATCCTGGCAAGAAAACTGAAGCACACAGTTTTCACAAGCCTTGGCAGTTTGTGTCCTCTCGGTCCTCGATGATGAATATTGAGAGAGAGCACGGCCAGGCCTGTACTCAGCGACACAATGAGGATACTGACAGCGTAGTACTTACCTGTGGGAGAAGAACTCACATTAAGGATATTTTATTCGAGAGCATGATATTATGCAACCAAAACAATATAAGGTAATGCGTGTCTGTGTGTGTGTATATACATATTAGTGTGTGTGTGTGTGTGTGTGTGTGTGTGTGTGTGTGTGTGTGTGTGTGTGTGTGTGTGTGTGTGTGTGTGTGTGTGTGTGTGTGTGTGTGTGTGTGTGTGTGTGTGTGTGTGTGTGTGTGTGTGTGTGTGTGTGTGTGTTGGGGGGAGTCTGATTATCGAATATACAGGAATTATGATGAGAAACAATTTCGAAATCAGGGAATGCTGATAACAATCTATTTCCAGACCAGAGGGCATCCAATTACAAACTATATCAAACTCTAATGTTAAACTCACGTTTTGAAAGGCATACACATAAGGTAGAGATTTTATGAATTTCAACTTCTTCATTATGCGGAACACAACGTTTCGGAGTATTGCTTATTCCTTCATAATTGAATTCATGGATGTCAACTTCTTTATTATGAGGAACACAACGTTTCGGAGTATATGCTTACTCCTTCATAACTGAATTTATGGATGTCAACTTCTTTATTATGAAGAACACAACGTTTCGGATACATGCATGCTCCTTCATGATGTTGGAGTAAGCATATACTCCGAAACATTGTGTTCCTTATAATAAAGAAGTTGACATCCATAAATTATCTTCCTTATGATTATGAAACTATTTCGACTAGCGAGGACAGGGTTTCATCATAATGCGATGCCCAAGTAGAGCTGCAGGTTGAAAATCGAATGCAATCATCAAGCTGTCAACACGACCTTTATCCTGATGATGCAAAGTTCAAGCACTCACTCCAACGTCATCCCTGCGTTCAGGTACTCCCAAACTCTGACATTCAAAGCTGCTTATGTACTTATGAAACATCTATGGTGTTCCTGCACATAGTAATCACTCAAGCCATACGCTGGGCTATGTAAGGACAGACTATTGATAGTCACAGAAAGGTTCTGAGGACATCTTACTGTTGTAATAAATCACCTCGGCATTTACCAAAACGATTGACGCAATTAATAAAATTAATGTGATATTGAGGTTGGATTTACAGATCCGTAACTTTGTGCACAGTCATTTGTAATTTCGGACGATGTTGGGAAATATATTTATATAACGCTGAAAGAAGATAACTTTTAAAAGGTTTATTTTATTTGTCAATTACTCTTGATTATGAATAATTAAGATACTTATTTTCTAAATAAAATAATTAATTCGAAAAAGTTTTTTTTTGTTTTCTATCCACAGCTCATACATTTCGAGGTATATAGATTTAGATTCATTTAATTATTTCACCATCTATGTGTGAGTATATCGGTGGTTATTGCCGTATCAGCAATACAGCTGCTCGCGCAACTGATGTATGTATAAATACAGTTGTCATCAAGCCAGATAAAAGTAATGTAATTCATTGAGAAGAAAATGTCAAGAGTAATGTTCTTTTCACATTATATCTACGCATGTGTATCGACAGTTAAACAAATAAAAGATCCGTCTATCAAATCCAGATGCATCTGAGACTATATGCGGGGTTCTAAAGTGTCATCTCCATCACCCATTGTCAAACTTTCAAAGGACTTTAATGTATCCTGCCCATGACATCCTACATCCATTCGTCTCTTAAGTGAATGAGTTCGTCAGTTGGATTTGGGGGGAAAGCAAAGAGTGATGGAGGTCTAAGAGATGTACCGCTTTGGTGAAATCCATAAGCAGGGGTATGGTGCTGACGAATCCAAGAAACAAACTAGGCTAATCTGGGATTCCAACCTATTATCATAGGTTTCTGGCACAAGTTAGGGATTCAACTCTGCACAGCGAATTGCGAAGCCTTAGACTACTGGGTCACCCTTGCCCTCGTCAAAAGTAACATTTTAAGTATGTGACCTTAACAATACAGTAAATATTGATTTAATTTGGTTAAACACCTTCATAAGTCAAGGCATCAACATCTACTTTATTCGCTATTTAAAACAATCTCGTGCATATTTTCCAGGGAATCCAGGCACCACGATTTTGGTAAATTAGAGAAAGCTAAACAGACAAAGAGGTGCAATAATGTCCCATTGGAATCGTTGTCTTTTCATAAGATAGCGACAAAGCTGTCTTTTGTTTCGTGATAATGCCAAACATGTTTCGTATTCATAAACACACACGTGGCATTGCGTTGATAACACTTTTAGGATGGGATTGCGTCCCGAGACTTGGTATTTTATTCAGTTACTTTTGTTGTTCAGTTGTTTCTGACACTGATAATGTAAACATGATTGACAATCATAACACTATTGGTGTGCTTTAAAAGTTTGTTATGTAAAATAAAGTTCTGAATGATAAACCTTCTATTTGTTTTCGATAAGACTACATTTATGTTAAAAAAGGAGAATACTTTATTTACCTTTGGACCTCTTATGAGCGTTCACATCTGGCGCCCGTTACAAAGTAGCTATAGCTCAATTCTTTTTTTCAAGATGTTTGTCAATCATATTTTCAACCGTGTACTTGGACATTTTCGGTGTCTTGAATAAATCCGAGCCAAGCACCCGAATACCAAATGCCCAGTCCCTGACGCTGTTACGCCATGAAATATATGTAGTACCGCGGAGTTATACTCACCTTACTCACTCACTCATTTAAAAACATTAAAGAAGTAAAAACATACCAATAAGAGGAATCGCTAAAGACGTCGGTGGCAATAATGACGAGATAACAAGCAACAATGCTATCATTGCCAGGAGAGACGTGATTCCTATGGATATTTTCTCTCCAGATTCATTCGGCACCAGAAGTCCCAGCAGAGCAACCAACGTGATGACTAGACAGGGCATCATTAGATTAACCAGGAAGAACAATGGCCTCCGTCTCACGACCACTCGGTACGACAATGAGAGGTAGGGCTCGGGGCAACATGGGTAACGTAAGACATTACGACTTTTCTTGTAGGAGACCATGTCCCATTCCGCATTGCCAATGTATTCATATAAACCTACGTCTCCACTTTCACCATTTGTGAGATTTAGTTGATCACCATTGGATGTCCACGACAGGAACGTCATCTGACAGTGTTGTTGATCCATGGGGAAGTAGGCAACGTCAATTGTACACGACGTTTTTAAGATGACCTGATAAACCAGTAATACTTCTCCATTTGACTGTACTACTGCGTTGTGGTACTCGCTGGGCGACAGTTGGTTGTTTACTTCCACTCTGCACGATAAATGAATAAAACATGTCAAAACAATTTCAATCTGTCACTGTAACTAGTTTAAGGGGCTTTGAACAATTTCTCAATATTTTGCATTAATGAAAGTATGTGTTTAGGTATTCCACAACATATTATTTCAAATTTAAATCATTGTCTTTCCAAAATGATTGAGCATCTGACATTTCACATCCACTAGAATAAGGAACGTACATGCACATACATATTTACACACTCATGCACAAGACACACATACATATACATGAGTGAAAAAAAAGATAAGCACCGCTTACTGTATTATATATCGACACAAAATTTCAAATTCTACATTTCCCAGACAAAACATATTTGTGACTTATTCGTATTGACATACAGTGACCGAGTGGTTCATATATCGGGGGATAAACGTGCGTTTTCAATGCAGAGTTTTGTAATCGGAAGATTGAGAACCAGCCACAGAACGCATACAATCATATCTCCATCGGAGGTGGTTATTTGAAACCAGAGAATGACCAAGCACCCAGTAGTTGCCAACCTAATGGTAGCTTTTGCAGCTGTATCATGACAAGTAATAAATTCCTCTCCACCTTTGCATCCTGTCATATAACGAACCCAGTATGGGCCCCCGCGTGAAGAAACACACGAAGTTCTTGCACCAACCTTCAGCAGGAATCAGTGGTGTTATGCTATCCATGAAACATGTAAGATTAGTGTCATATATATTGAGATATTTCCAAGAGACGCATGGTTCTTCACGCTAATGACGAAAGAAATGAAGCACAAGTGGTGCTTTACATTTTTCCAGGAGCATGTTTGTTCCTATTATGAAAGTACTGCACTCCTTATCGATTATTGAGATTATTGCTAATTGTATGAGATAACAGAAATATTCATAACATCACATTCTCGCCATAAAACTAACATTAGTAATAACTAACATGTTGTTATCATGATGTATAAGCATATTCCGTTTACTATCAGTGGCCAGAAGGTTAGTAAACAGCGAATTTACTATGCTGCCCGGTAGACTGCATGATACTGCTGTAGGGAGAAGGTAAAATATTTCAGTTTGGGCACCAAGACTAATGGTATTGTTCACTTCCGCTTTAGGCAGTGTCACGTTCACCGTTTTGCGGAAAGAAGGAGAAACTGAAGCTGCTGACAACTTATATTTTAATATATTTTATAGTCTATCAAACTCAAGGTAAAACATATAAGTTCTTCATATATATTAAGTGCCACGAAAATGTATGCATTATTGTTATACCATTTAAAGGGGGCACGGGTGGCCCAGTCGTCTAAGGCGCCGCGATTCGCTGTGCAGAGTTGCGTCGCTTGGGCACGCCAGAAACCTATGATTGTGGGTTCGAATCCCGATTCGCCCCGATTATGTTTCTAGGTTTGTCAGCACCATACCCGTGCTCGTGGGTTTCACCAAAGTGGTAAACGTCTGAGACCTGCATCACTTCGGGATTTCCTCAAACATTAAGCTGACACGCCGTGATATGACTGGAATAATGTTAAAAGCGGCGTTAAACCCAACTCACTCACTCACTCACTCACTATACCATTTTAAACACCTTTACCCTGTGTGATCTCACGTCGCTTATTTTGAACCAGTTTTAGAGCGGCTAACTCTAATGTTCCACCATATTTGCAAAATACGGCATTGCTAAATGGAATGACGGGTTTCATCTCACATCAAATAATAATTTTGTTAGCAGTGTTTAAGCTAACTATCATTGTTGATCTGTGGCAGAACTCATTTGTACTTTACTTTGAAAGTGTTCTTCCAAATATAACATTTGTTACATTTGGTCACTTTCTAAATGGCATGAGTATTCATCACTTTCGGCCATGGGAGCCGTGCCAATTTACACCTGCCAGAGGGGTACATAAAGTACGTGATCTAGACTACAAGATTTTCATATTTTTGGAAGCCTCGGTGCATAATATCAGTGACTGATATCATGAGCATCGATCCACGCAAATGGGAAACAATTACTTGCATCAACCTTGTCAGCGAGCCTGACCACCCGATCCCGTTAGGCGCCTCTTACGACAAGGACGGACGGCAAGCATGGGTTGCTGAATACCTATTCTGCGCCGGATCGCAACTTACTACAGGTATAGTGAATATTCTAAGAATACTAATAAAGATCAATGATTAAATTAGTGGATTTCACTACTTAAACCAATAGTTCTTTGAAAGATGGATAGTAATCTCTACAAACTGAGTAGTAAATTGTACCAATGTAGGATAGGGAATCTACCAGTCTAATCTGTAAACAAAATACTATGTGGTTACTTAAGTCTACCAACATGTTAGTGTCTGAGTTGACAGTGATATTGATTCACTAAGCAGTGTTACTGGATATACCATAGACACTAGCATTCCGTATAACATCTCAGATCACCTACCAATACTTGTTTGTATTCTGCTTCCTGTATATTATTGGGAATTATTATGGAGAGAACCTAAACGGGACTCAACCAAGTGAAATTGACCTAATGCTATATCGATATGAAACGGAAAACTACTTCCGCGACACTCAAATTAACAACTCTTTGATAGCAATGCAGAATACATTGAATACAACTGTGACTTTATCACAGGTTCTCTACATGCTTCTGCCGCCGGTAGTATTCCATCCATACGCTTTAGACCCTATCTCAAACCTTAGAAAGATGGTCTTAATAATCTACACAAAGAAATGCGAAAGTATCGCCGACAATGGGTTACTAATGGTAAAGTTAGAGACAAAAACGACTCTGCCTATGCAAAAATATAAAGAAAGTAAAAGTCTCTTCCGTAAGAAACATCGCCATGCAAAACACCAGTTATCAAAAGATAAATTTAATGAAATATACGCGGCAGCAGAAGTAGATGTCAAAGAATTCGACAAAACGAGAAAACGCTACAAACGCTATAAAGGTAATACTGAAAAGCTTGTCTATGGCAATCAAACTTGTTACGAGGGAAAGGATATTTGCAATCTGTTTTGATTGTATTTTCATACACTAGCTACTCCTTGCCATGATGTTAAATGTGACTATGCACATGCTCAGAATGTAAAAGAGTGAGTTGCTAATATTGAAACAATAGAGGATAAAGATAACGACACCAGATCTCCACTGCATTATCCATTCACTATTAAAGATGAAATCCATTGTGCAGTAAAACGACTTAAAGTTCGAAAGTCGCCTGGTCCTGACGGTATTGTAAATGAGCATATAAAGAAGGCTGGTAGATCTCTGCTGTATCGTATTGCCTTACTATTCAATGCCATGATTAACTTTGAATACATTCCAAAATCATTTTCTATAGGTCAAATTCGTCCTATACACAAAGGCCATGGAAAACCAAAATATGACCCTGCCAATTATAGAGGAATAACAATGACGCCTGTATTAAGCAAATTCTTTGAAAGACTTCTTCTCAACAGAATAGAGTCGTGGGTAGATAATAACATAGAATTTCCCCATCCTTTGCAATTTGGATTTAGACGTCACTATGGTGCAGAAACGGCTGTACTTACGTTAACAGAAAACATTGCATATTACAATGAAAGGATGTCGCCTGTATACTGTGCATTCTTAGATAACGAAAACGCATTTGATCGGGTATGGCTTGATGGATTATTTATTACAATGTATGATATAGGAATAACGGGTAAACTATGGAGAATATTAAGGCTCTCCTACAGCTCTATGAAATCATTTGTATGTTTTGAAGGATTTAAGTCGGATGCCTTCCCCGTGAATCAAGGAGTAGGTCAAGGTAGAGTAATGTCCGCCTGGCTTTTCACGCTATTTATTAATGACCTTCTATATGAACTTGAAAACTCATATTATGGCTTAATTCTGCCATGTGGTAAATGCCCTGGGATCCTTCTTGCTGACGACACTACTTTATTGAGTATCTCAAATAAAGGCCAGCAAAATCTTCTTGATGTCGTTCAAAACTATGCTCATATGTGGCAGCTAAAATATAATGTAAGCAAGAGTGCAGTTCTATACTTTGGATGCCCAAACAATAAGGTTCAAACCACTAATGTATCAATTGACAATATGCATGTTCCACAAATGAAATCTATTAAATATGCAGGTGTATATCTTAGTACAGATAAATCATCACTTGAACGTACAAAATCTGCATGTGAAAAGTTACGTGTACTCATCAACACTAACCATAATAATGGGTTGTACTTTGGTGGTCTGAATCCTTTATCTGCAGCACGTATCTGGGAGAGGGTAATCTTATCATGTGCCCTCTACGGATGCAGCGTATGGGGTAAACTTCCTCTTAAAGAGTATGAAATGCTTAAAGTTGTACAACGTCAATTTTGTAAAAAAGTTCAGGGACTACACAGGCGAACTCCCAGTAATGTTGTATTGGATGCTATCAGCATCATGCCACTACAGTATTACATAGATAAAAGAGCACTCTACTTCTTAGGAAAGCTATGCAATGCAAAGTATAACTGTGTTTTTAAAGTTATGTTTCTAGTTCGCCTGGGTCAATTTATGTGTACAGATAGTTTTACATGCAATGTAAGGAGTAGAAAATCTCCGATATATAATATGCTACAACTTGTACAGAAGTATAACCTAAGTGATACACTTGTTAACTATGTAAATAATTGTCAATTCATTAAAAAGAAATGCTGGTCCAAGGCCGTGAATGATGCTATTAAATCTCATCGAGATGATGTATTTTATGTCCATCTTAATTCAAGACTCAGTCTGTCAAGATATGCTAGAATAAGATCAAGTACTGAACACTATCTCTGGAAACTAGCCCTGGAGAAATATGACCATTTAACTAATATTGCAAGGCTTGTATTCTATGGATCAGCTGAAATTGTCTCTAGAGAATGCTATTGTAAAACTGTTGCCAATGATATTGTAAAGCACGTGTTTATGTCCTGCACGATCAATATGAATGACCGAAATTTACTTTTTAACACCATATGTGATATCCTGGATGTAAATGTTTTTGTTAAGATTTGGGAGAAAGATGATGATGTTATTCTTGCGTTCTTACTTGGTGGATGTCCAGCAGAATGTATTATGGAACTAGAAAGAGATGTGTGGGCAGAAGTAATAATTAATGTAAGCCGCTTTATAAGGAAATGGCAATACCTGCTTGAAGACTTGCATGTTTATGCACATGTGTAAATATACCCCCAATTCATGTAAGACATGTAACATAATCATACCTGCATATTGTCATCGTCATTCTATTGGAGGAAATAAAGAATATCTATCTATCTATCTATCTATCTATCATGCACTTTCATACAAAGGGGTACTTACGAGTGTTTTAATCGAATGTCAGGCGTCCATATGGCATCGGATGGGATCCGTAGATCGGTCACGTTATCATGTTCTTCCTGTTGCCAAGCCAATGATGCATCCGTCCATATCTGGAAAAAGATGCATAATCCAATATCCTGAAACTTGTGATATATTTTAGAGAGTATAATGGATGTGTGTCTGGTATTTACTATAATCCCAAAATCTGAATAAAACGTCCTGCTCAAAAGATAGTCGGGATTTGAAATAACTTTGGTACAATAACACCCACACTGATCATTAAAAACACCACACTCTCATTATCACAGATCTTTACAAACCTGCTCGGTCCCATTGGTCTGACGTAGGCAGGATCATCGTCAACACTTCACAGTTTGTATACACCACAATACACTCGGCCGCTAGTGACGTGTGTCTATTGTTACTAATGAAATGAGGTCGTGTATAATTTTCCGTGCATGAATTTTGGGCAAAATCAACTACATAGAGGTTATCACGCGAGCGTGTTTGGGGATGGTAAATATCCTGCATTAGGAATAAACATTGTATTAAGCGAGCCTTTGCGACGCCATGTTTGTTTATAAACAGTGAAAGTAGTCCCTACTTGACCTTTGATATTTGCATCTCTATCCGCATATGACCTCAACGGATAGTGCCTGATATGGAACACTGCAGAGAAGATCGATGGAGTGCACATGTCGCACGAGGATGTCACCGTTTGTGCGATTTAAACTCGCATAAGTCGGACAGGGCACTCACTAGTTTCTTTCACGCTGGAGCAAGCCCGTGGCATGTTTGGCCTAGAACAACGGGACCACACCCAAAGCGCCCCAGTGTATTAACGGCTGATGGGAAGTAATGATGATATTCAAGGATCCGATGATTTTAGGTTCGAATCCTGGACTGATTATGAACCTTGATTTGTCAGCCCATTCTCGTGGGTTTCAGGTAAACGGTGGAAGGTGGTATACTTGAACCACTACCTGTATCATTTATTCGACTTCTTCTCACATAAAGCTGACACATTGGGATATAACTGGAATACTGATCAAAACAGCGTAAAACTCATTCACTCTCTCATATTTACCAAAGTTATCCAGCAATTTGTCGTCATCACTTGTTTTCTCTCGTCCTGCAATAAGTGAAAAGGAAATATGATGATGTCGTTACTACACAGACAAACGTATGCGAAGAAAGTACTTTGCTTTTCATTTTATTCAAAACATTTTTCTGCAATATAACGGCAAATACATTTTGTTTGAGATCCAATCATGACGCTATATAAAACACTAAACACAGCTCCCTCACTAATTCAGTAACAATGCCCCTGGCAGCCTAGGATACCTAGGAAATGGTAACATCGTATTGAGAAAGTCAATTCGAATGTTGGAAGAGTAAGGTGCTTCTCATAGCATACCGACACCATTGCAACATACAACCTAAGTGTATCACAATTGAGTTTTAACTACTTGGACAATACTGCAATATGAATATTAAGTGCACTTACGATGTCGGACACCTTGACCAGGGTAACGTCCATCCACACGTTCAGTGTCTCGTTAGGCCCGAAAGGTTCAACACGTTTGTCGTAGTTGCGAAATAAATCCGTGACCAGGCTGTGTTTGGGATTACAGGCTGCAGAGTCTGACAATAGAACAATATCAGGGATGCTCGGGAGATGGAAACAAAAGAACGATATCGGGGATACACGGGAGATGGGAAAGAACAGAACAATATCCGGGATACATGGGAAATGGAAAACAACGGTACAATATCAGGGGTACACAGAAGATCGGAAACAACAGAACAATATCAGGGATACACGGGAGATGGGAAACAACAGAACAATATCAGGGATACATGAGAGATGAGAAACAACAGAGAACAATATCAGGGGTACACGGGAGATGGGAAACAACAGAACAATATCAGGGATGCACGGGAGATGGGAACCATCAGAACAATATCTAGGGGTGCACCAGGCTGTGTTTGGGATTACAGGCTGCAGAGTCTGACAATAGAACAATATCAGGGATGCTCGGGAGATGGAAACGACAGAAAAATATCAGGGGTACACGGGGGATGAGAAATAACAGTACAATATCAGGGATGCACGGGAGATGGGAAACAACAGAACAATATCAGGGGTACACGGGAGATGGGAAACAACAAAAAAATATCTAGGGATGCACGGGAAATGAGAAACAACAGAACGATATCAGGGATGCACGGGGGATGGGAAACAACAGAACAATATCTAGGGATGCACGGGAGATGAGAAACAACAGAACAATATCAGGGATGCACGGGAGATGGGAACCATCAGAACAATATCAGGGGTGCACGTGAGATGGGAAACAACAGAACAATATCAGGGGTACACAGGGGATTGGAAACAACAGAACAATATCAGGGATGCACGGGAGATGAGTAAAAACAAGAGAACAATATCAGGGATGCACGGGAGATGAGAAGCAACAGAACAATATCAGAGATACACGGGAGATGGGAAAGAACAGAACAATATCAGGGATACAAGGATTCATCAGGGATTCATTCATTCATTTATTCATTTATTCATGCAACACAATCATACAACAGAACCATACAAAGCAGCCATACAACACAACAGATATACATGAACAGATGACCTCCTTGGCTATGAAACAAGGACCGACACGCTCACGATCACTCAATAATTCTGAGGCAATTGCTCGCGTGGTCCGATTACCCATCAGTTGCGCCCAGTGACCGTGAGAGGATCCCTAGATCGTAGGTCAGAATCGAGATTCCCCCTGATTATACTTCTTGGTCTCTTTGCATTATTCCGCACTGTTTGCATCCACCGAATCGGGGAACGTCTTAGACCAAGCTGACACACCCTGACATAACTGAAATACTGTTCAATGCGGCGTTACATTCAATTCGCACACTCTGAAAGATTGTCCTTACCTAACATCCCTGCCACCAAGAGAAGCACCGTCTTCACATCCATCTCCAAGAAATCTACAACACAGACAAAAGCTTGTTAGTGAAACTGTGTAACAAATAAAACATGTTTTTTATTTACTGGACGTATTACTTACCTAGTGTCTTCAGCAATGCGATGTCTGTTTCCTCTGCAGCATAAACGCCAGCTTCCAGCACAGACGGAGGCAGCTGCTGTTTGATTCACTCTGCGGCAGAGATGCGCCACGATGGGAAAGAGATAACAACCCAGAATTATTCACCACCGGTCATTGAAAAACACACACGATACATAACGTTGCAGGCTTGGCATTTTGTAATGTGGTTGTAATTGTGAAGAGAAATAGCAAACGTGAATACATTGGAGTCGTCACGTTACTTACATGCACAAAGTACTGGGATATAATCCATTAATTAATAACTGCATAAGCACCTTGATGATATTTGTTACATTGCTTTACACAATAATCCCGCTGTCATATAGCCGGAATATTGCTGAGTGTGGCGTTAAACAACAAACAAACAAACAAACAAACAAAATGATCAATCACAACACATGATCAAACACAACACATGCCAAGATATCAGTGTTGCTTCCTGCAGCTTTCATGATATTGGGGTCAAAATGAAAGACTCACTCACTCACATAATTCACGTCCCTTTCAAACTGTTGAATTACCAGACATTTCAACATAAATCGCGTGAGAAAGATACCAATCGCTAGGTAGAATTTCAATTTGTTTGAACTCGGTGCTTTTAAAGCTATCATTTTTTTAATTGATGCCTATTTTCAGCCGTATTATGTTTGACACGAGAACAGTTGAAATCACAATAGAAAGGCGATGACAGGAGGCTCGTGGGGTGGGCGTTGAAGCTCCGGGCGTAAGTCGACCTGTGTGCAAGCCTTGGTGGCAGCAGAGATGTATCAACTCTGTATCTAAATATAAACTTTCCACTGGTGTGAACCGTGGCTGAAAGAGTGCAGGGGGTAAATAAGTCTTGCTCCAAGGCTGTACTGAAAGATAAGTGCATGGATGTGTAGTAATTCTATCCTCCTAATAGGAAAGGCTAGATATGTGGAGGACTACAGTTTCTATTAGGGACAACTAGAAATTTAACTGCAAGTCTAGGGGTCAATAAAACATATGCTTGTTGGAGAGCGATAACGTGTGGTCAGGAGACTTAGTTTAAAGGAATCTCCCCAGGTTCCGTACGTATAACCGAGGTTCATTACAGTCACCATGCAGGCCCTCTTCCACATAGCACGTCTTTGGGCCTTGAACTATTTCCAGTTTCGTTATGAGATAAGACAATATTTTATTGTCCCTATGGGAATTCATACGACTCGTGCTCAGGCGCTGTTTTATCAAGGTTACAACGTCCAAGGGCACAGTCAAGCTTTTAAAAAGGTGTATAGTAGACATGTTTGCAATTCCCTATTGTACCATTTGTTCCCGTTTGTGACTTGTGCCGCCGGCGAGGCAGAATACGCTTGCCTTTTCTTAAACATTGGTATCATCACTTTCTGATAGTGATTCATAAACTCGTGTTCATGATGTGGTCGGAATCTTACAATCAACTCATTTCTTATGAATATGGCAAGGGTTTCATTGACTTCATTGTACAGAAAAGGAGTTCGATGCATATGTCAAAACAGACATAAAATAACGAGAACAACATAAACACTGTTTTCACGCCCATCAGAGGAGAATAAATACAAACAAGGCGGCAATCAAACAAAAAAAAAGTTTGTGCAGTGACTATAAACAAGCGCAGGAAAAAAGTGGTAAACGTCTGAGACCTGCATACAATGTGTGTCTGACTATAAAAATGCGAAATCCTAAACACAAATAGATACATGGTCATCTGGCAATGCAATGCGGCACTGAACAAGAGCCCTTGCCATGCATTATAAAGACAAAATCGCGACGAAACTTGGCGCTTCAACACTTTACATGATCCCGATCCTCAACATTTTGCTCGCGCAGGAGGGAAAGGCGACTCACACAGTATATATACATACAACAAAGTGTTTTTTTGTCAAATATATTCCACACAGAAATATTTTGTCAAAGTATAAAAGCGGGGATGTATTTTAAGTGTGAGAAAGTGGGAATAAATTAGAGAACATACCTGCTGACTGCTCGTGAATAAGAGTCACTTCACCACAACCGGGCTGTTCCTGTTCACAAACCGACAGTTCCTCGTATGTTCTCCGTAACGTAATGCCATTCACTTCTGACATTACACTGGCAGCTCTGCACACAGACATTATAGATTTAAATGTCACTAATGGAAACACATTATCGCTGATGAGACTAATTGACGAAGCTGTCCAGAGCATTCCATTAGTGGACAATTAGTATTGTCATGATATCATTCATGCCTACATCACCCCACAATGGAATGCCAGAAGACACTTCTTGCTTGTTTTATAGTGGGCGAGTGAGTCAGTATGGTTTACGCCGCTTTTAGCAATATTCAAGCAATATCACGACGGGAGACATCAGAAATGGCTTCACACATTGTACCCACACATGTCTGGAATCGAACCCTGGTCTTCGGCGTGACGAGCGAACGCGTTAACCACTAGGCTACCCGGAATATGCTGTAAAACTCATACTTTGCAACATTGCTTGTTGACGTGATAAGCGTGAGTTGGGTGTAAGGCTACTTTGAGGAGTACTCCAGTTATCTCCATCATCACGAGGCAAGGGCGTTAACTTACTATAAAAGTTCAGTTCCCCCCCTTGCCGAACTAGGCTGGTATTATGGACTCACATTTTGGCTGGACTAACGAGTCTATGCATAGTCCAATCAAAATCGCGCACGAAATCCGGTTCGTAAACTGTAGTGCAGATTTCTGTCGATTGCAAGATTTGCGAAGCATGTGCACCGCCAACTCGTTGTCAGCAGATATTTCCCAAATCTTTTCATGTTTTTAATCATGGTTCTTACGTGATTTGATGCATTTAGCGATGTATGACCCATTTTAAGACAATACTAGAGTGATATTAGAGGTGGAATCTGATTGGTCCATAGGAGAGGCTTAGAAGGGACGTAACTGATAATAGCAACTGGTGGCGCTACGGTCGAGCCCAGTCATTCCACCCTTGTTGGGCAAGAGTGGAAACTGGACTTTTAAAGATAAGTTATATCTTGCAGGACTCAGATGTTTACTACTTTGATCAAACTCAAACAGACGGCAAGGATATGGTGCTGACATACCTGCAAACATAATCATGGTGAACCGGGATTCGAACCCACGTTCATAGGTTTCTAACATATCCAAGGGACGCAACTCTGCACAGCGTATTGCGGCGCCAAAGACGACTGGGCCACCCGTACCGCCTTGTTTTCAAGAGAGCGACATTGCAGATTGCAGCAATGTGTCTTTTAGGATTCCACACCTCACATCGAGAAGAAAGAAATGCAACATCATTATTACTGCAACATCCATTATTACTTTGGTATTAATTGTCTGACGGCACTGTTGAACAAATAATATCCCAAATCTTTGACATTTAAACGGTTATCAGGTGAACGATTCCAAAATGAGTCCTGGAGTGTCGATGGATATTAACATTAACATTTTATGATTAACATTATACACAACTGACATGGGGGGCACGGGTGGCCCAGTCGTCTAAGGCGCCGCGATTCGCTGTGCAGAGTTGCGTCCCTTGGGCACGCCAGAAACCTATGATTGTAGGTTCGAATCCCGGTTCGCCTCGATTATGTTTCTAGGTTTGTCAGCACCATACCCGTGCTCGTGGGTTTCACCGAAGTGGTCAACGTCTGAGACCTGCATCACTTCTGGCTGTCCTCCCACATAAAGCTGACACGCCGTGATATAACTGGAATAATGTTAAAAGCGGCGTTAAACCCAACGCAATCACCCACTCACTCACTCACAATTGACATACTAAACTACCGGGCAAAAGAAAGTTTTCACTTTAAAAATAGTTGTATAAAAAGGAAAAAAACCTGGTAAAGGTTTGAACCCCCGCTGAAAACATTCGCCAAAATGCAATATGACCACAACCACAACGCAGATTTTCGAACGCAGCTTTCCAAATCATGCATTGTTGTAAACGTGCAAAACGTGATTTTGAGACATTGGTCCAAATGCACGTGCGTGATTGTGGCATAAATACCGACGTTGTAATTGGACAGAACAGGCATTCAGTAAGCAAAAAACCACCAAGAATATGCCCAGATTTACACAAGCTCAACGAGACAGAGCGATCGGTATGGCCAACATGGGGGCTACATTCAGCAAGTTGATAATCCGCTTCCAACAGACAGGACAGACTCAAGACTAGCCAAGATCGGAAAGACCGAGAGTGGCAACACGGCCGAAGACCGCTACATCCGGCAGATTCACCTCAGAAACAGATGTGTGACGTCGACGTCAACAGCGGCAACAGCTCTAGGGAGTGCCATCAGCAGACGAACAGTCCTTCGACGACTTCGTACGGCTGGTTTATACGAGCCTAGCGACCCTTCCGTGGAATGGCCTTGAACCGTCTACACCGTAAACGCAGACTGCATTGGGCACGAACTGTACGTCGGTGGCAGCGACGTGACTTGGCGAGAGTACTCTTTACAGATAAAAGTCGGCTCTGTCTGTTCAGGAACGATGGCAGAGTTCGAGTCTTTCGATGAATGGGAGAGCGACTGGCGCCAAATTGCATTGAGTGAGTGAGTGAGTTTGGTTTTACGCCGCTTTTAACAATATTCCAGCAATATCTCGGCGGGGGACACCAGAAATGGGCTTCACACATTGTACCCATGTCGGGATTCGAACCCGAATCTTCGGCGTGACGAGCGAACGCTCTAACCACTAGGCTACCCGACCGCCCCCTACCCGTTTGGAATGGGGTGGCATTTGTGGCCAGGTTACAACACGGCTGGTTATCATCCGAGGAAACCTGAATACACAGCGCTACAGGGATGAAGTGTTGAGACCTGTTGTGGTTCCCTTTTTTCAACATCACCCAAGAGGATTAATTTTGCAATAAGACAACGCAAGGCCTCACACCGCCCGAATTGTTCAAGACTACCTGAATAACGTTAACGTTAACGTATTGCCTTGGCCACCTTGTTCTCCAGACATGAACCCCATTAAACATCTCAGGGATCATCCTGATCGTCAGCTGAGACAACATGTACCGACGCCAGCGAACCGACAGGAACTTGAACAGACTCTATTGAACTTATGGAACAGGATTCCTGTTGACGTTATCCGCCGACTGACGACGTCAATGAGGAGGCGTGTGTTGGCGTGCATGGATGCCCAGGGTGGTCACACTCGCTATTGATGATGTGTTACCTGACTGCTGTGTCATTAATGGATTCTTCATGCACTATTTCAATGAACTCTGATTTGTGTAATTTTTACTCTGTGTATTGCGGAGAATGCAATCGGCATTACAATGCATTTTCATTCTAATTCATGGAAAATGATTTCTGCTTATAAATTAATCATAATAAATCTCACATATGCCTTTGTTTTTGGTGTTTGGTCAAGTGAAGTCGGTAAAAACTTTCTTTTGCCCGTTAGTTTAGTTGTGATTGGCATGAAAGCTGGTGTATTTAAACGCTGCACAAAACATTCAGAGTGAGTGAGTATGGTTTTACGCCGTTTTAGCAATATTCCAGCATTATCACGGTGGAGGACACCAGAAATGGGCTTCACAAATTGTAGCAATGTCGGGAATCGAACCAAGGTTTGCGGCATGACGAACGAACGCTTTAACCACTAGGCTACCCGACCGCCACCTAATACATTCAGAGACGCCATTAAAGATTGTAACGTCAATGATCGACGACCTGAACATCTTACCGGTCCCCCGGGGAACTATGGTCATGACTCATGCAGGCTAATGCATATTAACAACAGGAGCAGGCAAATGGTTTTGTTAGAATGCGTAAAACGTCAAAGCCAAAGAACAATCAGGTTATCCGACGAAACAGCATTGAGAATTATATGAATGGGACGCTAAAAATAAGTCATGCAGATGCTCGCGAAAAATGTAAGCATATCCTGCCCTACAGGTAGTTGATACCACTGGGACAGTCGACACCAAGCACACAGCGCCACGTATTGATGTTTTGGGGTGATCCCGGGGCTACTTGTCAAATGTGTTCTGAAATGACATGGTTTGTGAGCCCACTTTACTTCGTTTTGTCTTGTATAAGTGGAAAGGTGTAACACCTGTTCTGAAAACAAGTTTACCTGACTCTGAAATGAAATATTTGCTTCAAACCGGTGCTATAGGAACACATGACAAGATCCAAAATGTATTGCACAGCTGTGATGCGTTGATGACAAAGGTTACACACTGGTCCAGTACTGATTACAGACAATTGAACAGTCTCATTTAGATATGAAAATATCTCGCACCCAAAACATGTCATAGAAGATGGTGATCATATGATCACATAGTATTTAAAGATTGGGTTTCACCATATGTATTTTCCTATTCGTATTCAAGGAGTTCAGGAATAGGCTGTTCTGCCATTTGGACTGAAAATAAGCCCGTAGTATTTCATAAAAGACAACACTTGAAATGGTGATCCACGCAAGATCAGTAGTCTTCAGGGTAACTTCATTTGTTGATGACCACTAGCTTTCAGCGCCACCTGCATATATACATGCCTGTCGAGATACTGTACTGAGTTGATTGGGGATTTTAGGTTGGCGATTAATCAGCGACAAATCATCCCTCAATCCAGAGGACGAGAGAGAATTTCTGGGATGCTCAGTTGTGCCTCTGGAGTGCCTCTTAGCAGTACCAAAATGCATACTACATAAATTGAGACATGACTTGTATAGATTTCTAAGGGGAATTGGTGCTGGAACATTAGCACAAGGAGCTGGTTTGTGTATGTCACTCTGGCGTGCTGTGTTGGCAGGGAAACTAATGTCATGATCAGAATGGACTGTCGGCAACAACGAAATCCTGTTTCAGCTGCACTTGACTAATGAAGTCAAACCGGAGCTGAGTTGATGGAGTAACTCTGTTGGCAGCTGGAATGGTAACATATTGCTCCAAAAGCACGCACAAAGACAGATGCGGACAGACGACAGCCATTGGGGTTAGATTCATGTCAAAAGACATATTCGCCCTGTTGGTCCACAATAGCTAATCCAATTTCTGTCAAACTTTACGTGTTTACTGCTGCTTCACAATTCTGTAGTTTTTTTACTTGGTTCATCGGTCTTGTGATTTGTCAGCGAATATCCGATTCATGATTTTCAGAGTACGTTATACTTTTGCATGTTTGCTTATTTCCTGTGAATATCGAAAGAGGTTTGACGCTTTTATTCAAAACCCTACTCTTCTGAACTTACCAGCTGAAATGCTTTAAAACTCTCTGCAATTATCTCCATATTTCTTACATCAAACATTTGGGCTTGCCCAAATGGTGTTCCACACCACTCTTTTGCCTTTGTACCCAATGGAATCTTGTATCGGAAGATGATCAAAGGTTCTGGATAGAAAACATTGAAGGTGTGCATAATGTTGGTTTGGGGTGCTTGCACGCCCTGAGATGGGTCGATTAACATGACTATGAAGCAAGTATCTTCAGAGATTCCATGGCAGCAATAAACGCTATAGAAGCTAGTGCGCATTGACCCAGAGTTGACTTTGTTTATGAGATATTAGAATTGGATAAATGTCTAAACACGAAGTACTCAGCATGCGATATTGTATAGGTTCCAGCACACGTTGGAATGCATTGGAATAGGATCGCAGATCATTTGGCCATATCTGGATGACAAAATCCAGAAGTTGATCTTAAGATTTTCGGCAAGCCCTAAAGAGTTTGAAACTGTTTTATGGAAATCCATTTCGTCTATTGGCAACAGTTGTAGGGTGCTAGCACTACCGGCATAGGTGTCCCCACAAAATTGATGAATCCCACAAATTGGCAGTGCAGTCATGGCAAACGCACAAGTAGCATTCAGTTAGATTCCTAACGGTCAAGGCGGGAAGAATTTATTATATGGTGGATATAAATTCAGGGTAAAAAATAGGAAAGAAGATAGAGTCTACTGGCGTTGTTGTATGGAAACCTGTCACGCCACACTCAACACCTACAACGGCGTGATCACAGCTTATAAGAACATCCATAACCACGTTGCTGACGATGCAAAGATCCATTATGACAAGTTCATGGCCAACCTGAAGATCCGTTTTAGTGAAGAGACCAAACCGGTGCCCACCATCTATCAAGAGGAAATTTCAGGTAATTTATCTATGCCATGTCTAATTTTCTAATACAAAAATTATATGAATGTTTATACATAAATACATTTCTATGGTTGCTTTTAACAATTTTATATCTTACTTCGATCATTTTGTGAATTTTAACAAAAGTTATAAATTGCTTATTCTTTCATTACAGGTCTACGGTCTGATGCAGCAACATCCGACTTGGTGCCTGATGTTCCAACACTGTACAGCTGTGGCTCTGCACTGTACCGATCCAGGGCCAAAACAAGACCTCCCCTTCCTAAACAGAGCTCCGATATCCAGCTTAACGACACCTACACGAAGACATCATCCCAAGATGACTTCCTGTTGCACCAAGACGACAACATGCTGATCTTCACCACTGTCTCCAACCTACGACATCTCTCTCAGGCTCAGACCATCTTCTGCCATGGGACATTTGACATGTGTCCACAACTCTTCAGTCAGATCTACACCATACATGCATTTGTGTACGCCCCTTGTGTACGCCCTATTACCAGTCAAAACACAACGAACATATACAAGCTTCTTCACTGTACTGAGCGAGAAGACGACCGAGATGACTGCCCTGCAACTGATGCCTGAAACAATCTTCACAGACTTTGAATCATCCACCCAGAATGCCCTAAGAACTGTGTTCCCAACTTCCGAATTGAAGGGCTGTTATTTCCACTTTGGACAGTGCATTTGGCGAAATGTGCAGAAGTTGGGTCTCCAGACTACATATTCAAGAGATCGGAATGTTTATCGTTTCGTGAGGCGAGCTGTTTCCCTTCCACTTGTTCCAGTCCAGCATATTGAAGATGTGTGGCTGAGTGTCCTTGAAGACGCCCCTCTGGAGGATGACCGAGTCCTGAAGTTTACGTCACCGACTACTGGGTAGAAGGTAACCAGGGTCGCCATATGTGGAACCACCACAACACAGTTGGACCTAGAACGACAAATCACGTGGAGGGGTGGCACAGCAAGATTGCGAAGGTATTGGGTGCGCCTCATCCAAATATCTTCAAGATTGTATCATTTTTCAAAGCCGAACAAGCGTACATGTACGTCGAGTCGACCATCCATCAGCTAGAGTCTGGTGGGAAAATTCGTCCAAAAAAGCGAAAGTACAGACAACTTGATGACAGACTGCAGATAGAGAAGCACCACCTGCAGAATGGCACCAAGACCATTCAACAGTTTGCTGATTCTGTGCATATCATGAAATTAAGGAAATAACATGTATATGTATCATGATTTTGTACACATAATTGTACATGTAGAATGATTTTGTACACATAATTGTACATGTAGAATGATTTTGTACACATAATTGTGCTTTGAGTGTTGTACAATATGTTTTTATTTTGCCAATAATAAATCATTATTTACATTCTTGTGTATGCTTATTTCAATATACTACTATATCCATGGGTCTATACATGCACTGTGGCATAGTGGGCACTGCAACCCTGATGGTGATACGGCCGAATCCCTTAATCCTTTGTTGTTATAAGATCTAAATTCAAAAGTGGGCACAGTGGGGGTAAAACCCGGCCGACATATTACAAACGTCGACCATCTGGTCATACATTTCGCCGTCGCAAAAGGCGTGACGAGGTCATTCTTTAATGACTCCGACCTGGACACTGTGGGCTCAATGCCTACAGGAGTATCAGTGATAAGACGGCCGCTTCTGAAGACGCCTGAACATGTGGAACACTGCCTAATTAAATGCTCTGGGCATAAAAACATAAGACAAAATCGGAGAAGTGCTGTACTAGTACATTGTAGTTGATGTCACATTTGCATTAGATTCAGTTCTGGGTCCCAAGATCCCTGCAACGGCCAGTTTTCTATTTTGTCTCTTCATCTTGAAAATATTATGTAATTTAAATAGACTCTTAAATGGCTGAAACGGATTTAGTTCTATGATAATAAATCATGTTAACATTTTATCAGGTTGATCTACTACTTTTCTATTGATTATTTCATGTTTCAGAAATGAAAGTGTTTGCTCAAGGTTTTAACTAGTATTATGACGCAGAGGTTTTTCCTGTCTGTTTGCTTTTCCCCATCATTAATGTTCAATGTATACGTGTATCCAAATGAATATTACTTGTGGTAACCTCTCTTTTATGTTATCTAAATGATTTCGTGTTGTTTTTTTTTCTCGATATGATACCTTGTGGTTCTTATTAAGTTAAGGATAATTTTAATTGCAAACTGAAAGGCCTCAGGCCCATAATACAATTCTTCCTAAATGTTGGCCGCAAATAGGTCTTTTGTTGGCCCACGTCGTCCGTACACTTCAACACCACCAACATAAAGTTCAAACTATTTTATAGACGCTTCAATCAATGTCCCATATTCTCCACAAATACAATTACGATATACCAGAAAATACAACATTCATGACAATATTAAAGTGGTAAACATTACCTGTTGATAGTCCTTCCATATTTAGCTGTTGCGATAAAACAATCCTCTACAGATGAAAGGAAATAAGGAAGTAAGAATTTAAGCACTTATTGGGTTAATTCTGCTGATTTCACCCAAGTCATCGATCACTTAATAAGTAGCTACCCCATCACTCCCAGAGAAAACAGAAGAACGCTGTCAAGTTATAGAAGACATTTATTCAGAAAATAATTAAATAATTGGCATGTTTGATTAAACAGAATTTTATTCATCTTTACTATTACTAGTGTTGTTGATAATAATATTGTAGCAAGATCCACACGGGATAAAATACGAAAGGTGTGAAAAATGTAGACATTCGAACCTATGTACACAATGTATATAATAGTTAATTTCCATTGACACGAACATTTGAACTAATAGGTGTGTGCGTTATGTTGTTTATATCGCACAATACGACGATAGTTTTGAATGTTCTTCACTTCTAGTCTATTAATACATGCCGACCGTGTACAAATGTCATAATATTGATTTGTATCTGTGAATAAATATGAACACAACACCGATAAATATATTGAAATAATAATTGCACTCAATTCTACTGATTACCATCAACTTCCGCAAGCCTATGTTAAAGTATAGGAGCTACGATCATCTTAGCGTTAAGATCGTCAAATTAATGATAGTTCGCATCAGTGGCACGATCGTTAAATTTTGCCACGCTTCTTACTCTGAATATTATTATTTTATTCATGAACACTTTTATTCTTTAAAGCTTCAAATGAGTACACAAATTACAGACACTCTTACAGTCACAACCAATTTCTGATGTGCAGATGCAACAATCACTTTTAGCATACACAGTGGTGGTGACTAGATGATCACAGGGAGTATCTGTCACAATACAAACATGGTTGCCACAATATCTTTCCTTGTCAGGAACACAACTGCAAAACGCAGCTTTGGGTACAACACAATTAATCATTTCTATTAAGGTCTTAGTCCTATTTCTCATTTTTTTTAATCATTTTCCTCAAAACATGTAATGAAATTGTATTTTAGGATCAAAGAATGTATATATGCATAGTGCTGCAAAGGCTTACATTTAGATTTCACATGCAGGGCCACATCAAAATCCTTAATATGTAAGGTCAACTGTAGTTATTTATCATTTTTTCAAAACCCTGATACACAAACATAACCATATCTTCCAATTAAGAACACTATCCTTATTCTGATTGCATCATTACACATTAAATTGTGCATATAGTTTGAATTGTCCACTCCCAGGACAAAGCAATGTAGATCAATAATCAATGCTTAGAGATCCTGAAATTTCAATCAATACAAAAGGTGTTATGTCATGTATCCACATCATAATCAAAACATACATCAATATACTTATCGGAACTGACAATTAAAAAATAGATCACATTTGGTAACAAACATCGTCTGCAAAAAAATGAATATGTTTTGATAATAAAATTCTCTATAAAATAGGATATAAATAAAGATAGCATACCCATCTGAATTAAAGTAAATTTCAACATATCATAATAATGTATAGCATTGAATACACTGGTTTAACAACTAGTGTACATTCAAGTTGAAGCAAAGAAACCCTGCAAACACAAAGAGCAATTGACTAATCAAATACTATAGTGACTAGAAATGAGACAAAACTACTGAAAACCCACCTCAAACAGGCAAATGTTTTTGACAACACCAACTATTTCCTTACAAAGACAAGACTAAGCATCACAATCAAAGTCAGCCGGCTTTGTCTACAAACCAAGAAAAGGAATTATTGCTTAAGTATATACAATGTTTTCAGGGTTGGGTAACGACAAAGATCCATAGTTACGTGAACCCAGTATGTCAACTTTCTCTGAATATTATGGTTGACAGTTGATATGGCGTTTGATTCCATCACCTTCAGCAATATTCAAGCCATATGACCAGCATACAACAAACAGTACGTCATAGTGCAATATGCTAACGCCGCTATGAACAGTATTTCAGTTTTATCCCGGCGTGTCAACTTGACAAGAACCAAAATATGAAGGTACCGGTATGTTGCTGAAAAAACTTAGCAGATCATTATCAGTCAGAAACTGGGATTCGAACATGTATTTAAAGGTTTCCGACATGCACAAGGATGTATTTCTGCACAGCTAATTGCGGCGCCTTTGACGGCTGGGACATGCGTGCCACATAAAAAATAATGATTACCAGAAATAAAATAATATGTCCCTCATTGCCATAACAAGGAACAGGTTTTATTTGTTGGAACCTTCTCTTCAGTTGCATGGTGGAACATATTAAAGAAATATCAGGCAGTGAGGACCTTGAATGTGACGATCGAAAGCTTTCAGCTGTAGCAGTTGTAGCAAACGTGACAGTACTGGCAGTGGTAGTGGTCGTAGTAGTGGTAGTGGCAGTGGTAATGGTAGTAGTACTGGTAGCGGTAGTAGTAGTGAATAAATGAGTTTGGGTTAACGCCGCTCTGAACAGTATTCCAGCTATATCTCGGCGTGTCAGCTTAGTGTGGGAGAAAAGCCCGAATGAATGCAGGTCTCAAACGTTCACCACTCTGGTGAAACCCACGAGCACGAATAGTAGTTGTAGTAGTAGTAGTAGTAGTGGTGCTGGTAGGAGCGAAGGTGGTGGTGATAGTAGTAGTAGTAGTTGTTGTTGTTGTTGCAAATATGACAGTAGCTGTGGTAGTAATAGTAGAAGTAGTAGTAGGAGAATAATCAGTTGGGGTTAACACCGCTCTGAACAGTATTCCAGGTATATCACATTCTGTCAGCTTAGTGTGCGAGGAAAGCCCGAAGTGATGAAGTTCTCATACGCTTACCACTTTGGTGAAACCCACGAGCACAGGTATGGTGCGGACAAACCTAGAAACATAAACGGGGCGAACCGGGATTCGAACCCACGACCATAGGTTTATGGCGTGCCCGGGGGACGCAACTCAACTCAAGTAGTAGTAGTAGTAGTAGTAGTTGTTGTAGTGATGTTGTTGTTGTTGATGTTGTGGGTGGTCGTGGTTATTGTGTAGTAATTTAATTTTGTAATAATTCAAAGGCTTTTGTAGAAGAAAAGGCAACCAAGCAACAAAATATCCATTAAAGTCATCGAGGTTGATGGGTTGGGTGGTTGTTTTTACATGTAAATATGTAAGCTCTAAGCTTCCTAAAATGCATTTACCTGATGAAGGAGTAATCATATACTCTGAAACGTCGTGTTTCTTATGATAAAGAAATTGTGTATCACTCACTTCTAAATGCCATAATAAGACTACAGTGACAGTGGCTAACAATAAACCTCCCGGGTAGCCCTTGCCGAAAGCTGAACCAAATAGTTTCGGGCATATGGGGACGAGCTTTCGGGTTAGGGTTAAACATAACCGCAAAGTATTGCAGGGCATTGACAGTGAAGAAGCAGACAGCTGACCCCAGCTGAACCCGCAGTACGAATGGCAACTGCAGCCAAACGTTTTCAAGCTTCTGGATCACATGTAGGAACCTCACCGCGTGGACAGGTTAGCTTCAATAGTCAACACGTGCACACAGCTACCTTTGTACAACAGCAGGGTCTTAGACCCCTCAACATCAGGCATAGATGCGTCAGCCCAACAGGACTGGGAAGAGCTGACCCATTTTGTCCATCCACCATTCAGGATGATCCGCAGATCCTTGACATGCTTGAGGCCAAGGGAGACCACACCACGCTAGTAGCACTGTTGTGGAAAAGACAGCCATGGTTCAGAAAGCTGACACATATGCTTTAATTGTGGCTCAACCATTCAAACTGCGAAATCCAGGACTAATGTTCCTGATGAGGAACGAAACGCCAGTGTCATGCAGCAACTTGTGATGGAAAGCGTTTGCTTGGAGATTTTCTGGTTGCAGAGACTTTTGTGGGAGGGCTGGTCAGCTCGATGCAGAACACAATTACCCTTCTGTTTGACCAAGGGTACATAAGGGTTGTTCAATAGGCTGTTAGGCAAATTGAGTAAATTGTAAGACAGTTGATGCCTCATTCCCTCGAGTTTCAACCACTATGTCCGGGTAATTTCTCTGTTCAGTAACAGATAAATCACAACGGCCTGTATCACTAAAATCCTGCCTTAACTGCATCAGTGTGTCTCTGTGATTCAATGGGGATATTGCTCAGAACAACATTAGACATTAACGCGATGTCTTCATTAAAACCATGCATATGTTGTAAATGTTGTATATGTCATGATCTTTAATCGAGAACATGCTGATAAAAGATATGCGCGAGAAAACACGTGATATTAGCCTTCGCCGTAATGAAAAGGCCATCAGACGTGGCGCCACCTGGCGTCTTGTTCAGTCCGAATGGTGAAATGACGAATATATTGTTCAGGCGGACTTAGGTACATTTCAAGGAGGATGGATCACTTGACCTTGATTTTCATGGCACAAAGAATAGCAGTGACATGGATTACGGTGACCATGCAGCCTGCGTCGGTTGAGGCTGTGGACTCTGTCACAAGATTCACAAGATCCAAATCATCCACAGTGGGGCCAGTGGACATCTTGTGTTAATTACTCTAAAAATATCCCTGTAAAGCGATCACATCTAGCACAATGGCTTCTGTTGGGAATGTTGCTCTATATCCGGTTGGCTTAAGACGTTCGGGATTTTGTGCCCAAATCGTTGGACCCTCTCGGTCTACAAAACGCCAGGCTCTTGGCAGACGACAGAGAGTGTGATCTATGAATATTAGGTTCATGAATAACCATCAATGTTGACAACAAATTCAATACCATGAATGGCACATCATTGTCTCGTGACACTTGAATGTGTTTTGTATTTACTTCATCAGTTGACGTTCGTATTCTTAAGATGGTTCAAGTTAATAAAGGTCATGATGAGCTAAAGTAGGTGGTATTTCTCTCCACTAAGGCAGTCTATGTATTGCATTAAATAAACTTTGGAATTAGGCATAGTAAGTTTTCTAAAAAAAGAGCTAGAGATAACTGGAAAAAATCCCTTTGAATTACATTATATAACTCTGCAGGACGATTCCAAGCCGTATGTTAAACATAGTGAGGAACAAGAGACAAAGAACACTGTAGTTATAATTTATCTGATTTTGTACAATTCAGACTGTATCATAAGCATGCATGTGTTCGTGACAATATGAGTGTATCTTGCTGCGTTAGTAGTTTGCGACCATATGGTATCCTACTATTTTGTCTTTTGCACCTAATGGAACCTTTTGTCTGCAGATAATCGAAGGTTCTGGGTGGAAAACATTGAACGTTGTCATTCCGTATGAACATTGTTATTTTTGTTGTGCATGGTAAAAGTACCGGCGCTTGGGGCCAGAACTGGTTCTCACGTGATGTTATATAAAATAGGCAGCTAAAACCCGTACTGAAAGAAGCGTGAGTACAATATGCGATATTTGGGCGATTTCTTTTTTTGTGGTTTCCATGACAAAAAAACTTTTGGCCAATAACGATACAGTGATATGAGTGTTTATGTATTTAGTTTGAAAACTCAAGCTTGGTGTATTTATAACTTTGTAACATGGAGCGAGAACCATGGGACTATACAGTTTAATGCAAAAGGAAGTGTTTTCCGACATGATACAAAACGGACGTACCAATAGCTTGGCTGTAAGCGGAACTAGAATCATGGGGCTCTTTTTAATTCTAATGCAGTAAGAAATTGTTGTACGATCCTGTAGTCACATGATCCACACTGGATGTACTGATAGTTTCCTTATAAAACTCAGTTTGAACTGTTTGACATCTGTTTTGCTTATAAAATCCCGCAAATATATAATCGCGCTAATGTCGCCCATAGGTTTGGATTTATCTCTCTGTTGGTGTCTGTTTTGGTATTTCTGAGGACGGTCGGAGGAGTATTCCAATAATAATAATGGGGCCCAATCGGGAATTTGGAATCTGTGGCAACAGGATCGTGGCAAGTCTGACTGAAATCACAGTCGCCTAAATATCCCAGTAAATTTACAAATTACTGTACAAATTGGCCATTTATTTTATGATAACGAATTCAACACATTTTGATGTTCAGTGCAATCACCTAGTGAAAATGTAAGGGTAAACAGAAGACAATATATATTTGTTAGTTTTGTTGTTTCTAATCCTAGCATAACTATTGTACTTTGTTCATTTGGGCCCTTTTCAGCTTCTTAATAATCTTCACTTTAGTCAATCAGTCACATAAATCAACTTATCAGTCAATTTGTAAAATAACTGAAATGTGTAGGCATTTTGTAAACTGCCTGAGTGAATCACATGTAACACATTGACTGTGACAGGTTATTAAAATATGCTGAATAATGACATTGTTGACATCATATGTAATAATTGTAACGGGAACGGACATCTAAACAACAGTTTCCGTCAGCATTGATATTCAAATACTTTCTGCATATACAGTGAGGACTAAACCCTGACACTAAAATCCAACAAGGATTTGAACAAATTATGATGTCACCGTGAGAGAAAACATATATGAAAGTTCAGCTTCTTTTGTATGAGTATTCCAGTTTACAGAAGTCAAATATTCATTTTACGCAAATATCAGAACATGGCCAAAAGAATAAGGTCAATACCATGGCAAAACTATTTCGAAACACGGAAAATATATGTTCAGCCCAAACATTTATTAAACTTGTAGCAAATTGTATTCCATTTTTAAACACAAAAGAGCTGAGTAGTGGCCATAAAAAGCTATAAACTGGATTCGAACCTCTTGAACAAATGTGGGGTCGTCATGGATAGGACGAACCATGAAACGATGTGACGATGTTGATGGCGGATCACGGGCAAACAGGCTGCGACATAAGCTTACTCGATGTTCAGTCAGGTGAGAAAGGATATCCAATATAACTTGTAATAATTGAATTGAATTAAATGATCTAGATAATAAATGTTCGCAACTTCAAAATAACCAGTCATAAAGTTTACAAATCAAACATTGCAAATCGAAGTAACATGTAAATAGTGACTACAAATAACAATACCCACTGTTCTAATGTACTTAGTTCCATCATGCATATTTAAGTGACAATATACAAATCCTAAAGCGAATTTCTGAAGAAAATGCAGCTACCCTATGGCAACCTCCGAGCACCGAACAAATGATATTGGTGCCCGTCGCCATGCAAGCCTAATGGTTGCTAGGGTCATTGGTGTTGTACGCCTCTTTCAGCAACATACCAGCAACATGGAACACCAAGTACTCCACACACACAACACAAAGTGATATAATCACTGGACAAAATAAGCGTCGTACCTATACGGGGAATAGAAGCCAGGTCTGCTGTCTGACAAGCGAACACTTTACCACCAGGTTCCACCCACGTCTAGAGTCTAGGAGAACATTGCAACCGTCGTGAAAACAGTGACGAAGAGAAATATGATTGTCAGAGCGCGTGCGAGAACAATGGCCAGCTGCTTCCATTCATATGTAATCTGGTCAAGGCTGTCTTGTTTGGCGACCCTCCTCTTCTGCAGCCCTATGGCCTGCTCTACTGTGTGGAGTAGCCGGTTGAGAACATCCACCACGTTAGTCCCGCCAGCCTGCTGTCCCTCCGCCAGGCTCAGGGTGGGTGCTGGTATGTCTGCATGGTTGGCCTCGTCATAAGCGGCATTTCGTGCCTGTGTGTGAAGTATGGAAATAGAGAGCATGTCAGAGGGAAACCCGAGCCTTTAATAGAACGCACACGAGGACGTAGCAACAGCAATTAAAGGACATCAGCTCTAAGAATCTCTCATCAACAGTCACTATTTCCCCCGTCCAATCTCTCATTCACTTGCATTATCATTTGACCACAGTTGACAAGAGTATTGTTATCTATATATCACATACGATGTTCAAAACATTTGCATATATAAATTGTTGAACACAAGCCTAATGATGAAATAACAGTTTTCACCCAAAGAAACTATTGCCGACAGTATCAAAGAATCAAATAAGCATCAAACATACCATTTCCTGGTCGTCAGACTCTGGCACGTCTATTTTGATGAACAGGATCCTGGCAAGAAAACTGAAGCACACAGTTTTCACAAGCCTTGGCAGTTTGTGTCCTCTCGGTCCTCGATGATGAATATTGAGAGTGAGCACGGCCAGGCCTGTACTCAGCGACACAATGAGGATACTGACAGCGTAGTACTTACCTGTGGGAGAATAACTCACATTAAGGATATTTTATTCGAGAGCATGATATTATGCAATCATAAAAATATAAGGTAGTGTGTGTGTGTGTGTGTGTGTGTGTGTGTGTGTGTGTGTGTGTGTGTGTGTGTGTGTGTGTGTGTGTGTGTGTGTGTGTGTGTGTGTGTGTGTGTGTGTGTGTGTGATTTGGGGGGATTCTGATTATCGAATATACTGTAATCATGATGAAAAACAATTTCGAAATCAGGGCATGCTGATAACAAACTTTTCCAGTCCAGAGAGCATCCAATAACAAACTATATCAAACTCTAATGTCAAACTCACGTCTTTGAAAGGCATTTAGAAGTGATAATTGAATTTATGGATGTCAACTTCTTTATTATGAGGAACACAACGTTTCGGAGTAAATGCTTACTCCTTGACAATTGAAATTATGGATGTCAACTTCTTTATTATGAGGAACACAACGTTTCGGAGTAAATGCTTACTCCTTGATAATTGAATTTATGGATGTCAACTTCTTTATTATGAGGAACACAACGTTTCCCAAACTCTGACATTCAAAACGGCTTATGTGCTTATGAAACATCTATGGTGTTCCTGCACATAGTAATCACTCGAGCCATACGCTGGGCTATGTAAGGACAGACTATTGATAGTCACAGAAAGGTTCTGAGGACAGCTAACTGTTGTTTTAAATCACTTCGGCATTTACCAAAACGACAGACACCAATCAATAAAATGTATGTGATATTGAGGATGGATGTACAGATCCGTGACTTGGTGTACAGTCATTTGTAATTTCGGACAATGTTGCGAAATATATTTGTATAGCGCTGAAAGTAGATAACTTTTAAAAGGTTTATTTTATTTTGTCAATTACTCATGCTTATGAATAATTAAGATACTTATTTTCTAAATAAAATAATAAATTCGAAAGTTTCTTTTGTTTTCTATCAACAGCTCATGCTTTTCGAGGTATATAGATTTAGATTCATTTAATTATTTCACCATCTATGTTATTGCCGTATCAGCAATACAACTGTTCGCGCATCTGATGTATGTATAAATACAGTTGTCCTCAAGCCAGATAAAAGTAATGTAATATATTGAGAAGAAAATGTCAAGAGTAATGTTCTTTTCACATTATATCTACGCATGTGTATCGACAGTTAAACAAATAAAAGATCCGTCTGTCAAATCCAGATGCATCTGAGACTATATGCGGGGTTCTAAAGTGTCATCTCCATCACCCATTGTCAAACTTCCAAAGGACTTTAATGTATCCTGCCCATGACATCCTACATCCATTCGTCTCTTAAGTGAATGAGTTCGTCAGTTGGAATTAGGGGGAAAGCAAAGAGTGATGGAGGTCTAAGAGATTTACCGCTTTGGTGAAATCCACAAGCACGGGTATGGTGCTGAGAAACCAAAACAAACTAATCTGGGATTCAAACCTATTATCATAGGTTTCTGGCACGAGTTAGGGATTCAACTCTGTACAGCGCATTGCGAAACTTAGACTACTGGGTCACCCTTGCCCTCGTCAAAAGTAACATTTTAAGTATGTGACCTTAACAATACAGTAAATATTGATTTAATTTGGTTAAACATCTTCATAAGTCAGGGCATCAACATCTACTTTATTCGTTTTTTATAAAAATCTCGTGCATATTTTCCAGGGAATCCAGGCACGGCGATTTTGGTGAATTAGAGAAAGCTAAACAGACAAAGGGGTGCAAAAATGTCACGTTGGAATCGTTGTCTTTTCATAAGATAGCGACAAAGCTGTCTTTTGTTCGTGGTAATGCCAAGCATGTTTCGTATTCAGAAACACACGTATGGTATTGCGTTGATAATACTTTCAGGATGGGATTGCGTCCCGAGACTTGGTATTTTATTCAGTTACATTTGCAAAACCAACTTGTAATTTTACTTAAACATAAACTTAAACTTAAACTAGGAGCCTAAATATATGTTATTAAAAAACACACCTTGCAATAATTTATTTGCTTCAAATCTTCATATTTTTCAGACATAGATGGCATAAGACGATTCACACATTTATTTTTAGTTCATGTGCGGGAATGTGATACGAGGGTTGACTGATTCGCGAATAGAGAAACCTAAAAACGATTTATTTTTCAAACGACCTCTCTTCCACTGATAATGATAAACACCTGCAAACGATGTTGGACGGATGCATCACACTTTCGTAAAAGTTCTTCTTTTGGCTGTCCATGGCAATAACTAATTTGTGAATTGGTGCATTGTCCTGGTGCAAGAGCACACCACGTTTTGTCAGCTTCCCACGTGTCTTAGTTTTAATTTCATCTCGTAAACGCCAGACAAAATATGTTCATATAAGGTCTACCATTTTGACACCCTCGTCATCGCAGAACATGGTGGCCATAACTTTTCCAACTAATGTGGCTTAGTCACAAATCATTGGAAGAAACTTTCTGTGTCTTAAGGCTTTTGATGCTACGGCTTCTCACAGAATCTTGCATATTTTACTGACTCATAACAGTGAAACGATTTGCTCAGTTAACTCAAGTTTGTGTGGATATTCCCCTACAACTTCATGCAGTGTCCACAACACATTTACATATTTGTCCTATTACGCAATTCCTTCTATTTAAAGTTCAGAATTTGTCAACCCTCGTTTTCCTCACAGATACCAGTTGCCTCAGATCAGACGAAAGCATGTCAGGACCACTGAGAAGGAAGCCCTTAGTAAACGCTAAAATTAACAGTTTCTTTACCACCTTCCCACGAAAGAGAAACAATGCTATTACAGCGAAAATACCTACTTTTTGATGGAGCAGCACGGTTAAAACTGCAAGATTACCCCTGACTTTGTGAATTGTGATTAATACGAATACGTGTTCAAATGATACATACATGTAGCTAACTTCTAGGTAGAAAAGCCTTATTTTGTATGTTTTTGACACTGATAATGTAAACATGATTGACAATCATGACACTATTTTGTGCTTTAACTTCTATTTGTTTTAGATAAGACTACATCTGCGTAAAAAAGGAGAGTAATTTATTTACCATTGGACCTCTTATGAGCGTTCACATCTGGCGCCCTTTACAAAGTAGTTCCATTTTGTTTCAAGATTTTTGTCAATCATATTTGCAACCTTGTTCTTGGACATTTTCGGTGTTGCGATTAAATCCAAGCCAACTACCCGAATACCCAATGTCAAGTCCCTGAAGCTGTTACGCCATGAAATAACTGAAGTACTGCAGAGTTAAACTCAACTTACTCACTCACTCTTTTAAAAAACATTAAGGAAGTAAAAACATACCAATAAGAGGAATCGCTAAAGACGTCGGTGGCAATATCGTCGAGATAACAAGCAACAATGCTATCATTGCCAGGAGAGACGTGATTCCTATGGAGATTTTCTCTCCAGATTCATTCGGCACCAGAAGTCCCAGCAGAGCAACCAACGTGATGACTAGACAGGGCATCATTAGATTAACTAGGAAGAACAAGGGCCTCCGTCTCACGACCACTCGGTACATCAATGCGAGGTAGGGCTCGGGGCAACATGAGTAATATGAGACCTGTCGACTTTTCTTGAAGGAGACCATGTCCCATTCCGCACTGCCAATGTATTCATATAAACCTACGTCTCCACTTTCACCATTTGTGAGATTTAGTTGATCACCATTGGATGTCCACGACAGGAACACCATCTGACAGTATTGTTGATCCATGGGGAAGTATGCAACGTCAATTGTACACAACGTTTTTAAGATGACCTGATAAACCAGTAATACTTCTCCACTTGACTGTACTACTGCGTTGTGGTACTCGCTATGCGACAGTTGGTTGTTTACTTCCACTCTGCACGATAAATGAATAAAACATGTCAAAAAAATTTCAATCTGTCACTGTAACTAGTTTAAGGGGCTTTGAACAATTTCTCAACATTGGGCAGTAATGAAAGTATGTGTTTAGGTATTCCACAACATATTATTTCAAATTTAAATCATTGTCTTTCCAAAATGATTGAGCATCTGACATTTTACATGCACAAGAATAAGGAACGTACACACACACTCATGCACAAGACACACATACACATATATGAGTGACAAAAAAGATAAGCACCGCTTACTGTATTATATATCAACACAAAGTTGCAATTTCTACATTTCCCAGACAAAACATATTTGTGACTTATTCGTATTGACATACAGTGACCGAGTGGTTCATATATCGGGGGAGAAACGTGCCTTTTCAATGCAGAGTTTTGTAATCGGAAGATTGAGAACCAGCCGCAGAACGCATACAGTCATCGGAGGTGGTTATTTGAAACCAGAGAATGACCAAGCACCCAGTAGTTGCCAACCTAATGGTAGCTTTTGCAGCTGTATTATGACAAGTCATAAATTCCTCTCCACCTTTGCATCCTGTCATATAACGAACCCAGTATGTGCCCCCGCGTGAAGAAACAACCTTCAGCAGGAATCAGTGGTGTTATGCTATCCATGAAACATGTAAGATTAGTGTCATAAATATAAAGATATTTCCAAGAGACGCATGGTTCTTCAGGATATATGACGAAAGAAATGAAGCACCAGTGTTGCTTTACATTTTTCCAGGAGCATGTATCTTCCTATTATGAAAGTACTGCACTCCTTATCGATAATTGAGATTATTGCTAATTGTATAAGATAACAGAAATAGTAACATTAGTATTAACTTACAGGTTGTTATCATGATGTATAAGCATATTCCGTTTACTATCAGTGGCCAGAAGGTTAGTAAACAGCGAATTTACTATGCTGCCTGGTAGACTGCATGATACTGCTGTAGGGAGAACGTAATATATTTCAGTTTTGGCACCAAGACTGATAGTATTGTTCACTTCCGCTTTAGGCAGTGTCACGTTTACCGTTTTGCGGAAAGAAGGAGAAACTGAAGCTGCTGACAAAATATGTTTTAATATATTTTATAGTCTATCACACTCAAGGTAAAACATATAAGTTCTTCATATATAATAAGTGCCGCGAAAATGTATGCATCATTGTTATACCATTTAAAAAAACCCTTTACTCTGGGTAATCTCACGTCGCTTATTTTGAACCAGTTTTAGCGCTGTTAACTCTAATTAATGTTCCAACATATTTGCAAAATACGGCATTGCTAAATGGAATGACGGGTTTCATCTCACATCAAATAATAATTTTGTTAGCAGTGTTTAAGCTTACTATCATTGTTGATCTGTGACAGAACTCATGTTGAAGGAAGGTACCGATGGATTGTGGTTCAGTTACTGACATAATTCGGGCCGAACAGAGCTTCCTAGAACATTGATGATCTTGAGGGCCCGTTGATGTGTGACACCCGGTGTCATCGCTATTTGGTTGTGATTCATACACACAAACAACCATACAATCGACTCTGCTTTTGCCAGAGATTTCTTATGAATACGGCAAGGGTCCTGACATCCCGAACGGGACTCAACCCAAAAAAGTACGAGAATCTGTACTTTACTTAGAAAGTGTTCTTCCAAATATAACATTTGTTACATTTGATCATTTTCTAAATGACATTGAGTATTCATAACTTTCGACCATGGGAGCGGTGGCAATTTACACTTGCCAGAGGGGTACACAACGTTCGTGATCTAGACTACTAGTTGTCGGATTTTCATTTTTTTGGAAGCCTCGGTGGTTGAGTGGGCTAAATCGCTGGCTTTGTGTGCTGGCGATTAGGTGCCTCACTCTGGCAGTGTGAGTTCGGGACGGGAGAATCTGTACTTTACTAAGAAAGAGTCATCCCAAATATAACATTTGTTAAATATGGAAATGTTTGTGAATTTTTACAGTTTTCGTCACAACACATTTTGATACTTATGAGTCAGAGTGTTAGGTATACACTGGTTTTGTAACGTTGCTGATGATAGTTTGTCATGACTGACAAAACTATGAGCTTTATACCAAGTACGCAATGGGAGGTTGGTTACATTTGCCAGTATAAAACAAGCTTTGTTTACTTTTTTTACCTGCCAATTACTTTTTGCTGTATCGTGTAAACAAACATACACAACACACATACACAACAAGAAACAATTATGTTATCTTTCACCTGTTGTCATTTGTTATGTACTTATTTTCAGCAACTGTCAAAAGCACAGAATCAAAACTGTATTAAAGTGCCGTGCAACTTTCTACATGTATTGTATTGTTTATTGTTTAACGCTGCACTCAGCAATATTCCAGCTATATGACGGCGGTCAGTAAATAACCGAATCTGGATCAGACAATCCAGTGACTGATATCATGAGCATCGATCCACACAATTGGGAAACAATGACATGCAGCAACAAAGTCGGCGAGCCTAAACCACCCGATCCCGTTAGCCGCCTCTTAAACAAGCATAGAAGCCTTTTACGGCAAACATGGGTTGCTGAAAACCTGTTCTACCCTGGATCGCAATTACTACAGGTTTATTGAATATACTAAGAATACTAGTAAAGATCAATTATTATATCATTATAACCAGCAGTTCTTTGAAAGATCCATGGTTATCTCTACTAACTGAGTAGTAAATTGTACTAATCTAGGATAGGGAATCTACCAGTCAAATCAGTAAACAAAATAATATGTGGTTACTAAAGTCTACCAACACCTTGGTGTCTGAGTTGACAGTGCAATTCACTAACCATTTTAAGAAACTTTACTTACTTTTTCTGTCAGTGTTAGTATATACAAATACAAACAACATCAACTATTTCTGATATATTTTAATCAAGATGAAAGCTCTTTCTAAAAAAGGGGTACTTACGAGTTAGGTATTCGAATGTCAGGCGTCCATATGGCATCGGATGGGATCCGTAGGTCGGTCACGTTATCACGTTCTTCCTGTTGCCATGCCAATGATGCATCCCTCCATTTCTGGAAAAAAGATGCATGATCCACTATCCTGAAACTTGTGATATATTTTAGAGAGTATTATGGAAGTCTGTCTGTTTTTAACTGTTACCCCAAAATCTAAATAAAACGTCTTGCTCAATAGATAGTCTGGATTTGAGATAACTTTGGTACAATTACACCCATACTGATCATTAAAAACACCACACTCTCATTATCACAGATCTTGTATAAACCTGCTCAGTACCGTAGCCAGGATCATCGACAACACTTCACAGTTTGTATACACCACAATACACTCGGCCGCTGGTGACGTGTGTCTATTGTTACTAATGACATGAGGTCGTGTATAAATTTCCGTGCATGAATTTTAGGCAAAATCAACTACTGCCTGATATGGAACACTGCAGAGAAGATCGATGGAGAGCACATGTCGCACTACGATATCACCGTTTGTGCGACTTGAACTCTCATAAGTCGGACAGGGCACTCACTAGTTCTTTCACGCCGGAGCAAGCCCGTGGCATGATTTGTTTGGCATAAAACAATGGGACAACACCCAAAGCGCCCAATTAAGCGTGTATTAACGGCTGATGGGAGAACATGTGAAGTAATGATGATATTCAAGGATCCAATGATTATTTTGGTTCGAATCCTGGACTGATTATGAACCTTGATTTGTCAGCCCATGCTCGAGTGTTTCAGGTAAACGGTGGAAGGTGGTATACTTGAACCACTACCTGTATCATTTATTCGACTTCTTCTCACATAAAGCTGACACATTGTGGTATAACTGGAATATTGATCAAAACAGCGTAAAACTAATTCACTCTCTCATATTTACCAAAGTTATCCAGCAATTTGTCGTCATCACTTGCTTTCTCTCGTCCTGCAATAAGTGAAAAGGAAATATGATGATGTTGTTACTCCGCAGACTAACGTATACGAAGAAAGTACTTTGCTTTTCATTTTATTCAAAACAACAATTTTTGCAATATAACGGCAAATACACTTTGTTCCAGATTCAATAATGACGCTATATAGTACACTAAACACAGCTCCCTCACTAACTCAGTAACAATGCCCCTGGCAGCCTAAGAAACCTGGGAAATCGTAACATCGTACTGAGAAAGTCAATTCGAATGTTGGAAGAGTATGGTGCTTCTCATAGCATACCGACACCATTGCAACATACAACCTAAGTGTATCACAATTGAGTTTTAACTACTGGGACAATACTGCAATATGAATATTAAGTGCACTTACGATGTCGGAGACCTCGACCAGGGTAACGTCCATCCACACGTTCAGTGTCTCGTTAGGCCCGAAAGGTTCAACACGTTTGTCGTAGTTGCGAAACATATCAGTGACCAGGCTGTGTTTGGGATTACAGGCTGCAGAGTCTGACAACAAATTAAAACATTATCAGTGATGCTCGGGAGATGGAAACAACAGAACAATATCAGGAATACAAGGGAGATGGGAAACATCAGAACAATATCAGGTATACACGGGAGATGGGAAACAACAGAACAATATCAGGGATAACAGGAGAAGGGAAACAACAGAACAAAATCAGGGGTACATGGGAGATTGGAAACAACAGAACAATATTGGGGGTACACGGGAGATGGGAAACAACAGAACAATATCAGGGGTACATGGGAGATTGGAAACAACAGAACAATATTGGGGGTACACGGGAGATGGGAAACAACAGAACAATATTGGGGATAAACGGGAGATGGGAAACAACAGAACAATATGAGGGGTACACGTAAGAAGGGAAACAACAGAACAATATCCGAGATACAGGAGCAATTGGAAATAACAGTAACATATCAGGGTTACACGGTAGATGGGAAACAAAAGAACAATATCACGGATACACTGCAAATGGGAAACAACAAAATATTAGCTGGGGTAAACGGGAAACAGGAAACAACAGAAAAATATCAGGAATACACGGGGGATGAGAAAAAACTGAAAAATATCAGGGATAAACGAGAGATGGGAAACAACAGAACAATATCAGGGATACACAGGAGATAGGAAACAACAGAACAATATCGGGGATACACGGGCGATGGGAAACAACAGAACAATATCGGGGATACACGGGAGATGGGAAACATCAGAACAATATCAGGTATACACGGGAGATGGGAAACAACAGAACAATATCAGGGAAACACGGGAGATGGGAAACAACAGAACAATATCAGGGATACACGGGAGATGGGAAACAACAGAACAAAATCAGGGGTACACGGGAGACGGTAAACAACAGAACAATATCAGGGGTACACGGGAGATGACAAACAACAGAGAACAACTTCAGGGGTACACGGGAAATGGGAAACAACAGACCAATATCACGGGTACATGAGAGATGAGAAACAACAGAGAACAATATCAGGGATACACGGGGGATGAGAAACAACAGAACAATATCAGGGGTACACGGGAGATGGTAAACAACAGTACAATATCAGGGATACACGGGAGATGACAAACAACAGAGAACAATATCAGGAATACACGGGAGATGGAAAACAAAAGAAAAATATCAGGTATACACGGGAAATGGGAAAGAACATAACAATATCTGGGATACAGGAGAAATCGGAAACAACAGAACAAAATCAGGGGTACATGAGAGATGAGAAACAACAGAGAACAATATCAGGGGTACATGGGAGATGGGAAACAACAGAACAATATCACGGGTACATGAGAGATGAGAAACAACAGAGAACAATATCAGGGGTACACGGGGGATGAGAAACAACAGAACAATATCAGGGGTACACTGCAAATGGGAAACAACAGAACAATATCAGGGATACACGTGAGATGACAAACAACAGAGAACAATATCAGGTATACACGGGAAATTGGAAAGAACAGAACAATATCTGGGATACAGGAGAAATCGGAAACAACCGTACAATATCAGGGGTACACGGTAGATGGCAAACAAAAGAACAATATCAGGGATACACTGCAAATGGGAAACAACAAATCAATATCAGGGGTACACGTGAGATGGGAAACAACAGAACGATATCAGGGATACATAGAAAATGGGAAACAACGGAACGATATCAGAGATACACGTGAGATGGGAAGCAACAGAACGATATCAGGGATACATGGGAGATGAGAAACAACAGAGAACAATATCAGGCTTACACGGTAGATGGGAAAGAAAATAACAATATCAGGGCTACACTGCAAATGGGAAACAACAAAATAATATCAGGGGTAAACGGAAAATAGGAAACAAAAGAAAAATATCAGGAAAACAAGGGGTCTGAGAAACAACAGAACAATATCAGGGATACACGGGAGATGGGAAACAAGAGAACAATATCAGGGATAAACGAGAGATGGGAAACAACAGAACAATATCAGGGGTACACGGGAGATGGGAAACAACAGAACAATATCCGGGATATACGACAAATAGGAAACAACTGTGCAATATCAGGGATACATGGGAAATGGGAAACAAAAAAAACAATATCAGGGATAACAGGAGAAGGGAAACAACAGAACAAAATCAGGGATACACGGGGGATGGGAAGTAAAAGAATAATATCAGGGGTACACGAGAGATCGAAAACAACAGAACAACATTAGGGATAAACGGGAGATGGGAAACAACAGAACAATATCAGGGATAACAGGAGATGGGAAAGAACAGAACAAAATCAGGGATACATGGGAGATGGGAAACAACAGAACAATATCAGGGGTACACGGGAGATGGGAAACAACAGAACAATATCAGGGATAACAGGAGATGGGAAACAACAGAACAAAATCAGGGATACATGGGAGATGGGAAACAACAAAACAATATCAGATATAAACTGGAGATGGGTAACAACAGAACAATATCAGGGGTACACGGGAGATGGGAAGCAACAGATCAATATCAGGGGTACATGGGAGATTGGAAACACCAGAACAATATTAGGGGTACACTGGAGATGGGAAACAACAGAACAATATCAGGGGTACATTGGAGATTGGAAACAACAGAACAATATTGGGGGTACACAGGAGATGGGAAACAACAGAACAATATTGGGGATAAACGGGAGATGGGAAACAACAGAACGATATGAGGGGCACACGTGAGAAGGGAAACAACAGAACAATATCAAAGATACAGGAGCAATTGGAAATAACAGTAACATATCAGGGTTACACGGCAGATGGGAAACAAAAGAACAATATCACGGATACACTGCAAATGGGAAACAACAAAATATTAGCAGGGGTAAACGGGAAACAGGAAACAACAGAACAATATCGGGGATACACGGGGGATGAGAAACAACAGAGAACAATATCAGGGTACACGTGAGATGGGAAACAACAGAACAATATCAGGGATACACGGGAAATGTGAAACAACAGCACGATATCAGAGATACATGGGGGTTGAGAAACAACAGAGAACACTATCAGGGGCATATGTAAGATGGGAAACAACAGAACGATATTAGGGATACACAGGAGATGTGAAACAACAGAAAAATATCAGGATACACGAGAGATGGGAAACAAAAGGACAATATCAGGGATACACGGGAGATGGGAAACAACAGAACAATATCGGGGATAAACGGGGGATGAGAAACAAAAGAACAATATCAGGAGTACACGTGAGATGGAAAACAACAGGACAATATCATGGATATACGGTGAGATGGGAAATAACAGGACAATATCAGGGTACACGTGAGATGGGAAACAACAGGACAATAACAGGGATACACGGGAGATGGGAAACACAGAACAATATCAGGGAAAGACGGGAGATGGGAAATAACAGAACAATATCAGGGATACATGGGAGATGGGAAACAAAAGAACAATATCAGGGGTACACGGGAGATGGGAAACAACAGAACAATATCAGGGAGAACAGGAGATGGGAAATAACAGAACCATGTCAGGGATACACGGGGGATGGGAAATAAAACAACAATATCAGGAGTACACGTGAGATGGAAAACAACAGGACAATATCAGGGATACACGAGAGATGGGAAACAACAGGACAATATCAGGGATACACGAGGGATGGGAAACAACAGGACAATATAAGGAATACACGAGAGATGGGAAACAACAGGACAATATCATGGATATACGGTGAGACGGGAAATAACAGAACAATATCAGGGATACACGGGAGATGGGAAACAAAAGAACAATATCAGGGGTACACGGGAGATGGGAAACAACAGAACAATATCAGGGAGAACATGAGATGGGAAACAACAGAAAAATATCAGGGATACACGGGAGATTGGAAACAACAGGACAATAACAGGGATACACGAGAGATGGGAAACAACATAACAATATCAGGGAAAGACGGGAGATGGGAAATAACAGAACAATATCAGGGATACACGGGAGATGGGAAACAACAGAACAATATCAGGGAGAACAGGAGATGGGAAACAACAGGACCATATCAGGGATACACGGGGGATCGGAAATAACAGAACCATATCAGGGATACACGAGAGATGGGAAACAACAGAACAATATCAGGGGTACACGGGAGATGGGAAATAACAGTAACATATCAGGGATACATGGGAGATAGGAAACAAAAGAACAATATCAGGGGTACACGGGAGATGGGAAACAACAGAACAATATCAGGGGTAAAGGGAGATGGGAAACAACAGAACAATATCAGGGATACACGGGATATGGGAAACATCAGGACAATATCAGGGATACACGGGAGATTGGAAACAACAGGACAATAACAGGGAAACACGGGAGATGGGAAACAACAGAACAATATCAGGGATACATGTGAGAAGGGAAACAACAGAACAATATCAAAGATACAGGAGCAATTGGAAATAACAGTAACATATCAGGGTTACACGGCAGATGGGAAACAAAAGAACAATATCACGGATACACTGCAAATGGGAAACAACAAAATATTAGCTGGGGTAAACGGGAAACAGGAAACAACAGAAAAATATCAGGAATACACGGGGGATGAGAAAAAACTGAAAAATATCAGGGATAAACGAGAGATGGGAAACAACAGAACAATATCAGGGATACACAGGAGATAGGAAACAACAGAACAATATCGGGGATACACGGGCGATGGGAAACAACAGAACAATATTGGGGATACACGGGAGATGGGAAACATCAGAACAATATCAGGTATACATGGGAGATGGGAAACAGCAGAACAATATCAGGGAAACACGGGAGATGGGAAACAACAGAACAATATCAGGGATACACGGGAGATGGGAAACAACAGAACAAAATCAGGGGTACACGGGAGACGGTAAACAACAGAACAATATCAGGGGTACACGGGAGATGACAAACAACAGAGAACAACTTCAGGGGTACACGGGAAATGGGAAACAACAGACCAATATCACGGGTACATGAGAGATGAGAAACAACAGAGAACAATATCAGGGATACACGGGGGATGAGAAACAACAGAACAATATCAGGGGTACACGGGAGATGGTAAACAACAGTACAATATCAGGGATACACGGGAGATGACAAACAACAGAGAACAATATCAGGAATACACGGGAGATGGAAAACAAAAGAAAAATATCAGGTATACACGGGAAATGGGAAAGAACATAACAATATCTGGGATACAGGAGAAATCGGAAACAACAGAACAAAATCAGGGGTACATGAGAGATGAGAAACAACAGAGAACAATATCAGGGGTACATGGGAGATGGGAAACAACAGAACAATATCACGGGTACATGAGAGATGAGAAACAACAGAGAACAATATCAGGGGTACACGGGGGATGAGAAACAACAGAACAATATCAGGGGTACACTGCAAATGGGAAACAACAGAACAATATCAGGGATACACGTGAGATGACAAACAACAGAGAACAATATCAGGTATACACGGGAAATTGGAAAGAACAGAACAATATCTGGGATACAGGAGAAATCGGAAACAACCGTACAATATCAGGGGTACACGGTAGATGGCAAACAAAAGAACAATATCAGGGATACACTGCAAATGGGAAACAACAAATCAATATCAGGGGTACACGTGAGATGGGAAACAACACAACGATATCAGGGATACATAGAAAATGGGAAACAACGGAACGATATCAGAGATACACGTGAGATGGGAAACAACAGAACGATATCAGGGATACATGGGAGATGAGAAACAACAGAGAACAATATCAGGCTTACACGGTAGATGGGAAAGAAAATAACAATATCAGGGCTACACTGCAAATGGGAAACAACAAAATAATATCAGGGGTAAACGGAAAATAGGAAACAAAAGAAAAATATCAGGAAAACAAGGGGTCTGAGAAACAACAGAACAATATCAGGGATACACGGGAGATGGGAAACAAGAGAACAATATCAGGGATAAACGAGAGATGGGAAACAACAGAACAATATCAGGGGTACACGGGAGATGGGAAACAACAGAACAATATCCGGGATATACGACAAATGGGAAACAACTGTGCAATATCAGGGATACATGGGAAATGGGAAACAAAAAAATCAATATCAGGGATAACAGGAGAAGGGAAACAACAGAACAAAATCAGGGATACACGGGGGATGGGAAGTAAAAGAATAATATCAGGGGTACACGAGAGATGGAAAACAACAGAACAACATTAGGGATAAATGGGAGATGGGAAACAACAGAACTATATCAGGGATAACAGGAGATGGGAAACACCAGAACAAAATCAGGGATACATGGGAGATGGGAGTGAGTGAGTGAGTATGGTTTTACGCCGCTTTTAGCAATATTCCAGCAATAACACGGCGGGGGACACCAGAAATGGGCTTCACACATTGTACCCATGTCGGGAATCGAACCCGGGTCTTCGGCGTGACGAGCGAACGCTTTAACCACGAGGCTACCCGACCGCCCCTGGGAGATGGGAAACAACAGAACAATATAAGGGGTACACGGGAGATGGGAAACAACAGAACAATATCAGGGATAACAGGAGATGGGAAACAACAGAACAAAATCAGGGATACATGGGAGATGGGAAACAACAGAACAATATCAGGGATAAACTGGAGATGGGTTACAACAGAACAATATCAGGGGTACACGGGAGATGGGAAGCAACAGATCAATATCAGGGGTACATGGGAGATTGGAAACACCAGAACAATATTAGGGGTACACGGGAGATGGGAAACAACAGAACAATATCAGGGGTACATGGGAGATTGGAAACAACAGAACAATATTGGGGGTACACAGGAGATGGGAAACAACAGAACAATATTGGGGATAAACGGGAGATGGGAAACAACACAACAATATGAGGGACACACGTGAGAAGGGAAACAACAGAACAATATCAAAGATACAGGAGCAATTGGAAATAACAGTAACATTTCAGGGTTACACGGCAGATGGGAAACAAAAGAACAATATCACGGATACACTGCAAATGGGAAACAACAAAATATTAGCAGGGGTAAACGGGAAACAGGAAACAACAGAACAATATCGGGGATACACGGAGGATGAGAAACAACAGAGAACAATATCAGAGTACACATGAGATGGGAAACAACAGAACAATATCAGGGATACACGGGAGATGTGAAACAACAGCACAATATCAGAGATACATGGGGGTTGAGAAACAACAGAGAACACTATCAGGGGCATATGTAAGATGGGAAACAACAGAACGATATTAGGGATACACAGGAGATGTGAAACAACAGAAAAATATCAGGGATAAACGAGAGATGGGAAACAACAGAACAATATCAGGGGTACACGGGAGATGGGAAACAACAGAACAATATCGGGGATAAACGGGGGATGAGAAACAAAAGAACAATATCAGGAGTACACATGAGATGGAAAACAACAGGACAATATCAGGGATACACGAGAGATGGGAAACAAGAGGACAATATCAGGGATACACGAGAGATGGGAAACAACAGGACAATATAAGGAATACACGAGAGATGGGAAACAACAGGACAATATCATGGATATACGGTGAGATGGGAAATAACAGGACAATATCAGGGTACACGTGAGATGGGAAACAACAGGACAATATCAGGATACACGAGAGATGGGAAACAAAAGGACAATATCAGGGATACACGGGAGATGGGAAACAACAGAACAATATCAGGGATACACGAGAGATGGGAAACAACAGGACAATATCAGGGATACACGGAAGATGGGAAACAACAGAACAAAATCAGGGATACAGGAGGTATAGGAAACAACAGAACAATATCAGGGATACAAGAGAGATGGGAAATAACAAAACAATATCAGGATTACACGGGAGATGGGAAACAACAGAACAATATCAGGGATACACGGGAGATGGGAAACACAGAACAATATCAGCGGTACACGGGAGATGGGAAACAACAGAACAATATCAGGGAGAACAGGACATGGGAAATAACAGAACCATGTCAGGGATACACGGGGGATGGGAAATAAAAGAACAATATCAGGGTACACGGGGGATGGGAAACAACAGAACAATATCAGGTGTACAAGCGAGATGGGAAATAACAGAACAATATCAGGGATACACGGGAGATGGGAAACAAAGAACAATATCAGGGGTACACGGGAGATGGGAAACAACAGAACAATATCAGGGAGAACATGAGATGGGAAACAACAGAACAATATCAGGGATACACGGGAGATGGTAAACAACAGAACAATATCAGGGATACACGGGGGATGAGAAAAAACTGAAAATTATCAGGGATAAACGAGAGATGGGAAACAACACAACAATATCAGGGATACACGGGCGATGGGAAACAACAGAACAATATCAGGGATACAGGAGACATGGGAAATAACAGAACAATATCAGGAATACACGGGAGATGGGAAATAACAGAACAATATCAGGAATACACGGGAGATGGGAAACAACAGAACAATATCAGGGATACACGGGGTATGGGAAACAACAGGACAATATCAGGGATACACGGGAGATGGGAAACAACAGGACAATAACAGGGATACACGAGAGATGCGAAACACAGAACAATATCAGGGAAAGACGGGAGATGGGAAATAACAGAACCATGTCAGGGATACACGGGGGATGGGAAATAAAAGAACAATATCAGGGTACACGGGGGATGGGAAACAACAGAACAATATCAGGGAGAACAGGAGATGGGAAATAACAGAACCAGGTCAGGGATACACGGGGGATGGGAAATAAAAGAACAATATCAGGGTACACGGGGGATGGGAAACAACAGAACAATATCAGGTGTACAAGCGAGATGGGAAATAACAGAACAATATCAGGGATACACGGGAGATGGGAAACAAAAGAACAATATCAGGGGTACACGGGAGATGGGAAACAACAGAACAATATCAGGGAGAACATGAGATGGGAAACAACAGAAAAATATCAGGGATACACGGGAGATTGGAAACAACAGGACAATAACAGGGATACACGAGAGATGGGAAACAACATAACAATATCAGGGAAAGAATGGAGATGGGAAATAACCGAACAATATCAGGGATACACGGGAGATGGGAAACAACAGAACAATATCAGGGAGAACAGGAGATGGGAAACAACAGGACCATATCAGGGATACACGGGGAATCGGAAATAACAGAACCATATCAGGGATACACGAGAGATGGGAAACAACAGAACAATATCAGGGGTACACGGGAGATGGGAAATAACAGTAACATATCAGGGATACATGGGAGATAGGAAACAAAAGAACAATATCAGGGGTACACGGGAGATGTGAAACAACAGAACAATATCAGGGAGAACAGGAGATGGGAAACAACAGAACAATATCAGGGATACACGGGGTATGGGAAACATCAGGACAATATCAGGGATACACGGGAGATTGGAAACAACAGGACAATAACAGGGATACACGAGAGATGGGAAACAACAGAACAATATCAGGGGTACACGGGAGATGGGAAACAACAGAACAATATTAGGGGTACACGGGAGATTGGAAACATCAGAACAATATTAGGGGTACACGGGAGATGGGAAACAACAGAACAATATCAGGGGTACATGGGAGATTGGAAACAACAGAACAATATTGGGGGTACACGGGAGATGGGAAACAAGAGAACAATATCCGAGATCCAGGAGCAATTGGATATAACAGTAACATATCAGGGTTACACGGTAGATGGGAAACAAAAGAACAATATCACGGATACACTGCAAATGGGAAACAACAAAATATTAGCAGGGGTAAACGGGAAACAGGAAACAACAGAAAAATATCAGGAATACACGGGGTCTGAGAAACAACAGAACAATATCAGGGATACACGGGAGATGGTAAACAACAGAACAATATCAGGGATACACAGGGGATGAGAAACAACAGAGAACAATATCAGAGTAAACGTGAGATGGGAAACAACAGAACAATATCAGGGATACACGGGAGATGTGAAACAACAGCACGATATCAGAGATACATGGGGGTTGAGAAACAACAGAGAACACTATCAGGGGCATACGTAAGATGGGAAACAACAGAACAATATTAGGGATAAACGAGAGATGGGAAACAACAGAACAATATCAGGGGTACACAGGAGATGGGAAACAACAGAACAATATCGGGGATAAACGGGAGATGGGAAACAACAGAACAATATCAGGGATACACGGGGGATGAGAAACAAAAGAAAAATATCAGGAGTACACGTGAGATCGGAAACAACAGTACAATATCAGGGATACATGGGAGATGTGAAACAACAGCACGATATCAGAGATAAATGGGGGTTGAGAAACAACAGAGAACACTATCAGGGGCATACGTAAGATGGGAAATAACAGAACAATATTAGGGTACACGTGAGATGGAAAACAACAGGAAAATATCAGGGTACACGTGAGATGGAAAACAACAGGACAATATCATGGATACACGAGAGATGGGAAACAACAGGATAATATCAGGGATACACGAGAGATGGGAAACAACAGAACAATATCAGGGATACACGAGAGATGGGAAACAACAGGACAATATCATGGATACACGATGAGATGGGAAATAACAGGACAATATCAGGGTACACGTGAGATGGGAAACAACAGGACAATATCAGGGATACACGAGAGATGGGAAACAAAAGGACAATATCAGGGATACACGGGAGATGGGAAACAACAGAACAATATCAGGGATACACGAGAGATGGGAAACAACAGGACAATATCAGGGATACACGGGAGATGAGAACCAACAGAACAATATCAGGGATACACGGGGTATTGGAAACAACAGGACAGTATCAGGGATACACGGGAGATTGGAAACAACAGGACAATAACAGGGATACACGAGAGATGGGAAATAACAGAACAATATCAGGAATACACGGGAGATGGGAAACAACAGAACAATATCAGGGATACACGGGGTATTGGAAACAACAGGACAGTATCAGGGATACACGGGAGATTGGAAACAACAGGACAATAACAGGGATACATGGGAGATGCGAAACAACAGAACAATATCAGGGAGAACAGGAGATGGGAAACAACAGAACCATATCAGGGATACACGGGGGATGGGAAATAGAAGAACAATATTAGGGTACACGGGGGATGGGAAACAACAGAAAAATATCTAGGGATACACGAGAGATGGGAAATAACAGAACAATATTAGGGATAGACGGGAGATGGGAAACAACAGAACAATATCAGGGATACACGGGGTATGAGAAACAACAGAACAATATCCGGGATACAGGAGAAATGGGAAACAAAAGAACAATATCAGGTGTAAACGGGAAATAGGAAACAACAGAAAAATATCAGGGATAAACGGGGTCTACGAAACAACAGAACAATATCCGGGATACAGGAGAAATGGGAAACAAAAGAACAATATCAGGTGTAAACGGGAAATAGGAAACAACAGAACAATATCAGGGATACACGGGGTATGAGAAACAACAGAACAATATCCGGGATACAGGAGAAATGGGAAACAAAAGAACAATATCAGGTGTAAACGGGAAATAGGAAACAACAGAAAAATATCAGGGATAAACGGGGTCTGAGAAACAACCGAAAAATACCAGGCATACACGGGAGATGGGAAACAACAGAACAATATCAGGGATAAACGGGAGATAGGAAACAACACCACAATATGAGGGATACACGGGGGATGGGAAATAAAAGAACAATTTCAGGTACAGGGGGATGGGAAACAACAGAACAATATCAGGGATACAGGAGTGATGGGAAACAACAGAACAATATCAGGGATACACATGAGATGAGAAAAAACAGAGAACAATATCAGCGGTACTCGGAAGATGGCAAACAACAGAACGATATCAGGGATACACGGAAGATGGCAAACAAAAGAAACATATCAGGGATACACGGGAGATGAGAAACAACAGAACAATATCAGGGATACACGGGAGATGGGAAACAACAGAACAATATCAGGGGTACACAGGAGATGGGAAACAACAGAACAATATCAGGGAGAACAGGAGATGGGAAATAACAGAACCATGTCAGGGATACACGGGGGATGGGAAATAAAAGAACAATATCAGGGTACACGGGGGATGGGAAACAACAGAACAATATCAGGTGTACAAGCGAGATGGGAAATAACAGAACAATATCAGGGATACACGGGAGATGGGAAACAAAGAAGAATATCAGGGGTACACGGGAGATGGGAAACAACAGAACAATATCAGGGAGAACATGAGATGGGAAACAACAGAACAATATCAGGGATACACGGGAGATGGTAAACAACAGAACAATATCAGGGATACACGGGGGATGAGAAAAAACTGAAAATTATCAGGGATAAACGAGAGATGGGAAACAACACAACAATATCAGGGATACACGGGCGATGGGAAACAACAGAACAATATCAGGGATACAGGAGAGATGGGAAATAACAGAACAATATCAGGAATACACGGGAGATGGGAAATAACAGAACAATATCAGGAATACACGGGAGATGGGAAACAACAGAACAATATCAGGGATACACGGGGTATGGGAAACAACAGGACAATATCAGGGATACACGGGAGATTGGAAACAACAGGACAATAACAGGGATACACGAGAGATGCGAAACACAGAACAATATCAGGGAAAGACGGGAGATGGGAAATAACAGAACCATGTCAGGGATACACGGGGGATGGGAAATAAAAGAACAATATCAGGGTACACGGGGGATGGGAAACAACAGAACAATATCAGGGAGAACAGGAGATGGGAAATAACAGAACCAGGTCAGGGATACACGGGGGATGGGAAATAAAAGAACAATATCAGGGTACACGGGGGATGGGAAACAACAGAACAATATCAGGTGTACAAGCGAGATGGGAAATAACAGAACAATATCAGGGATACACGGGAGATGGGAAACAAAAGAACAATATCAGGGGTACACGGGAGATGGGAAACAACAGAACAATATCAGGGAGAACATGAGATGGGAAACAACAGAAAAATATCAGGGATACACGGGAGATTGGAAACAACAGGACAATAACAGGGATACACGAGAGATGGGAAACAACATAACAATATCAGGGAAAGACGGGAGATGGGAAATAACCGAACAATATCAGGGATACACGGGAGATGGGAAACAACAGAACAATATCAGGGAGAACAGGAGATGGGAAACAACAGGACCATATCAGGGATACACGGGGAATCGGAAATAACAGAACCATATCAGGGATACACGAGAGATGGGAAACAACAGAACAATATCAGGGGTACACGGGAGATGGGAAATAACAGTAACATATCAGGGATACATGGGAGATAGGAAACAAAAGAACAATATCAGGGGTACACGGGAGATGGGAAACAACAGAACAATATCAGGGAGAACAGGAGATGGGAAACAACAGAACAATATCAGGGATACACGGGGTATGGGAAACATCAGGACAATATCAGGGATACACGGGAGATTGGAAACAACAGGACAATAACAGGGATACACGAGAGATGGGAAACAACAGAACAATATCAGGGGTACACGGGAGATGGGAAACAACAGAACAATATTGGGGGTACACGGGAGATTGGAAACATCAGAACAATATTAGGGGTACACGGGAGATGGGAAACAACAGAACAATATCAGGGGTACATGGGAGATTGGAAACAACAGAACAATATTGGGGGTACACGGGAGATGGGAAACAAGAGAACAATATCCGAGATACAGGAGCAATTGGATATAACAGTAACATATCAGGGTTACACGGTAGATGGGAAACAAAAGAACAATATCACGGATACACTGCAAATGGGAAACAACAAAATATTAGCAGGGGTAAACGGGAAACAGGAAACAACAGAAAAATATCAGGAATACACGGGGTCTGAGAAACAACAGAACAATATCAGGGATACACGGGAGATGGTAAACAACAGAACAATATCAGGGATACACAGGGGATGAGAAACAACAGAGAACAATATCAGAGTAAACGTGAGATGGGAAACAACAGAACAATATCAGGGATACACGGGAGATGTGAAACAACAGCACGATATCAGAGATACATGGGGGTTGAGAAACAACAGAGAACACTATCAGGGGCATACGTAAGATGGGAAACAACAGAACAATATTAGGGATAAACGAGAGATGGGAAACAACAGAACAATATCAGGGGTACACAGGAGATGGGAAACAACAGAACAATATCGGGGATAAACGGGAGATGGGAAACAACAGAACAATATCAGGGATACACGGGGGATGAGAAACAAAAGAAAAATATCAGGAGTACACGTGAGATCGGAAACAACAGTACAATATCAGGGATACATGGGAGATGTGAAACAACAGCACGATATCAGAGATAAATGGGGGTTGAGAAACAACAGAGAACACTATCAGGGGCATACGTAAGATGGGAAATAACAGAACAATATTAGGGTACACGTGAGATGGAAAACAACAGGAAAATATCAGGGTACACGTGAGATGGAAAACAACAGGACAATATCATGGATACACGAGAGATGGGAAACAACAGGATAATAGCAGGGATACACGAGAGATGGGAAACAACAGAACAATATCAGGGATACACGAGAGATGGGAAACAACAGGACAATATCATGGATACACGATGAGATGGGAAATAACAGGACAATATCAGGGTACACGTGAGATGGGAAACAACAGGACAATATCAGGGATACACGAGAGATGGGAAACAAAAGGACAATATCAGGGATACACGGGAGATGGGAAACAACAGAACAATATCAGGGATCCACGAGAGATGGGAAACAACAGGACAATATCAGGGATACACGGGAGATGGGAACCAACAGAACAATATCAGGGATACACGGGGTATTGGAAACAACAGGACAGTATCAGGGATACACGGGAGATTGGAAACAACAGGACAATAACAGGGATACACGAGAGATGGGAAATAACAGAACAATATCAGGGATACATGGGAGATGCGAAACAACAGAACAATATCAGGGAGAACAGGAGATGGGAAACAACAGAACCATATCAGGGATACACGGGGGATGGGAAATAGAAGAACAATATTAGGGTACACGGGGGATGGGAAACAACAGAAAAATATCTAGGGATACACGAGAGATGGGAAATAACAGAACAATATTAGGGATAGACGGGAGATGGGAAACAACAGAACAATATCAGGGATACACGGGGTATGAGAAACAACAGAACAATATCCGGGATACAGGAGAAATGGGAAACAAAAGAACAATATCAGGTGTAAACGGGAAATAGGAAACAACAGAAAAATATCAGGGATAAACGGGGTCTGAGAAACAACAGAACAATATCCGGGATACAGGAGAGATGGGAAACAAAAGAACAATATCAGGTGTAAACGGGAAATAGGAAACAACAGAACAATATCAGGGATACACGGGGTATGAGAAACAACAGAACAATATCCGGGATACAGGAGAAATGGGAAACAAAAGAACAATATCAGGTGTAAACGGGAAATAGGAAACAACAGAAAAATATCAGGGATAAACGGGGTCTGAGAAACAACCGAAAAATACCAGGCATACACGGGAGATGGGAAACAACAGAACAATATCAGGGATAAACGGGAGATAGGAAACAACACCACAATATGAGGGATACACGGGGGATGGGAAATAAAAGAACAATTTCAGGTACAGGGGGATGGGAAACAACAGAACAATATCAGGGATACAGGAGTGATGGGAAACAACAGAGAACAATATCAGCGGTACTCGGAAGATGGCAAACAACAGAACGATATCAGGGATACACGGAAGATGGCAAACAAAAGAAACATATCAGGGATACACGGGAGATGAGAAACAACAGAACAATATCAGGGATACACGGGAGATGGGAAACAACAGAACAATATCAGGGGTACACAGGAGATGAGAAAAAACAGAGAACAATATTAGGGGTACACGGGAGATGGGAAACAACAGAACGATATTAGGGATACACGAGAGATGGGAAACAACAGAAACTTATCAGGGATAAACGGTAGATGGGAAACAACAGAACAATATGAGGAATACACGGGAGATGGGAAACAACACAACAATAGCAGGGGTACATGGGAGATGGGAATGAACAGAGAACAATATCAGGGATGCACGGGAATGGGAAACAACAGAACGATATCAGGGATACACGGGAGATTGGAAACAACAGAATGATATCAGGGGTACATGGGAGATGGGAAACAACAGAACAATATCAGGGGTACGCGGGAGATGGGAAACAACACAACAATAGCAGGGATAAACGGGAGATGGGAAACAACAGGACTATATCAGGGATACACGAGAGATGGGAAACAACAGAACAATATCAAGGTACACGTGAGATGGGAAACAACAGGACAATATCAGGGAAACACGGGAGATGGGAAACAACAGAACAATATCAGGGATACACGGGAGATGGGAAATAACAGAACAATATCAGGGGTACTCGGGGTATGGGAAACAAAAGAACAATATCAGGGATACACGGGAGATGGGAAACAACAGAACAATATCGGGGTACACGTGAGATTGGAAACAACAGAACAATATCAGGGATACACGGGAGATGGGAAACAACAGAACAATATCAGGGATACACGGGAGATGGGGAACAAAAGAACAATATTAGGGATACATGGGAGATGGGAAACAACAGAACGATATCAGGGATAACTGGAGATGGGAAACAACAGAACAATATCAGGGATACACGGGAGATGTGAAACAACAGAACAATATCAGGGATACATGGGAGATGGGAAACAACAGAACAATATCAGGGATAACTGGAGATGGGAAACAACAGAACAATATCAGGGATACAAGGGGGATGGGAAATAAAAGAGCAATATCAGGGTACACGGGAGATGGGTAACAACAGAACGATATCAGGGATGCACGGGAGATGGGAAACAACAGAACAATATCAGGGATACACGGGAGATGGGAAATAACAGAACAATATCAGGGGTACTCGGGGTATGGGAAACAAAAGAACAATATCAGGGATACACGGGAGATGGGAAACAACAGAACAATATCGGGGTACACGTGAGATGGGAAACAACAGAACAATATCAGGGATACACGGGAGATGGGAAACAACAGAACAATATCAGGGATACACGGGAGATGGGGAACAAAAGAACAATATTAGGGATACATGGGAGATGGGAAACAACAGAACGATATCAGGGATAACTGGAGATGGGAAACAACAGAACAATATCAGGGATACACGGGAGATGTGAAACAACAGAACAATATCAGGGATACATGGGAGATGGGAAACAACAGAACAATATCAGGGATAACTGGAGATGGGAAACAACAGAACAATATCAGGGATACAAGGGGGATGGGAAATAAAAGAGCAATATCAGGGTACACGGGAGATGGGTAACAACAGAACGATATCAGGGATGCACGGGAGATGGGAAATAAAAGAACAATATCAGGGGTACACAGGAGATGGGAAATAAAAGAACAATATCAGGGGTACACAGGAGATGAGAAAAAACAGAGAACACTATCAGGGATACACGGGAGGTGGGAAACAACAGAACGATATCAGGGATGCACGGGAGATGGGAAACAACAGAAACATATCAGGGATAAACGGGAGATGGGAAACAACAGAGCGATATCAGGGAAACAAGGATTCATCAGGGTTTCATTCATTCAATGATTCATTCATTCATTCATTTATTCATTCATTCATTCAACACAATCATACAACACAACCATACTATACAACTAGACAATACAACTATACAAAACAACCATACAAAGGAGCCATACAGACATACATGAACAGATGACCACCTTAACTGTGAAACAAGGACCTGACACGCTCCCTCCATAATTCTGAGGGAATTGCTCGCGTGGTCCGATTACCCATCAGTTGCGCCCAGTGACCGTGAGAGGATCCCTAGATCGTAGGTCAGAATCGAGATTCCCCCTGATTCTGCTTTTTGGTCTCTTTGCATTATTTCGCACTGTTTGCATCCACCGAATCGGGGAACGTCTTAGACCAAGCTGATACACCCTGACATAACTTAAATACTGTTCAATGCGGCGTTACATTCAATTCGCACACTCTGAAAGATTGTCCTTACCTAACATCCCTGCCACCAAGAGAAGCACCGTCTTCATATCCATCTCCAAGAAATCTACAACACAGACAAAAGCTTGTTAGTGAAACTGTGTAACAAATAAAACATGTTTTATACTGACTGGACGTATTACTTACCTAGTGTCTTCAGCAATGCGATGTCTGTTTCCTCTGCGGCATAAACGCCAGCTTCCAGTACAGACGGAGGCAGCTGCTGTTTGATTCACTCTGCGGCAGGGATGCGCCACGATGGGAAAGAGATAACAACCCAGAATTATTCACCACCGGTCATTGAAAAACACACACGATACATAACGTTGCAGGCATGGCATTTTGTAATGTGGTTGTAATTGTGAAGAGAAATAGCAAAGGCGAATACATTGGAATCTTCGCGTTACTTGTGTATACTAAAGAACTGGGATATAATCAATTAATTAATAACTGCATAAGCACCTTGATGATATTTGCTACATTGCTTTACACAATTATCCCGCCGTCAAATAGCTGGAATATTTATTGCTAAGTGCGGCGTTTAACAACTAACAAGCAAACAAACAAAGTGATCAGTCATCTTCTGTGCACACAACACATGCAACAGTGTTGCTTCCTGCAGCTTTAATGATATTGGGGTCAAAATGAAAGACAAATTTCACATATTCACGCCCCTTTCAAACTGCTGAAATACCAGACATTTCAACATAAATCGCGTGAGAAAGATACCAATCGCTAGGTAGAATTTCAATTTGTTGGAACTCGGTGCTTTTAAAGCTATCATTTTTTTTATTAATGCCTATTTTCAGCCGTATTATGTTTGACACGAGGACAGTTGAAATCACAATAGAAAGGCGAGGACAGGAGGCTCGTGGGGTGGGCGTTGAAGCTTCGGGCGTGGGTCGACCTGTGTGCAAGCCTTGGTGGCAGCAGAGATGTATCAACTCTGTATCTAAATATAAACTTTTCACTGGTGTGAACCGTGGCTGAAAAAGTGCAGGGGGAAAATAAGTCTTGCTCCAAGGCTGTACTGAAAGATAAGTGCATGGATGTGTAGTAATTCTATCCTCCTAATAGGCAAGGCTAGATATGTGGAGGACTACAGTTTCTATTAGGGACAACTAGAATTTTCTAGTCTAGGGGTCAATAACACATATGCTTGTTGGAGAGCGATAACGTGTGGTCAGGAGACTTAGTTTAAAACTGCATACAATGTGTGTCTGACTATAAAAATGCGAAATCCTAAACACAAACAGATACATGGTCATCTGGCAATGCAATGCGGCACTGAACAAGAGCCCTCGCCATGCATTATAAAGACAAAATCGCGACGAAACTTGGCGCTTCAACACTTTACATGATCCCGATCGTCACATTTTGCTCGCGCAGGAGGCAAAGGCGACTCACACAGTATATATACATACAACAAAGTGTTTTTTTGTCAAATATATTCCACACAGAAATATTTTGTCAAAGTCTAAAAGCGTATTTTAAGTGTGAGAAAGTCGGTATAAATTAGAGAACATACCTGCTGACTGCTCGTGAATAAGAGTCACTTCACCACAACCGGGCTGTTCCTGTTCACAAACCGACAGTTCCTCGTATGTTCTCCGTTACGTAATGCCATTCACTTCTGACATTACACTGGCAGCTCTGCACACAGACATTATAGATTTAAATGTCACTAATGGAAACACATTATCGCTGATGAGACTTATTGACGAAGCTGTCCAGAGCATTCCATTAGTGGACAATTAGTATTGTCATGATATCATTCATGCCTACATCACCCCACAATGGAATCCCAGAAGACACTTCTTGCTTGTTTTATAGTGGACGAGTGAGTGAGTATGGTTTTACGCCGCTATTATCAATATTCCAGCAATATCATGATGGGAGACACCAGAAATGGCTTCACACATTGTACCCATGTCTGAAATCGAACCCTGGTCTTCGGCGTGACGAGCGAACGCGTTAACCACTAGGCTACCCGGAATATGCTGTAAAACTCATACTTTGCAACATTGCTTGTTGACGTGATAAGCGTGAGTTGGATGTAAGGCTACTTTGAAGAGTACTCCAGTTATCTCCATCATCCCGAGGCAAGGGCGTTTACTTACTATAAAAGTTCAGTTTCCCCACTTGCCGAACTAGGCTGGTATTATGGAGTCACATTTTGGCTGGACTAACGAGTCTATGCATAGTCCAATCAAAATCGCGCACGAAATCCGGGTCGTAAACTGTTGTGCAGATTTCTGTTGATTGCAGGATTTGCAAAGCATGTGCACCGCCAACTCGTTGTCAGCAGATATTTTCCAAATCTTTTCATGTTTTTAATCAAGGTGCTCACGTGATTTGATGCATTTAGCGATGTATGACCCATTTTAAGACAATATAGATATTGATTATAGATCAAGTCGTCCTGACTGGGCGCCACCATTTTGTTTGAAGCAAACGCATGTGATACTAGAGGTGGAATCTGATTGGTCAATAGGAGAGGCTTAGAAGGGACGTAACTGATAATAGCCACTGGTGGCGCTACGATCGAGCCCAGTCATTCCACCCTTGTTCGGCAAGGGTGGAAACTGGACTTTAAAAGATAGTTATATCTAGCAGGACTCAGATGTTTACTACTTTGATCAAACTCAAACAGACGGCAAGGATATGGTGCTGACATACCTGCAAACATAATCATGGTGAACCGGGATTCGAACCCACGTTCATAGGTTTCTTGCATGTCCAAGGGACCGACTCTGCACAGCGTATTGCGGCGCCAAAGACGACTGGGCCACCCGTACCGCCTTGTTTTCACGAGGGCGACATTGCAGATTGCAGCAATCGGTCTTTAAGGATTCCACACCTCACATCGAGAAGAAAGAAATGCAACATCATTATTACTGCAACATCAATTATTACTTTGGTATTAATTGTCTGACGACACTGTTGAACAAATAATATCCCAAATCTTTGACATTTTAACTGTTATCAGGTAATGAGTCCTGGAGTGTCGATGGATATTAACATTAATATTTTATGATTAACATTATACACAACTGACATGGGGGGCACGGGTGGCCCAGTCGTCTAAGGCGCCGCGATTCGCTGTGCAGAGTTGCGTCCCTTGGGCACGCCAGAAACCTATGATTGTAGGTTCGAATCCCGGTTCGCCCCGATTATGTTTCTAGGTTTGTCAGCACCATACCCGTGCTCGTGGGTTTCACCGAAGTGGTCAACGTCTGAGACCTGCATCACCTCGGGCTTTCCTCCCACATTAAGCTGACACACCGCGATATAACTGGAATACCGTTAAAAGCGGCGTTCAACCCAACTCACTCACTCACTCACAACTGGCATACTAAACTACCGAGCAAAAGAAAGTTTTCACTTTAAAAATAGTTGTATAAAAAGCAAAAAGGCTTGTAAAGGTTTGAACCCCCTCAGAAAACATTCGCCCAAATGCAATATGACCACAACCACAACGCAGATTTTCGAACGCAGCTTTCCAAATCATGCATTGTTGAAAACGTGCAAAACGTGATTTTGAGACATTGGTCCAAATGCACGTGCGTGATTGTGGCATAAATACCGACGTTGTAATTGGACAGAACCGGCATCCAGTAAGCAAAAAACCACCAAGAATATGCCTAGATTTATACAAGCGCAAGGAGACAGAGCGATCGGTATGGCCAATATGGGGGCTACTCAACGTCAGATAGCCAGAACGTTCAGCTATCACCATCAGCAAGTTGATAATCCGCTACCAACAGACAGGACAGACTCAAGACCGGCCAAGATCGGAGAGACCGAGAGTGGCACCACGGCCGAAAACCGCTACATCCGGCAGATTCACCTCCGAAACAGATGTGCGACGGCAACGTCAACGGCGGCAACAGCACTATATAGCTAGGGAGTGCCATCAGCAGACGAACAGTCCTTCGACGACTTCGTACGGCTGGTTTATACGAGCCTACCGACCCTTCCGTGGAATGGCCTTGACCCGTCTACACCGTAAACGCAGACTGCAATGGGCACGAACTGTACGTCGGTGGCAGCGACGTGACTGGGCGAGAGTGCTCTTTACAGATGAAAGTCGGTTCTGTCTGTTATGGAACGATGGCAGAGTTCGAGTTTTTCGATGAATGGGAGAGCGACTGGCGCCAAATCGCATTAGAGAGTGAGTGAGTTTGGTTTTACGCCGCTTTTAGCAATATTCCAGCAATATCACGGCGGGGGACCCCAGAAATGGGCTTCACACATTGTACCCATGTCGGGATTCGAACCCGAATCTTCGGCGTGACGAGCGAAAGCTTTAACCACTAGGCTACCCGACCTGTGTCATTAATGGACTTTTCATGCACTTTTTCAATGAACTCTGATTTGTGTAAATTTTAATTTGGAGACCTTGACTTTTTCTTTGTGTATTGCGGAGAATGCATTATCGGCATTACAATGCATTTTCATTCTCATTCATGGAAAATGATTTCTGTTTATAAATTAATCATAATAAATCTCACATATGCCTTTGTTTTTGGTGTTTGGTCAAGTGAAGTCGGTGAACACTTTCTTTTGCCCAGTTACGATTGGCACAAAACATTCAGAGTGAGTGAGTGAGTATGGTTTTACGCCGCTTTTAGCAATATTGCAACCTTTACAACGGTGGAGGACACCAGTAATGGGCTTCACAAATTGTAGCAATGTCGGGAATCGAACCCCAGTCTTTGGCCTGACGAACGAACGCTTTAACCACTAGGCTACCCGACCACCACCTTATACAGTCAGAAACGCCATTAAAGATCGTAGCGTCAATGAGCGACGACCTGAACATCTTACCGGTCCCCCGGGGAACTATGGTCTGTTATGCAGGCTAATATTGCATATTAACAACAGGAGCAGGCAAATGGTTTTGTTAGAATGCGTAAAACGTCAAAGCCAGTGAACATCAGATTATCCGACGAAACAGCGTTGAGAATTATATGAATGGGACGCTAAAAATAAGTCATGCAGATGCTCGCAAAAAATGTAAGCATATCCTGCCCTACAGGTAGCTGATACTACAAGGCAACTCAACACGTGCTTGCACAGTCGACAGTTGACACCAAGCACACAGCGTCACGTATTGATGTGCCTCGGGTGATCCCCGGGATACTTGTCAAATGTGTTCTGAAGTGACATGGTTTGTGAGCCCACTTTACTTCGTTTTATCTTGTATAAGTGGAAAGGTGTTACACCTGTTCTGAAAACAAGTTTGACTGACTCTATAATGAAATATTTGCTTAAAACCGGTGCTATAGGAACAAATGACAAGATCCAAAATGTATTGCACAGCTGTGAAGCGTTGATGAACAAGGTTACACACTGGTCCAGTACTGATTACAGACAATTGAACAGTCTCATTTAGATATGACAATATATCGTACCCAAAACATGTCATAGAAGTTTGTGATCATATGATCACATGGTATTTAAAGACTGGGTTTTACCATATGTATTTTCCTATTCGTATTCAAAGAGTTCCAGAGATCAGTATTAGGAATAGGCTGTTCTGCCATTTGGACTGAAAATAAGTCCGTAGTATTTCATAAAAGACAACACTTGAAATGGTGATCCACGCAAGATCAGTAGTCTTCAGGGTAACTTCATTTGTTTGATGACCACTAGCTTTCAGCGCCACCTGCATATATATATGCCTGTCGAGATACTGTACTAAGTTGTTTTGGGATTTTAGGTTGGCGATTAATCAGCGACAAATCATCCCTCAATCCAGAGGACGAGAGAGAATTTCTTGGATGCTCAGTTGTGCCTCTGGAGTGCCTCTTAGCAGTACCAAAATGCAAACTACATAAATTGAGACATGACTTGTCTAGATTTCTAAGGGGAATTGGTGCTGGAACATTAGCACAAGGAGCTGGTTTGTGTATGTCACTCTGACGTGCTGTGTTGGCAGGGAAACTAATGTCATGATCAGAATGGACTGTCGGCAACAACGAAATCCTGTTTCAGCTGCACTTGACTAATGAAGTCAAACCGGAGTCTGTTGGTAGCTGGAATGGTAACATATTGCTCCAAAAGCACGCACAAAGACAGATGCGGACGGACGACAGCCATTGGGGATAGATTCATTAGAGACATAATGCCCTGTTGGTCAGCAAAAGCTAGTCCAATTTCTGTCAAACTTTACGTGTTTACTGCTGCTTCACAATTCTGTAGTTTGACTTTGGTCATTGGTCATGTGATTTGTCAGCGAATATCCGATTCAGGATTTTCAGAGTGCATTATACTTTTGCATGTTTGCTTATTTCCTGTGAATATTGAAAGAGGTTTGACGCTTTTATTCAAAACCTTACTCTTCTGAACTTACCAGCTGAAATGCTTTAAAACTCTCTGCAATTATCTCCATATTTCAAACATCAAACCTTTGGTATCGCCCAAGTGATGTTCCACACCACTCTTTGCACCCAATGGAATCTTGTATCGGAAGATAATCAAAAGTTCTGGATAGAAAACATTGAAGGTGTGCATAATGCTGGTTTGGGGTGCGTGCACGCCCTGAGATGGGTAGATTAACATGAGTATGAAGCAAGTAGCTTTATAGATTCCATGGCAGCAATAAACGCTATAGAAGCTGGTGCACATGGACCCAGAGATGACTTTGTTTATGAGATATTCAAATTGGATAAATGTCTAAACACGAAGTAAACAGCGCGCGATATTGTTTGGGTTCCAGCATATGTTGGAATACATTCATTTGGAATAGGATCGCAGATCATTTGGCCATATCTGGATGACAAAAGATTTTGAAACTGTTTTATGGAAATCTATTTCATCTATTGGCAACAGTTGTAGGGTGCTGGCACTACCGGCCGACATATTGCAATTCGACCATCTGGTCATACATTTCGCCGTCGCAAAAGGCGTGATAAGGTCATTCTTTAATGACACAGACCTGGACACTGTGGACCAAATGCCTACAGGAGTATCAGTGATCAGGTGGTCGCTTTTGAATGTGGCCATTGCAATTTGAGGTGAGGTGAGGTGAAATGGGGTTTAACGTCCCGTCCAAGATTATTGCACTTATATAGCGACGTGCATGTACGTGTGTGTGTTTGTGTGGCTGCTTGTACTAGTCCGGACTGATGCCGATTTATAGTGCTATCACACTGAGATACCATGCCGCAGTTTAACATGAATACCCAACTCAGACACAGTATACTGACTCCGAGCCGACCAGTTCTTCTTTTAGCCCCTTAATGCCGAGCGCCAGACAGGGTAAAAACAAGTACCATCTTTTAACGTCATTTGGTATGACGCGGCCGGGGATCGAACCTCTGACCTTCCGCTCTCCGGGTCGACGGTCTACCACTAGACCACGTAGGCGGTCCATTGCAATTTGAAGAGGCCTCAACATGTGGAACACTGCCTAATTATATGCTCTGGGCATAACAACAAAAGACAAAATCGGAGAAGTGCTGTGTTAGAAGTTGATGACACCTTTTCATTAGTATAAGTTGTGCGCCCCCAGATCATGCAACCGCCAGTTTTCTATTTTGTCTCTTCATCTTAAAAATATTATGTAATTTAAATAGACCCTCAAATGGCTGAAACGGATTTAGTTATATGATTATAAATCATGTTAACATTTTATCATGTTGATCTACTAACTTTTCTATTGATTATTTCATGTTTCAGAAATGAAATTGTTTCCTCAAGGCTTTAATTCGTATTATGAAGCAGAGGTCTTTCCTGTCTGTTCGTTTTTTCCCATCATTAATGTTCAATGTATACGTGTATCCAAATGAATATTACTTGTGGTAACCTCTCCTTTATGTTATCTAAATGATTTCGTGTTGTTGTTTTTTTGCGATATGATACCTTGTGATTCTTATTAAGTTAAGGATAAGTTTTATTCCACACTGGAAGGCCTCAGGCCCATATTACAATTCTTCTTAAGTTAAAATTTTGGCCGCAAAAAGGTCTTTTGTCGCCCTCACACTTCACCACCACCACCACCATCAAGTTCAAACTATTTTACAGGCGCTACAATCAATGTCCCACATTCTCCATAAATACAGTTACGATATACCAAAAAATACAACATTCATCAAAAAATAATTAAATAATTAGCATGTTAGATTAAACCGAATTTTACTCATCTTTACTATTACTAGTGTTGTTGATAATAATATTGTAGCAAGATCCCCACGAGATAAAATACAAAAGGTGTGAAAAATGTAGACATTCGAACCTATGTACACAATGTATATAATAGTTAATTTCAATTGACACGAAAATTTGAACTACTAGGTGTGTGCGTTTTGTTGTTTATCGTCTGACAATACGACGATAGTGTTGAATGTTCTTTACTTCTAGTCTATTAATACATGCCAAGCGTGTACAAATGTCATAATATTGATTTGTAACTGTGAATAAGTATGAACACAACACCGGAAAATATCATGAAATAATAATTGCACATTATTCTACTGATTACCATCAACTACCGCAAGCCTATGTTAAAGTATAGGATCTACGATCATCTTAGCGTTAAGATCGTCAAATTAATGATAGTTCGCATCAGTGGCACGATCGTTAAATTTTGCCACGCTTCTTACTCTGAATATTATTATTATTATTTTATTCATGAACACTTTTATTCTTTGAAGATTCAAATGAGTACACAAATTACAGACACTCTTACAGTCACAACCAATTTCTGATGTGCAGATGCAATAATCACTTTTAGCATACACAGTGGTGGTGACTAGATGATCACAGGGAGTATCTGTCACAATACAAACATGGTTGCCAAAATATCTTTCCTTGTCAGGAACACAACTGCAAAACGCAGCTTTGGGTACGACACAATTAATCATTTCTATTAAGGTCTTAGTCCTATTTCTCATTTTTTTAATCATTTTCTTCAAAACATGTAATGAAATTGTATTTTAGGATCAAAGAATGTATATATGCATAGTGCTGCAAAGGCTAACATTTAGATTTCACATTCAGGGCCACATCAAAATCCTAAATTTGTAAGGTCAACTGTAGTTATTTATCATTTTTTCAAAACCCTGATACACCAACATAACCATATCTTCCAATTATGAACACTATCCTTATTCTGATTGCATCATTACACATCAGCTAAATTGTGCTTATAGTTTGAATTGTCCACTCCCAGGACAAAGCAATGTAGATCGATAATCAGTGCTTAGAGATCCTGAAAATTCAATCAATACAAAAGGTGTTATGTCATGTATCCACATCATAATCAAAACATACATCAATATACTTATCGGAACTGACAATTAAAAAAATAGATCACATTTGGTAACAAACATCGTCTGCAAAAAAATGAATATGTTTTGATAATAAAGTTCTCTATAAAATAGGATATAAATATACAAAGCATACGCATCTGAATTAAAGTAAATTTCAACATATCATAATAATGTATAGCATTGAATGCACTGGTTCATTCAAGTTGAAGCAAAGAAACCCTGCAGATACAAAGAGCAATTGACTAATCAAATACTATAGTGACTAGAAATGAGACAGAACTACTGAAAACCTACCTCAAACAGGCAAATGTTTTTGACATTAAAAACTATTTCCTTACAAAGACAAGACTAAGCATCACAATCAAATTCTGCCGGCTTTATCTACAAACCAAGAACAAGCAATTATGGCTTCAGTATATACAATGTTTTCAGGGTTGGGTTGCAACAGAAATAATGCATCCGTAAATCATGAGCATGTCAACCTTTGCATTTGGAGTGTTAAAAGTTGTGAAAACAAGATATGTTAGCATATTTGCAAATAGCAAAGTTACTGGTATTCATGTTTACAGTACACCTTGTCAAAGTTGAATCTTGTATCAAGAATGTGTGTCTTCTCTATTTAGAAAACGTAGCAGATGTGTGCATTGTACAGCAAATTTGCGAAAGCAATAACATTGCAGTTATGACTGTTTAAAAACCATGACCTCATCAGTAGGGCCAGCTGATAATGAACAACTGGCTCACTATTCCAAAGTGTGAAATTCAGGTCCACGTGAACATATTTATATGTTGGTCTCATTTGGTTATCTGTTGACTGCCAGACATGTTTGTTAATTATTAGACTATTTATGTGACATCATCTGTAAGTTGATTCAGAATCTATAATTTGAAAAAGGAATTGTGACTAACTGGCACACTGCTTGAATGATATCTCTGTTGCCCCCAACTAAAAGATCCATAGTTATGTGATCCCAGTATGTCAACTTTCTCTGAATATTATGGTTGACAGTTGATATGGCTTTGATTCCACCACCTTCAGCAATATTCAAGCTATATGACCAGCATACAACAAACAGTACGTCATAGTACAATATGCTAACGCCGCTATGAACAGTATTTCAGTTTTATCCCGGCGTGTCAACTTGACAAGAACCAAAATATGAAGGTACCGGTATGTTGCTGAAAAACCTAGCAGAACATTATCAGTCAGAAACTGGGATTCGAACATGTATTTAAAAGTTTCCGACACGCATAAGGGCGTATTTCTGCACAGCTAATTGCGGCGCCTTTGACGGCTGGGACATGCGTGCCACATAAAAATAATGATTACCAGAAATATAATAATATGTCCCTTATTGCCATAACCAGGAACAGGTTTTATTTGTTAGAACCTTCTCTTCAGTTGCATGGTGGAACATAATAAAGAAATATCAGGCAGTGAACCATGCGGGGAGTCAAACCCGGACCTTGGATGTAACGATCGAAAGCTTTAAGCTGTAGCAGTTGTGGCAAACGTGACAGTACTGGCAGTGGTAGTGGTCGTAGTAGTGGTAGTGGCAGTGGTAATGGTAGTAGTACTGGTAGCGGTAGTAGTAGTGAATAAATGAGTTTGGGTTAACGCCGCTCTGAACAGTATTCCAGCTAAATCTCGGCGTGTCAGCTTAGTGTGGGAGAAAAGCCCGAATTAATGCAGGTCTCAAACGTTTACCACTCTGGTGAAACCCACGAGCACGAATAGTAGTTGTAGTAGTAGTAGTAGTGGTGCTGGTAGGAGCGAAGGTGGTGGTGATAGTAGAAGTAGTAGTAGTAGTAGTAGTAGTAGTTGTTGTTGTTGTTGTTGTTGTTGTTGTTGTTGTTGTTACTGCAAATATGACAGTAGCTGTGGTAGTAATAGTAGAAGTAGTAGTAGAAGAATGAATGAGTTGGGTTTAACACCGCTCTGAACAGTATTCCAGGTATATCAAGTTCTGTCAGCTTAGTATGCGAGGAAAGCCCGAAGTGATGAAGTTCTCATACGCTTACCACTTTGGTGAAACCCACGAGCACAGGTATGGTGCGGACAAACCTAGAAACATAAACGGGGCGAACCGGGATTCGAACCCACGACCATAGGTTTATGGCGTGCCCGGGGGACGCAACTCAACTCAAGTAGTAGTAGTAGTAGTAGTAGTTGTAGTGTTGTTGTTGTTGTTGATGTTGTGGTTGGTGGTGGTTATTGTGTAGTAATTTCATTTTGTAATAATTCAAAGGCTTTTGTAGAAGAAAAGGCAACCAAGCAACAAAATATCCATTAAAGTCATCGAGGTTGATGGGTTGGGTGGTTGTTTTTACATGTAAATATGTAAGCTCTAAGCTTCCTAGAATGCATTTACCTGATGAAGGAGTAAGCATATACTCTGAAACGTCGTGTTTCTTATGATAAAGAAATTGTGTATCACTCACTTCTAAATGCCATAATAAGACTACAGTGACAGTGGCTAACAATAAACCTTCCGGGTAGCCCTTGCAGAAAGCTGAACCAAATAGTTTCGGGCATATGGGAACGAGCGTTGGGGTTAGGGTTAAACATAACCGCCAAGTATTGCAGGGCATTGACAGTGAAGAAGCAGAAAGCTGACCCAAGCTGAACCCGCAGTACGAATGGCAACTGCAGCCAAACTTTTTCAAGCTTCTGGATCACATGTAGGAACCTCACCGCGTGGACAGGTTAGCTTCAATAGTCAACACGTGCACACAGCTACCTTTGTACAACAGCAGGGTCTTAGACCCCTCAACATCAGGCATAGATGCGTCAGCGCAACAGGACTGGGAAGAGCTGACCCATTTTGTCCATCCACCATTCAGGATGATCCGCAGACCCTTGACATGCTTGAGGCCCAGGGAGACCACACCACGCTGGTAGCACTGTTGTGGAAAAGACAGCCATGGTTCAGAAAGGGTTGTTCAATTGGCTGTTAGGCAAATTAAGTAAATTGTAAGACAGTTAAACGTTGGTGCCTCATTCCCTCGAGTTTCAACCACTATATTCGGTAAATTCTCTGTTCAGTAACAGATAAATCACAACAGCCTGCGTCACTAAACTCCTGCCATAGCTGCAGCAATGTGTCTCTGTGATGCAATGGGGATATTGCTCAGAACAACATTAGACATTAACGCGATGTCTTCATTAAAGCCATGCATATTTTGTAAATGTTATATATGTCATGATCTTAAATCGAGGACATGCTGATAAAAGATATGCGCGAGAAAACACGTGATATTAGCCTATGCCGTAATGAAAAGGCCATCAGACGTGGCGCCGCCTGGCGTCTTGTTCAGTCCGAATGGTGAAATGACGAATATATTGCTTAGGCTGGCTTAGGTACATTTCAAGGAGGATGGATCACTTGACCTTGATTTTCATGGCACAAAGAATGTCAGTGACATGGATTACGGTGACCATGCAGCCTGCGTCGGTTGAGGCTGTGGACTCTGTCACAAGATCAAAATCATCCGCAGTGGGGCCAGTGGACATCTTGTGTTCCTAACTCTAAAAATATCCCTGTAAAGTGATCACATCTAGCACAATGGCTTCTGTTGTGAATGCTGCTCTATATCCGGTTGGCTTAAGACGTTCGGGATTTTGTGCCCAAATCGTTGGACCCTCTCAGTCTACAAAACGCCAGGCTCTCCCAACAGGATTTGGCAGACGACAGAGAGTGTGATCTATGAACATTAGGTTCATGGAATAATCATCAATGTTGACAACAATTCAATACCATGCATGGGACATCATTGTCTCGTGACAAATGTGTTTTGAATTTACTTCATCAGTTGACGTTCGTATTCTTAAGATGGCTCAAGTTAATAAAGGTCATGATGAGCTAAAGTAGGTGGTATTTCTCTCCACTAAGGCAGTCTATGTATTGCAGTAAATAAACTTTGGAATTGGGCATAGTAAGTTTTCTCAAAAAAGAGTTAGAGATAACTGGAAAACATCCCTTTGAATTACATTATATATCTCTGCTGGACGATTCCAAGCCGTATTTTAAACATAGTGAGGAACAAGAGACAAAGAACACTGTAGTTATCATTTATCTCATTTTGTACAATTCCGACTGTATCATAAGCATGCATGTGTTTATCAATCACTCTCAAATAGTGAGGATATCAAGTGTTCGTGACAATATGAGTGTATCTTGCTGCGTTAGTAGTTTGCGACCATATGGTATCCTACTATTTTGCCTTTTGCACCTAATGGAACCTTGTGTCTGCAGATAATCGAAGGTTCTGGGTGGAAAACATTGAAAGTTGTCATTCCGTATGAACATTGTTATTTTTGTTGTGCATGGTAAAAGTACCGCTGCTTGGGACCAGAACTGGTTCTCACGTGATGTTATATAAAATAGACAGCTAAAACCCGTACTGAAAGAAGCGTTAGTACAATATGCGAAATTTAGACGATTTCTTTTTTTTGTGGTTTCCATGACAAAAAAACTTTTGGCCAATTAAGATACAGTGATATGAGTGTTTATGTATTTAGTTTGAAAACTCAAGCTGGCTGTTTTTTTAACACTTTGAGCGAGAACCATTGGACTATACAGTTTAATGCAAAAGGAAGTGTTTTCCAACATGATGCAAAACGGATGTACCAATAGCTTTGCTGTAAGCTGAACTAGAATCATGGGGCTATTTTTAATTTTAATGCAGTAAGAAAATGTTGTACGATCCTGTAGTCACATGATCCACACTGGATGTACTGATAGTTTCCTTATAAAACTCAGTTTGAACTGTTTGACATCCGTTTTGCTTATAAAATCCCGCAAATATATAATCGCGCTAATGTCGCCCATAGGTTTGGATTTATCTCTCTGTTGGTGTCTGTTTTGGTATTTCTGAGGACGGTCGGAGGAGTTTACCAATAATAATAATGGGGCCCAATCGGGAATTTGGAATCTGTGGTAAGAAGATCGTGGCAAGTCTGACTGAAATCACAGTCGCCTAAATATTCCAGTCAATTTACAAGTTACTGTACAAATTGGCCATTAATTTTATGATAACGAATTCAACACATTTTGATGTTCAGTGTAATCACCCAGTGAAAATGTAAAGGGTTAACAGAAGACAATATGTATTTTGTTAGTTTTATTGTTTCTAATCCCAGCATACCTATTGTACTTTGTTCATTTGGGCCCTTTTCAGCTTCTTAATAATCTTCACTTTAGTCAATCTGTCAAATAAATCAACTTGTCAGTCAATTTGTCAAATAACTGAAATGTGTAGGCATTTTGTAAACCACCTGAGTGAATCACATTTAACACATTGACTGTGACAGGTTATTAAAATATGCTTAATAATGACATTGTTGACATCACAGGTAAAAATTGTAACGGGACGGAACTGACTTTAAACAACAGTTTCAGTCAGCATTGATATTCAAATACTCTCTGCATATACAGTGAGGACTAAACCCTGACACTAAAATCCTACAGTGATTTGAGCAAATCATTATGTCTCCGTGAGAGGAAACACACATGAAAGTTTAGCTCTTTTTGTATGGGTATTCCAGTTTACAGAAGTCAAATATTCATTTTACGCGAATATCAGAACATGGCAAAAACAATAAGGTCAATACAATGGCATAACTATTGCGAAACACGGAAAATATATGTTGAGCCCAAACGTTAATTAAACATGCAGCAAATTGTATTCCATTTTGAACAAAAAAGAGCTGAGTAGTGGCCCCAAAAAGCTATAAACTGGATTCGAACCTCTTGAACAAATGTGGGGTCGTTATGGGTGGGACGAACCATGAAACGATGTGACGAGGTTGATGGCGGATCACGGGCAAACAGGCTGCGACATAAGCTTACTCGATGTTCAGTCGGGTTACAAAGGATATCCAATATAACTTGTAATAATTGAATTGCATTTAATGATCTAGATTATAAATGTTCGCAACTTGAAAATAATCAGTCATAAAGTTTACGAATCAAACATCGCAAATCAAAATAACATGTAAATAGTGACCACAAAAATCAATACCAACTTTTCTAATGTACTTACTTAGATCATGCATATTTACGTGACGATATACAAATCCTAAAGCGAATTTCTGAAGAAAATACAGCTACCCTATGGCAACCTCCGAGCACCGAACAAATGCATGATACTGGTGCCCATCGTCATGCAAGCCAAAGGGTTGCTAGGGTCATTGGTGTAGTACGCCTCTTTCAGCAACATTCCAGCAACATGGAACACCAAGTACTCCACACATACAACACAATATGGGCACTTGAAACCAAGAAAGTGATATAAACACTGGACAAAATAAGCGTCGTACCCATACGGGGAATAGAAGCCAGGTCTGCTGTCTGACAAGCGAACACTTTACCACCAGGTTCCACCTACGTTTAGAGTCTAGGAGAACATTGCAACCGTCGTGTAAACAGTGACGAAGAGAAATATGATTGTCAGAGCGCGTTCGAGAACAATGGCCAGTTGCTTCCATTCATATGTAATCTGGTCAAGGCTGTCTTGTTTGGCGACTCTCCTCTTCTGCAGCCCTATGGCCTGCTCTACTGTGTGCAGCAGTCGGTTGAGAACATCCACCACGTTAGTCCCGCCAGCCTGCTGTCCCTCCGCCAGGCTCAGGGTGGGTGCTTGTATGTCTGCATGGTTGGCCTCGTCATAAGCGGCATATCGTGCCTGTGTGTGAAATACGGCAATACAGAGCGTGTCAGAGGGAAACTCGAGCCTTTAATAGAACGCACACGAGGACTTAGGAATAGCAATTAAAAGACACCACTTCTGAGAAGCTTTCATCAACACTCACTATTTTTCCCCCAATCTCTGAATCTCTTGCATTATCTTTTGATCACAGTTGACAAGTATATTGATATCTATATATCACATACGAAGTTCAAAACATTTGCATATTTAAATTGTTGAACACTTGAAATAACAGTTTTCGCCCATAGAAACTATTGCCGACAGTATCAAAGAATCAAATAAGCATCAAACATACCATTTCCTGGTCGTCAGGCTCTGGTCCGTCTATTTTGATGAACAGGATCCTAGCAAGAAAACTGAAGCACACAGTTTTCACAAGCCTTGGCAGTTTGTGTCCTCTCGGTCCTCGGTGATGAATATTGAGAGTGAGCACAGCCAGGCCTGTACTCAGCGACACAATGAGGATACTGACAGCGTAGTACTTACCTGTGGGAGAAGAACTCACATTAAGGATATTCTATTCGAAAGCATGATATTATGCAACCAAAAAATATAAGGTAATACACATAAGGTGATACACATAAGGAAGAAATTTTATGAATTTCAACTTCTTCATTATGAGGAACACAACGTTTCGGAGTATATGCTTACTCCTTCATAATTGAATTTATGGATGTCAACTTCTTTATTATGAGGAACACAACGTTTCGGAGTATATGCTTATTCCTTCATAATTGAATTTATGGATGTCAACTTCTTTATTATGAAGAACACAATTTTTTGGAGTATATGCTTGCCCATGCCATTCGACATCCATTCGTCCCCAAGTGAATGAGTTCGTCAGGTTGATTTTAAGTGAAAGCAAAGAGTGATGGAGGGCTAATAGATTTACCGCTTTGGTGAAATCCATTAGCACGGGTAAGGTGCTGACAAACCAAGAAACAAACTAGGCCAATTTGGTATTGGAAACTATTATCATTGGTTTCTGGCACAAGTTAGGGATTCCACTCTGCACAGCGAATTGCGAAGCCTTAGACTACTGGTTTACACTTGCCCTCGTAAAAAGTAACATTTTAAGTATGTGACCTTAACAATACAGTAAATATTGATTTAATTTGGTTAAACACCTTCATAAGTCAAGGCATCAACATCTACTTTATTCGCTATTTATAACAATCTCGATTCTGGTAAACTAGAGAAAGATAAACAGACAAAGGGGTGCATTAATGTCCCATTGGAATCGTTGTCTTTTAATAAGATAGCGACAAAGTATGTCTTTTGTTCGTGATAATGCGACGCATGTTTCGTATTCAGAAACACTCGTGTGGTATTGCGTTGATAGTACTTTCAGGATGGGATTGTGTCCCGAGACTTCGTTTTTTATTCAGTTACAGTTGCAAAACCAACTTATAATTTTACTTAAACATCAACTTAAACTTGAACTACGAGCCTATATATATGTTTTAAAAAAAAAACATCTTGCAATAATTTATTTGTTTTAAATATTCATATTTTGCAGACAAAGAGAACATGTTTTTTCTCCATGATGGCATAAGACGATGCACACATTTATTTTTAGTCCAAGTGCGGGATTGTGATACGAGGGTTGACTGATTCGCGAAGAGAGAGACCTAAAAGCGATTTATTTTTCAAACGACCTCTGTTCCATTGATAGTTGATAAACATCTGCAAACGATGTTGGAGGGATGTATCAAAGTTTCGTCTGCTTTGACGTCATCGTTCGAGAGGTAATGGGTTCAGGCTCACGGAGAAGTCTGTAAGCCTGCAGGAGTCAAATCAGGAGAATAAGGCGGATGATGAAGGAGTTCAAATCAACCACTCTTCGATTGTAGCCATGGCAATAACTAATTTGTAAATTGGTGCATTGTCCTGATGCAAGAGCACACCCCTTTTTGTCAGCTTCCCACGTGTCTTAGTCTTAATTGCATCCCGTAATCGCCAGAAGAAATTAATCCAGCATAATATGTTCAGATAAAGTCTACCATTTTGACACCCTCGTCATCGCACAACATGGTCTCCTTAACCTCTCCAACTAATGGGACATAGTCACAAATCATTGGAAAAACCTTTCTGGGTCTTAAGGCTTTCAATGCCGCGCTTGAACTCTGCTGCCCTCCATTTTACGATGGAATAGAACGGGACAACCTTCCCTTGTGTAGAACTCATATCGTCATCGGTGGCTTTTGGTGCTACGGCTTCTCACAGAATCTTGCATAATTATTTTACTGACTCATAAAAGCGAAACGATTTGCTCAATTAACTCAAGTTTGTGTGGATATTCCCCGACGAAATCACGCAGTGTCCACAACTCAATTACCTATTTGTCCTATTACGCAATTCCTTCTATTTAAAGTTCAGAATTTATCAACCCTCGTTTTCCTCACAGATACCAGTTGCCTAAGATCAGCTGAAAAACTGTCAGGACCACTGAAGAGGAAGCCCATAGTAAACGTTAAAATGACCAGTTTCTTTACCACCTTCCCACGAAAGAGACACAATGCTATTACAGCGAAAAAAACCAATTGTTTTGAAAGTACAGCAAGTTTAAACTACAAGATTACACCTGACTTTGTGTACTGTCGTTAATACGGATACGTTTTCAAATGATACATACATGTAGCTAACTTCTAGGTTAAAAGCTTAATTTTGTTTGTTTTTGACACTGATAATGTAAACACGATTGACAATAATAACACTATTTGTGTGCTTTAAAATTTTGTTTTGTAAAAACAAGTTCTGAATGATAAACCTATTTGTTTTAGATAGGACTACATCTGTGTTAAAAAGAGAGTAATTTATTCACTAGTGAACCTCTTATGAGCGTTCACATCTGGCGCCCGTTACAAAGTAAACTCACGGGCAAAAGAAACGCTGGTTTTATAAACGTTGACACAGTTTTGATCAAAACCTAAATCCATGATTCGATACCATATAAAAACATTCCCCCAAATGCACCAATTATTTCCTAGCGGTCGTGGCGAATCTGCAGCACGTGATTTTCGGAGAAATACGTTTTTTCCCTCTTTTTGTAAAAAATGCATAAGGAAAATTTCGTGTTAGATTTAGGTAATAATTGTGCACAGAAACCTTCTGTAGCATTGAATCGTTTAGAGTTCACCTTCAAGAATGCCACGTTTGACGTCTGAGCAGCGAGAGAGAGCAACAGGAATGTTGCGGATGGGTGAAACTCAGACCAGAGTTGCAGAAATCATGAACTGTCACAAAACCACCATCGAGAGAATGGTGAAACGTTTTAGAAATACTGGCCGGACATCAGACAAACCACGAAGTGGAAGACCACGAGTAACCACGCCCAACGAAGACCGCTATTTGCGTATGTTGCACCTACGTAACAGATTCCTCACTGTGACGTCATCAGCACACAATGCTTTCCAACACACCGTCAGCAGAAGGACTGTAGCCCGACGTCTCCGCTATTTTGGTTTGAGTGCTTATCGACCTTTGAGGGGAATGACCTTGACCCGACAACATAGACTCAACAGATTGAGGTGGGCTCGTACAGTGCAACGCTGGCAAAGACGACATTTGGACAGAGTGCTGTTTACCGATGAGAGTAGGTTCCATGTTTTCAGTGCTGACGGCCGATTGCGAGTTTACCGGCGTAGAGGCGAACGTACGTCACGTTGCTGCGTTCAGGAAGTGCACCCCCATGACGTTGGCAGTGTGATGATCTGGGGCGGTATTTGCGGTGACACCAAGACCGACCTGGTGGTTATAAATGCAAACCTCAACGCTAACGGCTATTTCAACCAGGTCCTTACACCAGCCATACTTCCATTCCTGCAGAATAATCCCCGAACGCTGTTGGAACAGGATAACGCCACTCCACATTCTGCACGTGTTACAAGAGACTTTTTGAATGCAAACAACATACAAGTTCTCCCGTGGCCAGCCCGATCCCCTGACATGAATCTAATAGAACACCTCTGGGACCATCTTGGGAGACGTATTCGGCAACGTCAGCATCCCCCACATGACAGACAGACCTTGACGCAGGCACTGCAAGAAGAGTGGCGTCTCATCACTCCAGCTATTGTGAGGAGACTGGTAACATCAGTACGACGTCGTGTCAGGGAGTGCATACTTGCTAGAGGTGGACACACTCGATATTGACGATTAATTGTGATTTTCAGGTGTGTTATTGTTTGACAACAAGAAAAAGAAGATGATCGAATTATGGACATTCAAACACCTCTTCCAAAAATGGTCATAATTCCTGAATATATCATCACGTGGCTGTCAGAGTTCGTAAACCTGATGTCTATTGTTGTTTCTGCAAAATGAAATGATACCTGTTGACATAATTTTTCATATGTCTTTATTAGATGCGAATATTAGAAGCCAACGTTTCTTTTGCCCGTGAGTTTAGCTCAATTCTTTTTCAAGATGTTTGTCAATCATATTTGCAACCGTGTACTTAGACATTTTCGGTGTTTCGATTAAATCCGAGCCAACCACCCGAATACCAAATGCCAAGTCCCTGACGCTGTTACGCCATGAAATAACTGAAGTACTGCGGAGATAAACTCAACTTACTCACTCACTCTTTTAAAAACATTAAGGAAGTAAAAACATACTAATAAGAGGAATCGCTAAAGACGTCGATGGCAATAATGACGAGATAACAAGCAACAATGCTATCATTGCCAGGAGAGACGTGATTCCTATGGATATTTTCTCTCCAGATTCATTCGGCACCAGAAGTCCCAGCAGAGCAACCAACGTGATGACTAGACACGGCATCATTAGATTAACCAGGAAGAACAATGGCCTCCGTCTCACGACCACTCGGTACGTCAATCTGAGGTAGGGCTCGGGGCAACATGAGTAATATGTGACCTGTCGACTTTTCTTGAAGGAGACCATGTCCCATTCCGCATTGCCAATGTAGTCAGATAAATCCGCGTCTCCACTTTCACCATTTGTGATATTTAGTTGATCACCATTGGATGTCCACGACAGGAACACCATCTTACAGTGTTGTTGATCCATGGGGAAGTATGCAACGTCAATTGTACACAACGTTTTTAAGATGACCTGATAAATCAGTAATACGTCTCCACTTGACTGTACTACTGCATTGTGGTACTCGCTGGGCGACAGTTGGTTGTTTACTTCCACTCTGCATGATATATGAATAAAACATGTCAAAACAATTTCAATCTGTCAATGTCACTGGTTTAAGGGTCTTTGAACAATTTCTCAACATTGGGCAGTAATGAAAGTATGTGTTTAAATAGTCCACAAGATATTATTTCAAATTAGAATCATTGTCTTTCCAAAATGATTCAGCATCTGACATTTCACAAACACAAGAAAAAGGAACGTACACGCAAATGCATATTTACACACGCATGCACAAGACACAGATACATATATATGAGTGACAAAAAAGATAAGCATCGCTTACTGTATTATATATCATCACAAAATTGCAATTTCTACATTTCCCAGACAAAACATATTTGTGACTTATTCGTATTGACATACAGTGACCGAGTGGTTCATATATCGGTGGATAAACGTGCCTTTTCAATGCAGAGTTTTGTAATTGGAAGATTGAGAACCAGCCACAGAACGCATACAGTCATATCTCCATCGGAGGTGGTTATTTGAAACCAGAGAATGACCAAGCACCCAGTAGTTGCCAACCTAATGGTAGCTTTTGCAGCTGTATCATGACAAGTCATAAATTCCTCTCCACCTTTGCATCCTGTCATATAACGAACCCAGTATGTGCCCCCGCGTGAAGAAACACGCCATGTTCTTGCACCAACCTTCAGCAGGAATCAGTGGTGTTATGCTATCCATGAAACATGTAAGATTAGTGTCATATATATTGAGATATTTCCAAGAGACGCATGGTTCTTCAGGATATATGACGAAAGAAATGAAGCACGAGTGGTGCTTTACATTTTTCCAGGAGCATGTATCTTCCTATTATGAAAGTACTGCACTCCTTATCGATAATTGGGATTATTGCTAATTGTATAAGATAACAGAAATATTCATAACATCACATTCTCGCCATAAAACTAACATTAGTAATAACTAACATGTTGTTATCATGATGTATAAGCATATTCCGTTTACTATCAATGACCAGAAGGTTAGTAAACAGCGAATTTACTATGCTGCCTGGTAGACTGCATGATACTGCTGTCGGGAGAAGGTAATATATTTCAGTTTTGGCACCAAGACTGATAGTATTGTTCACTTCCGCTTTAGGCAGCGTCACGTTCACCGTTTTGCGGAAAGAAGGAGAAACTGAAGGTGCTGACAAATTATCAAACTCAAGGTAAAACATATAAGTTCTTCATATATATTAAGTGCCATGAAAATGTATGCATCATTGTTATACCATTTTAAACACCTTCACCCTGGGTGATCTCACGTCGCTTATTTTGAACCAGTTTTAGCGCAGCTTACTCTAATTATTGTTCCACCATATTTGCAAAATACGGCATTGCTAAATGGAATGACGGGGTTTCATCTGACATTAAGTAATGATTTTGTTAGCAGTGTTTAAGCGAACTATCATTGTTGATCTGTGGCAGAACTCATGTTGAAGGAAGGTACCGATTGATTGTGGTTCAGTTACTGACATAATTCGGGCCGAACACAACTTCCTAGAACATTGAGGACCTGGAGGGCTTGTTGATGTGTGACACCCAGTGTCATCACTGTTTGGTTGTGATTCATACACGCATGCTCATGATATAGTCGGAATCATACAATCGACTCTGCCTTTGCCAGAGATTTCTTATGAATACGATAAGGGTCTTGACAACCCGGACGGGACTCAACTCAAAAAAGTACGAGAATCTGTACTTTACTAAGAAAGTGTTCTTCCAAATATAACATTTGTTACATTTGGTCACTTTCTAAATGGCATTGAGTCTTCATCACTTTTGGCCATGGGAGCCGTGCCAATTTACAATGACCAGAGGGGTACACAAAGTACGTGATCTAGACTACCAGTTGTCGGATTTTCATTTTTTTGGAAGCCTCGGTGGTTGAGTGGTTGAAATCGCTGACTTTGTGCGCTGGCGATTAGGTGCCTCACTCTGGCAGTGTGAATTCGAATCCCAAATATAACATTTGTTAAATATGGAAATGTTTGTGAATTTTGGTTTATCTTTTTCAGTTTTCTTCTCAACACATCATGATACTTATGAGTCAGAGTGTTAGGTATAAATTGGTTTTTTTAACGTTGCTGATGACATTTTGTCTTAAACTTAAACTATGAGCTTTATAGCAAGTACGCAATGGGAGGGAGGTTGGTTAATTTTGGCAGTGTTATTTATTTTATTTACCTGCCAATTACTTTTTGTTGTATTGTGTAAACAAACATACACAACAACTAGAAAGAATTATGTTATCTTTCACCTGTTTTCATTTGTTATGTACTTGTTTTCAGCAGCCGTCAAAAGCACAGAAAACAAAACTTACTTGTATTGAATTGTTTGTTGTTTAACGCCGCACTCAGCAATATTCGAGCTATATGACGGCGGTCTGTATATAATCGAGTCACATAATATCAGTGACTGATATCATGAGCATCGATCCACGTAAATGGGAAACAATGACTTGCATCAACTAAGTCAGCGATCCCGTTAGCCGCCTCTTACGGCAAGCCCAGACGGCAGGCTTGGTTTGCTGAAGACCTATTCTACGACGGATCGCAACTTACTACAGGTTTAGTGAATATTCTAAGAATACTAGAAAAGATCAATGATTAAATTAGTGGATTTCACTACTTAACCAGTAGTTCTTTGAAAGATGGATAGTAATCTCTACAAACTGAGTAGTAAACTGAAGGATAGGGAATCTACCAGTCTAATCTGTAAACAAAATACTATGTGGTTACTAAAGTCTACCAACATGTTAGTGTCTGAGTTGACAGTGAAATTCACTGACCAATTTAACTTTACTTTCTTTTTCTGTCAGTGTTAGTATATACAAATACAAACAACATTAACTATTTCTGATATATTTTCATCAATATGAATGCTCTTTCTAACAAATGGGTACTTACGAGTTATGTATTCGAATGTCAGGCGTCCATATGGCATCGGATGGGATCCGTAGGTCGGTCACGTTTTCATATTGCTTCTGTTGCCATGTCAATGATGTATCTCTCCATGTCTGGAAAAAGATGCATAATCCACTTTCCTGAAAATTGTGATATATTTTAGAGAGAAATATGGAAGTGTGTCTGGTTTTTACTATAATCCCAAACTCTGAATAAAACGTCCTGCTCAAAAGATAATCTGGATTTGAAATAACTTTGGTACAATAACACCCATACTGATCATTAAAAACACCACACTCTCATTTTCACAGATCTTTACAAACCTGCTCGGTCCCATTGGTCTGACGTAGGCAGGATCATCGTCAACACTTCACAGTTTGTATACACCACAATACACTCGGCCGCTAGTGACGTGTGTCTATTGTTACTAATGAAATGAGGTCGTGTATACATTTCCGTGCATGAACTTCACCTACTGCCTTATATGGAACACTGCAGAGAAGATCGATGGAGAGCACATGTCGCACGAGGATATCACCGTTTGTGCGATTTGAGCTCTCCTAAGTCGGACAGGGCACTCACTAGTGTCCTTCACGCTGGAGCAAGCCCGTGGCATGATTTGTTTGGTCTCAAACAACGGGACTACACCCAAAGCGCCCCAGTGTATTAACGGCTGATGGGAGAACCTGTGAAGTAATGATGATATTCAAGGATCCGATGATTTTTGGTTCGAATCCTGGACTGATTATGAACCTTGATTTGTCAGCCCATGCTCGTGGGTTTCAGGTAAACGGTGGAAGGTGGTATACTTGAACCACTACCTGTATCATTTATTCGACTTCTTCTTACATAAAGCTGACACGTTGGGATATAACTGGAATACTGATCAAAACAGCGTAAAACTCATTCACTCTCTCATATTTACCAAAGTTATCCAGCAATTTGTCGTCATCACTTGCTTCCTCTCGTCCTGCAATAAGTGAAAAGGAAATAAGATGATGTCGTTACTACGCAGACTAACGTATGCGAAGAAAGTACTTTGCTTTTCATTTTATTCAAAACAAACAATTTTTGCAATTTAACGGCAAATACACTTTGTTCCAGATCCAATCATGACGCTATATAGAACACTAAACACAGCTCCCTCAATAACTCAGTAACAATGCCCCTGGCAGCCTAAGAAACCTAGGATATGGTAACATCGTACTGAGAAAGTCAATTCGAATGTTGGAAGAGTAAGGTGCTTCTCATAGCATACCGACACCATTGCAACATACAACCTAAGTGTATCACAATTGAGTTTTAACTTCTAGGACATTACTGCAAGATGAATATCAAATACACTTACGACGTCGGACATCTCGACCAGGGCAACGTCCATCCACACGTTCAGTGTCTTGCTTGGCCCGAAGGGTTCAACACGTTTGTCGTAGTTGCGAAACAAATCCGTGACCAGGCGGTGTTTGGGATTACAGGCTGCAGAGTCTGACAATAGAACATTATCAGGGATGCTCGGGAGATGGGAAACAACAGAACAATATCAGGGATATACGGGAGATGGGAAATAACAGAACAATATCAGGGGTACACGGGAGATGGGCAACAACAGAACAATATCAGGGGTACACGGGAGATGGGAAACAACAGAACGATATCAGGGATACAAGGATTCATCAGATCGTAGGTCAGAATCGAGATTCCCCCTGATTATGGTTCTTGGTCTTTTTGCATTATTCCGCACTGTTTGCATCCACCGAATCGGTGAACGTCTTAGACCAAGCTGACACACCCTTGCATAACTGAAATACTGTTCAATGCGGCGTTACATTCAATTCGCACACTCTGAAAGATTGTCCTCACCTAACATGCCTGCCACCAAGAGAAGCACCGTCTTCACATCCATCTCCAAGAAATCTACAATACAGACAAAAGCTTGTTAGTGAAATTGTGTAACAAATAAAACATGTTTTATACTGACTGGAATGATTACTTACCTCACGTCTTGCGATGTCTGTTTCCTCTGCAGCATAAACGCCAGCTTCCAGCACAGACGGAGACAGCTGCTGTTTGATTCACTCTGCAGCAGGGATGCGCCACGATGTGAAAGAGATAGCAACCCTGAATTTTTCATCAACGGCCATTGATAAACATACACGATACATAACGTTGCAGGCTGGGCATTTTGTAATGTGGTTGTAATTGTGAAGAGAAATAGCAAACGTGAATACTTTGGAGTCTTCGCTTTACTTACTCGCACAAAATACTTGGATATAATCCATTAATTAATAGCTGCATAAGCACCTTGATGATATTTGTTACATGGCTTAACACAATAATCCCGCTGTCATATAGCCGGAATATTGCTGAGTGCGGCATTAAGCAACAAACAAACAAACAAAATGATCAATCATCTGACTGTGCACACAACACATGCCAAGATATCAGTGTTGCTTCCTGCAGCTTTAATGATATTGGGGTCAAAATGAAAGACTCACTCACTCACATATTTCACTTCCCTTTCAAACTGCTGAATTACCAGACATTTCAACATAAATCGCGTGAGAAAGATACCAATCGCTAGGTAGGATTTCAATTGGCTGGATCTCGGTTCTTTTAAAGCTATCATTTTTATATTGATGCCTATTTTCAGCCGCATTATGTTTGACACGAGAACAGTTGAAATCACAATAGAAAGGCGAGGACAGGTGGCTCGTGGGGTGGGCGTTGAAGCTCCGGGCGTGGGTCGACCTGTGTGCAAGCCTTGGTGGCAGCAGAGATGGTGTATCAACTCTGTATCTAAATATAAACTTTCCACTGGTGTGAGCCGTGGCTGAAAAAGTGCAGGGGGTAAATAAGTCTTGCTCCAATGCTGTACTGAAAGATAATTGCATGGATGTGTAGTAATTCTATCCTCCCGTATAGGCAAGGCTAGATATCTGGAGGACTACAGTTTCTATTAGGGACAACTAGAAATGTAACTTATATTTTGCCTTATAGACATGTGCAAGTCTAGGGGTCAATAAAACATATGCTTGTTGGAGCGCGATAACGTGTGGTCAGGAGACTTTGTTTAAAGGAATCCCCTCAGGAATCGTTCGTATAACCGAGGTTCATTAGAGTCACCATGCAGGCCCTCTTCCACATAGTACGTCTTTGGGCCTTGAACTATTTGCAGTTTCGTTATGAGATAAGACAATATTTTATTGTCCCTATGGGAATTCATACGACTCGTGCTCAGAAGCTGTTTGATCAAGGTTACAACGTCCAAGGGCACAGTCAAGCTTTTAAAAAGGTGTATAGTAGACATGTTTGACGCATCAGTAGCAAGAATGATGTCCGATGCAATTCCTTTCTTATTTCTTTACCATATGTTCCCGTTTGTGACTTGTGCCGTCGATGAGGCAGAATACGCTTGCCTTTTCTTAAACATTTGTTTCATTACTTTCTGATAGTAATTCATAAACTTATGTTCATGATGTGGTCGGAATCTTACAATCAACTCATTTCTTATGAATATGGCAAGGGTTTCATCGCCTTTATTGTACAGAAAAGGATATCGATGCATGTGTCAAAACAAACATATAAAAAAATGAGAACAACATAAACACTGTTTATACGCCCACCAGAGGAGAATAGATACCAACAAGGCGTCAATCAAAACAAAAAACGTTTGTGCAGTGACTATAAACAAGCGCAGGAAAAAATTGGTAAACGTCTGAAACCTGCATCATTTGGGGCTTCCTTCCACATTAAGCTGACACGTCGTGACATAACTGGAATACTGTTAACAGCGGCGTTAAACCCAAATCACTCACTCTGAATAGAACGTTGTGGGAAAATTGCGGTCGCGCAGCACAGGGTCTGACTATAAAAATGCGAAATCCTAAACACAAACAGATACATGATCATCTGGCAATGCAATGCGGCACTGAACTGAACAAGAGCCCTTGGCATGCTATTAAAGACAAAATCGCGCCGAAACTTGGCCCTTCAACACTTTACATGATCCCGATCGTCAACATTTTGCTCGCTCAGGAGGCAAAGGCGACTCACACAGTATAAATACATACAACAAATTGTTCTGGTTTTTTTGGTCAAATATATTCCACACAGAAATACTTTGTCAAAGTCTAAAAGCGGGGATGTATTTTAAGTGTGAGAAAGTGGGAATAAATTAGAGAACATACCTGCTGACTGCTCTTGAATAAGAGTCACTTCACCACAACGGGGCTGTTCCTGTTCAGAAACCGACAGTTCCTCGTATGTTCTCCGTAACGTTATGCCATTCACTTCTGACAATACACTGGCTGCTCTGCACACAGACATTATAGATTTAAGTGTCACTAATGGAAACACATTATCGCTGATGAGACTTATTGACGAAGCTGTCCAGAGCATTCCATTAGTGGACAATTAGCATTGTCATGATATCATTCATGCCTACATCACCCCACAATGGAATCCCAGAAGACACTTCTTGCTTGTTTTATTGTGGGCGAGTGAGTGAGTATGGTTTAAGCCGTTTTTAACAATATTCCAGCAATATCATGACGGGAGACACCAGAAATGGCTTCACACATTGTACCCATGTCTGGAATCGAACCCTGGTCTTCGGCGTGACGAGCGAACGCGTTAACCACTAGGCTACCCGGAATATGCTATAAAACTAATACATTGCAACATTGCTTGTTGACGTGATAAGCGTGAGTTGGGTGTAAGGCTACTTTGAGGAGTACTCCAGTTATCTCCATCATCCCGAGGCAAGGGCGTTAACTTACTATAAAAGTCCAGTTCCCCCCCTTGCCGAACTAGGCTGGTATTATGGAGTCACAGTTTTGCTGGACTAACGAGTCTATGCATAGTCCAATCAAAATCGCGCACGAAATCCGGTTCGTAAATTGTTGTGCAGATGTCTGTTGATTGCAGGATTTGCAAAGCATGTGCACCGCCAACTCGTTGTCAGCAGATATTTTCCAAATCTTTTCATGTTTTTAATCAAGGTGCTCACGTGACTTGATGGATTTAGCGATGTATGACCCATTTTAAGACAATATAGATCTTGATTATAGATCAAGTCGTCCTGACTGGGCGCCACCATTTTGTTTGAAGCAAACGCATGTGATACTAGAGGTGTAATCTGGTTGGTCAATAGGAGAGGCTTAGAAAGGACGTAACTGATAATAGCCACTGGTGGCGCTACGATCGAGCCCAGTCATTCCAACCTTGTTCGGCAAAGGTGGAAACTGGACTTTTAAAGATAAGTTATATCTTGCAGGACTCAGATGTGTACTACTTTGATCAAACTCAAACAGACGGCAAGGATATGGTGCTGACATACCTGCAAACATAATCATGGTGAACCGGGATTCGAACCCACGTTCATAGGTTTCTTGCATGTCCAAGGGACGCAACTCTGCACAGCGTATTGCGGCGCCAAAGACGACTGGGCCACCCGTACCGCCTTGTTTTCACGGAGCGACATTGCAGATTGCAGCAATGTGTCTTTTAGGATTCCACACCTCACATCGAGAAGAAAGAAATGCAACATCATTATTACTGCAACATCAATTATGACTTTGGTATTGAACAAATAATATCCCAAACAGTTATCAGGTGAACGATTCAAAAATGAGTCCTGGAGTGTCGATGGATATTAACATTAATATTTTATGATTAACATTATACACAACTGACATGGGGGGGCACGGGTGGCCCAGTCGTCTAAGGCGCCGCGATTCGCTGTGCAGAGTTGCGTCCCTTGGGCACGCCAGAAACCTATGATTGTAGATTCGAATCGCGGTTCGCCCCGATTATGTTTCTGGGTTTGTCAGCACCATACCCGTGCTCGTGGGTTTCACCGAAGTGGTCAACGTCTGAGACCTGCATCACTTCGGGCTTTCCTCCCACATTAAGCTGACACGCCGCGATATAACTGGAATACCGTTAAAAGCGGCGTTAAACCCAACTCACTCACTCACTCACAAGTGACATACTAAACTACCGGGCAAAAGAAAGTTTTCACTTTAAAAAATAGTTGTATAAAAAAGCAAAAAAGCTGGTGAAGGTTTGAACCCCCGCTGAAAACATTCGTCCAAATGCAATATGACCACAACCACAACGCAGATTTTCGAACGCAGCTTTCCAAATCATGCATTGTTGAAAACGTGCATAACGTGATTTTGAGACATTGGTCCAAATGCACGTACGTGATTGTGGCATAAACACCGACGTTGTAATTGGACAGAACCGGCATCCAGTAAGCAAAAAACCACCAAGAATATGCCCAGATTTACACAAGCGCAACGAGACAGAGCGATCGGTATGGCCAACATGGGGGCTACTCTACGTCAGATAGCCAGAAGTTGATAATCCGCTTCCAACAGATAGGACAGACTCAAGGCCGGCCAAGATCGGAAAGACCGAGAGTGGCAACACCGGCCGAAGACCGCTACATACGGCAGATTCACCTCAGAAACAGATGTGTGGCGGCCTGACGAACGAACGCTTTAACCACAAGGGTACCCGACCACCACCTTATACATTCAGAGACGCCATGAAAGATTGTAACGTCAATGATCGACGACCTGAACATCTTACCGGTCCCCCGGGGAACTATGGTCATGACTCATGCAGGCTAATGCATATTAACAACAGGAGCAGGCAAATGGTTTTGTTAGAATGCGTAAAACGTCAAAGCCAGAGAACAATCAGATTATCCGACGAAACAGCGTTGAGAATTATATGAATGGGACGCTAAAAATAAGTCATGCAGATGCTCGCGAAAAATGTTAGCATATCCTGCCCTACAGGTAGCTGATACTATTGGCCAACTCAACACGTGCTTGCACAGTCGACAGTTGACACCAAGCACACAGCGTCACGTATTGATGTTTTCGGGGATACTTGTCAAATGTGTTCTGAATGACATGGTTTGTGAGCCCACTTTACTTCGTTTTGTCTTGTTTAAGTGAAAAGGTGTATTTCCCTATTCGTATTCAAGGAGTTCCAGAGATCACTATTAGGAATAGGCTGTTCTGCCATTTGGACTGAAAATAAGCCCGTAGTATTTCATAAAAGACAACACTTGAAATGGTGATCCACGCAAGATCAGTAGTCTTCAGGGTAACTTCATTTGTTGATGACCACTAGCTTTCAGCGCCACCTGCATATATATATGCCTGTCGAGATACTGTACTGAGTTAATTGGGGATTTTAGGTTGGCGATTAATCAGCGACAAATCATCCCTCAATCCAGAGGACGAGAGAGAATTTCTTGGATGCTCAGTTGTGCCTCTGGAGTGCCTCTTAGCAGTACCAAAATGCAAACTACATAAATTGAGACATGACTTGTCTAGATTTCTAAGGGGAATTGGTGCTGGAACATTAGCACAAGGTGCTGGTTTGTGTATGTCACTCTGGCGTGCTGTGTTGGCAGGGAAACTAATGTCATGATCAGAATCGACTGTCGGCAACAACGAAATCCTGTTTCAGCTGCACTTGACTAATGAAGTCAAACCGGAGCTGAGTTGATGGAGTAACTCTGTTGGCAGCTGGAATGGTAACATATTGCTCCAAAAGCACGCACAAAGACAGATGCGGACAGACGACAGCCATTGGGGTTAGATTCATGTCAAAAGACATATTCGCCCTGTTGGTCCACAAAAGCTAATCCAATTTCTGTCAAACTTTACGTGTTTACTGCTGCTTCACAATTCTGTTGTTTTTTTACTTGGGTCATCGGTCTTGTGATTTGTCAGTGAATATCCGATTCATGATTTTCAGAGAACGTTAAACTTTTGCATGTTTGCTTATTTCCTGTGAATATTGAAAGAGGTTTGACGCTTTTATTCAAAACCCTACTCTTCTGAACTTACCAGCTGAAATGCTTTAAAACTCTCTGCAATTATCTCCATATTTCTTACATCAAACCTTTGGGCTTGCCCAAATGGTGTTCCACACCACTCTTTTGCCTTTGTACCCAACGGAATCTTGTATCGGAAGATGATCAAAGTTTCTGGATAGAAAACATTGAAGGTGTGCATAATGTTGGTTTGGGGTGCTTGCACGCCCTGAGATGGGTCGATTAACATGACTATGAAGCAAGTATCTTTACAGATTCCATGGCAGCAATAAACGCTATAGAAGCTAGTGCACATGGACCCAGAGATGACTTTGTTTATGAGATATTAAAATTGGATAAATGTCTAAACACGAAGTACACAGCATGCGATATTGTATAGGTTCCAGCACATGTTGGAATGCATTTGGAATAGGATCTCAGATCATTTGGCCATATCTGGATGACAAAATCCAGAAGTTGATCTTAAGATTTTCGGCAAGCCCTAAAGAGTTTGAAACTGTTATATGGAAATCTATTTCGTCTATTGGCAACAGTTGTAGGGTGCTGGCACTACCAGCATAGGTGTCCCCCAAAAAATGATGAATCCCACAAATTGGCAGTGCAGTCATGGCAAACGCACAAGTAGCATTAAGTTAGATTCCTAACGGTCAAGGCGGGAAGAATTTAGTATATGGTAGATAAAAGTCAGGGTTAAAAATAGGAAAGAAGATAGAGTCTACTGGCGTTGCTGTATGAAAACCTGTCACGCCACACTCAACACCTACAACGGCGTGATCACAGCTTATAAGAACATCCATAACCACATTGCTGACGATGCAAAGATCCATGTTGACAAGTTCATGGCCAACCTGAAGATCCGTTTTAGAGAAGAGACCAAACCGGTGCCCACCATCTATCAAGAGGAAATTTCAGGTAATTTATCTATGCCATGTCTAATTTTCTCATACAAAAATTATATGAATGTTTATACATAAATACATTGCTATGGTTGCTTTTAACAATTTTATATCTTACTTCGATCATTTTGTGATTTTTAACAAAAGTTATAAATTGCTTATTCTTTCATTACAGGTCTACGGTCTGATGCAGCAACATGATGCACTGTACCGATCCAGGGCCAAAACAAGACCTTCCCTTCCCAAACAGCGTTCCGATATCCAGCTTAACGACACCTACACGAAGACATCATCCATAGATGACTTCCTGTTGCACCAAGACGACAACATGCTGATCTTCACCACTGTCTCCAACCTACGACATCTCTCTCAGGCCCAGACCATCTTCTGCGATGGGACATTTGACATGTGTCCACAACTCTTCAGTCAGATCTACACCATACATGCATTGTTGAAGACAAGATGTTCCCCCTTGTGTACGCCCTATTATCAGACAAAACACAACAAACATATACAAGCTTCTTCACTGTACTGAGCGAGAAGACGACCGAGATGACTGCCCTGCAACTGATGCCTGAAACAATCTTCACAGACTTTGAATCATCCACCCAGAATGCCCTAAGAACTGTGTTCCCAACTTCCGAATTGAAGGGCTGTTATTTCCACTTCGGACAGTGCATTTGGCGAAATGTGCAGAAGTTGGGTCTCCAGACTACATATTTAAGAGATCAGATTTTTTATCGTTTCGTGAGGCAAGCTGGTTCCCTTCCAAATGTTCCAGTCCAGCATATTGAAAATGTGTGGTTGAGTGCCCTTGAAGACGCCCCTCTGGAGGATGACCAAGTCCTGAAGTTTACGTCACCGACTACTGGGTAGAAGGTAACCAGAAGCAAGATTGCGAAGGTATTGGGTGCGCCTCATCCAAATATCTTCAAGATTGTATCATTTGTCAAAGCCGAACAAGCGTACGTCGAGTCGACCATCCATCAGCTAGTGGGAAAATTCGTCCAAGAAAGCGAAAGGACAGACAACTTGATGACAGACTGCAGATAGAGAAGCACCACCTGCAGAACGGCACCAAGACCATTCAACAGTTTGCTGATTCTGTGCATATCATGAAATGAAGGAAATAACATGTACATGTAGAATGATTTTGTACACATAATTGTGCTTGGAATGTTGTACAATATGTTTTTATTTTGCCAATAATAAATAATTATTTACATTCTTGTGTATGCTTATTTCAATATACTAGTATATTCATGGGTCTATACACGCAGTGTGGCATAGTGGGCACTGCAACCCTGATGGTGATACGGCCTAATCCCTTAATTCTTTGTTGTTATAAGATCTAAATTCAAAAGTGGGCACAGTGGGGGTACACCCCGGCCAAAATATTACAAACTGGTCATACATTTCGCAGTCGCAAAAGGCGTGACCAGGTCATTCTTTAATGACTCCGACCTGGAAACTGTGGGCTCAATGCCTACAGAAGTATCAGTGATAAGACGACCGCTTCTGAATGTGGCCATTGCAATTTGAAGACGCCTGAACTGCCTAATTAAATGCTCTGGGCATAACAACATAAGACAAAATCGGAGAAGTGCTGTATAAGTACATTGTAGTTGATGTCACATTTGCATTAGATTCAAATCTGGGTCCAAAGATCCATGCAAAGGCCAGTTTTCTATTTTGTCTCTTCATCTTGCAAATATTATGTAATTTAAATATGCTCTCAAATGACTGAAACGGATTTAGTTCTATGATAAGAAATCATGTTAACATTTTATCAGGTTGATCTACTACTTTTCTATTGATTATTTCATGTTTCAGAAATGAAAGTGTTTGCTCAAGGTTTTAACTGTTATTATGAAGCAGATCTTATTCCTGTTTGTTCGCTTTTCCCCATCATTAATGTCCAATGTATACGTGTATCCAAATGAATATTACTTGTGGTAACCTCTCTTTTATGTTTTTTAAATGATGTCGTGTTGTTGTTTTTTTCGATTTGATACCTTGTGGTTCTTATTAAGTTAAGGATAAGTTTAATTGCACACTGAAAGGCCTCAGGCCAATAATACAATTCTTCTTAAGTGTTGGCCGCAAATAGGTCTTTTGTTAGCCCATGTCGTCCTTTCACTTCAACACCACCACCATCAAGTTCAAACTATTTTATAGACGCTTCAATCAATGTCCCATATTCTCCAGTTACGATATACCCAAAAATACAACATCCATGACAATATTAAAGTTGTAAACATTACCTGTTGATTGTCCTTCCATATTTAGCTGTTGTGATAAAACAATCCTCTTCAGATGAAAGGAAATAAGGAAGTAAGAATTTAAGCACTTATCGATCACTTAATAAGAAGCTACCCCATCACTCCCAGAGAAAACAGAAGAACGCTGTCAAGTTATAGAAGACATTTATTTAGAAAATAAGTAAATAATTGGCATGTTAGATTAAACAGAATTTTACTCAACTTTCCAGTTACTGGTGTTGTTGATAATAATAATATTGTAGCAAGATCCCCACGGGATAAAATACGAAAGGTGTGAAAAATTAATTTCCATTGACACGAATATTTGAACTACTAGGTGTGTGCGTTTTGTTGTTTATCGTCGCACAATACGACAATAGTTTTGAATGTTCTTTACTTCTAGTCTATTAATACATGCCAAGCGTGTACAAATGTCATAATATTGATTTGTAACTGTGAATAAGTATGAACACAACACCGGAAAACATCATGAAATAATAATTGCACATTATTCTACTGATTACCATCAACTACCGCAAGCCTATGTTAAAGTATAGGATCTACGATCATCTTAGCGTTAAGATCGTCAAATTAATGATAGTTCGCATCAGTGTCACGATCGTTAATTTTGCCACGCTTCTTACTCTGAATATTATTATTATTATTTTATTCATGTACACTTTTATTCTTTGAAGATTCAAATGAGTACACAAATTACAGACACTCTTACAGTCACAACCAATTTATGATGTGCAGATGCAACAATCACTTTTAGCATACACAGTGGTGGTGACTAGATGATCACAGGGAGTATCTGTCACAAATGGTTGCCAAAATATCTTTCCTTGTCAGGAACACAACTGCAAAACGCAGCTTTGGGTACAACACAAGTAATCATTTCTATTAAGGTCTTAGTCCTATTTCTCACTTTTCTAATCATTTTCCTCAAAACATGTAATAAAAGTGAATTTTAGGATCAAAGAATGTATATATGCCTAGTGCTGCAAAGGCTTACATTTAGATTTCACATGCAGGGCCACATCAAAATCCTAAATCTGTAAGGTCAACTGTAGTTATTTATCATTTTTTCAAAACCCTGATACACAAACATAACCATATCTTCCAATTAAGAACACTATCCTTATTCTGATTCCATCATTACACATCAGCTAAATTGTGCTTATAGTTTGAATTGTCCACTCCCAGGACAAAGCAATGTAGATCAATAATCAATGCTTAGAGATCCTGAAAATTCAATCAATACAAAAGGTGTTATGTCATGTATCCACATCATAATCAAAACATACATCAATATACTTATCGGAACTGACAATTAAAAAATAGATCACATTTGGTAACAAAGAACGTCTGCCAAAAAATGAATATGTTTTGATAATAAAATTCTCTATAAAATAGGATATAAATAAAGATGGCATACCCATCTGAATTAAAGTAAATTTCAACATATCATAATAATGTATAGCATTGAATACACTGGTTTAACAACTAGTGTACATTCAAGTTGAAGCAAAGAAACCCTGCAAACACAAAGAGCAATTGACTAATCAGATACTATAGTGACTAGAAATGAGACAAAACTACTGAAAACCCACCTCAAACAGGCAAATGTTTTTGACAACACCAACTATTTCCTTACAAAGACAAGACTAAGCATCACAATCAAAGTCAGCCGGCTTTATCTACAAACCAAGAAAAAGCAATTATTGCTTCAGTATATACAATGTTTTCAGGGTTGGGTTACGACAAAGATCCATAGTTACGTGAACCCAGTATGTCAACTTTCTCTGAATATTATGGTTGACAGTTGATATGGCGTTTGATTCCACCACCATCAGCAATATTCAAACCATATGACCAGCATACAACAAACAGTACGTCATAGTGCAATATGCTAACGCCGCTATGAACAGTATTTCAGTTTTATCCCGGCGTGTCAACTTGACAAGAACCAAAATATGAAGGTGCCGGTATGTTGCTGAAAAACTTAGCAGATCATTATCAGTCAGAAACTGGGATTCGAACATGTATTTAAAGGTTTCCGACACGCACAAGGGTGTATTTCTGCACAGCTAATTGCGGCGCCTTTGACGGCTGGGACATGCGTGCCACATAAAAATAATGATTACCAGAAATATAATAATATGTCCCTCATTGCCATAACCAGGAACAGGTTTTATTTGTTAGAACCTTCTCTTCAGTTGCATGGTGGAACATAATAAAGGAATATCAGGCAGTGAGGACCTTGGATGTGACGATCGAAAGCTTTAAGCTGTAGCAGTTGTAGCAAACGTGACAGTACTGGCAGTGGTAGTGGTCGTAGTAGTGGTAGTGGCAGTGGTTATGGTAGTAGTACTGGTAGCGGTAGCAGTAGTGAATAAATGAGTTTGGGTTAACGCCGCTCTGAACAGTATTCCAGCTAAATCTCGGCGTGTCAGCTTAGTGTGGGAGAAAAGCCCGAATTAATGCAGGTCTCAAACGTTTACCACTCTGGTGAAACCCACGAGCACGAATAGTAGTTGTAGTAGTAGTAGTAGTGGTGCCGGTAGGAGCGAAGGTGGTGGTGATAGTAGTAGTAGTAGTTGTTGTTGTTGTTGTTGTTGCAAATATGACAGTAGCTGTGGTAGTAATAGTAGAAGTAGTAGTAGAAGAATGAATGAGTTGGGGTTAACACCGCTCTGAACAGTATTCCAGGTATATCACGTTCTGTCAGCTTAGTGTGCGAGGAAAGCCCGAAGTGATGAAGTTCTCATACGCTTACCACTTTGGTGAAACCCACGAGCACAGGTATGGTGCGGACAAACCTAGAAACATAAACGGGGCGAACCGGGATTCGAACCCACGACCATAGGTTTATGGCGTGCCCGGGGGACGCAACTTAACTCAAGTAGTAGTAGTAGTAGTAGTTGTAGTGATGTTGTTGTTGTTGATGTTGTGGGTGGTGGTGGTTATTGTGTAGTAATTTCATTTTGTAATAATTCAAAGGCTTTTGTAGAAGAAAAGGCAACCAAGCAACAAAATATCCATTAAAGTCATCGAGGTTGATGGGTTGGGTGGTTGTTTTTACATGTAAATATGTAAGCTCTAAGCTTCCTAAAATGCATTTACCTGATGAAGGAGTAATCATATACTCTGAAACAACGTGTTTCTTATGATAAAGAAATTGTGTATCACTCACTTCTAAATGCTATAATAAGACTACAGTGACAGTGGCTAACAATAAACCTCCCGGGTAGCCCTTGCTGAAAGCTGAACCAAATAGTTTCGGGCATATGGGGACGAGCTTTGGGGTTAGGGTTAAACATAACCGCCAAGTATTGCAGGGCATTGACAGTGAAGAAGCAGACAGCTGACCCCAGCTGAACCCGCAGTACGAATGGCAACTGCAGCCAAACTTTTTCAAGCTTCTTGATCACATGTAGGAACCTCACCGCGTGGACAGGTTAGCTTCAATAGTCAACACGTGCACACAGCTACCTTTGTACAACAGCAGGGTCTTAGACCCCTCAACATAAGGCATAGATGCGTCAGCCCAACAGGACTGGGAACAGCTGACCCATTTTGTCCATCCACCATTCAGGATGATCCGCAGATCCTTGACATGCTTGAGGCCCAGGAAGACCACACCACGCTAGTAGCACTGTTGTGGAAAAGACAGCCATGGTTCAGAAAGCTGACACATATGCTTTAATTGTGGCTCAACCATTCAAACTGCGAAATCAAGGATTAATGTTCCTGGTGAGGAACGAAACGCCAATGTCATGCAGCAACTTGTGATGGAAAGCGTTTGCTTGGAGACGTTCTGGTTGCAGAGACTATTGTGGCAGGGCTGGTCAGCTCGATGCAGAACACAATTACCCTTTCAGCTTCTTAATAATCTTCACTTCAGTCAATCAGTCACATAAATCAACTTATCAGTCAATTTGTAAAATAACTGAAATGTGTAGGCATTTTGTAAACTGCCTGAGTGAATCACATTTAACACTTTGACTGTGACAGGTTATTAAAATATGCTGAATAATGACATTGTTGACATCATATGTAATAATTGTAACGGGAACGGACATCTAAACAACAGTTTCCGTCAGCATTGATATTCAAATACTTTCTACATATACAGTCAGGACTAAACCCTGACACTAAAATCCAACAAGGATTTGAACAAATTATGATGTCACTGTGAGAGAAAACATACATGAAAGTTCAGCTTCTTTTGTATGGGTATTCCAGTTTACAGAAGTCAAATATTCATTTTACGCAAATATCAGAACATTGCCAAAACAATAAGGTCAATACCATGGCAAAACTATTTCGAAACACGGAAAACATATGTTCAGCCCAAACATTAATTAAACATGTAGCAAATTGTATTCCATTTTGAACACAAAAGAGCTGAGTAGTGGCCATAAAAAGCTATAAACTGGATTCGAACCTCTTGAACAAATGTGGGGTCGTCATGGATAGGACGAACCATGAAACGATGTGACGATGTTGATGGCGGACCACGGGCAAACAGGCTGCGACATAAGCTCACTCGATGTTCAGTCAGGTGAGAAAGGATATCCAATATAACTTGTAATAATTGAATTGAATTGAATGATCTAGATAATAAATGTTCGCAACTTCAAAATAATCAGTCATAAAGTTTACGAATCAAACATTGCAAATCGAAATAACATGTAAATAGTGACCACAAAAAACAATACCCACTTTTCTAATGTACTTAGTTCCATCATGCATATTTAAGTGACGATATACAAATCCTAAAGCGAATTTCTGAAGAAAATACAGCTACCCTATGGCAACCTCCGAGCACCGAACAAATGATACTGGTGCCCGTCGCCATGCAAGCCTAATGGTTGCTAGGGTCATTGGTGTTGTACGCCTCTTTCAGCAACATACCAGCAACAAGGAACACCAAGTACTCCACACACACAACACAATATGGGCACTTGAAACCAAGAAAGTGATATAATCACTGGACAAAATAAGCGTCGTACCTATACGGGGAATAGAAGCCAGGTCTGCTGTCTGACAAGCGAACACTTTACCACCAGGTTCCACCCACGTCTAGAGTCTAGGAAAACATTGCAACCGTCGTGAAAACAGTGACGAAGAGAAATATGATTGTCAGAGCGCGTTCGAGAACAATGGCCAGCTGCTTCTATTCATATGTAATCTGGTCAAGGCTGTCTTGTTTGGCGACCCTCCTCTTCTGCAGCCCTATGGCCTGCTCTACTGTGTGGAGTAGCCGGTTGAGAACATCCACCACGTTAGTCCCGCCAGCCTGCTGTCCCTCCGTCAGGCTCAGGGTGGGTGCAGGTTTGTCTGCATGGTTGGCCTCGTCATAAGCGGCATATCGTGCCTGTGTGTGAAGTATGGAAATAGAGAGCATGTCAGAGGGAAACCCGAGCCTTTAATAGAACGCACATGAGGATTGTTGAACACAAGCCTAATGATAAAATAACAGTTTTCACCCAAAAAAACTATTGCCGACAGTATCAAAGAATCAAATAAGCATCAAACATACCATTTCCTGGTCGTCAGACTCTGGCACGTCTATTTTGATGAACAGGATCCTGGCAAGAAAACTGAAGCACACAGTTTTCACAAGCCTTGGCAGTTTGTGTCCTCTCGGTCCTCGGTGATGAATATTGAGAGTGAGCACGGCCAGGCCTGTACTCAGCGACACAATGAGGATACTGACAGCGTAGTACTTACCTGTGGGAGAATAACTCACATTAAGGATATTTTATTCGAGAGCATGATATTATGCAATCATAAAAATATAAGGTTGTGTGTGTGTGTGTGTGTGTGTGTGTGTGTGTGTGTGTGTGTGTGTGTGTGTGTGTGTGTGTGTGTGTGTGTGTGTGTGTGTGTGTGTGTGTGTGTGTGTGTGTGTGTGTGTGTGTGTGTGTGTTTTGGGGGAATTCTGATTATCGAATATACAGGAATCATGATGAAAAACAATTTCGAAATCAGGGCATGCTGATAACAAACTTTTTCCAGACCAGAGGGCATCCAATAACAAACTATATCAAACTCTAATGTCAAACTCACGTCTTTGTAAGGCATTTAGAAGTGATAATTGAATTTATGGATGTCAACTTCTTTATTATGAGGAACACAATGTAAGGACAGACTATTGATAGTCAAAGAAAGGTTCTGAGGACAGCTAACTGTTGTTATAAATCACTTCGGCATTTACCAAAACGACAGACACCAATCAATAAAATGTATGTGATATTGAGGATGGATGTACAGATCCGTGACTTTGTGTACACTCATTTGTAATTTCGGATAATGTTGCGAAATATATTTGTATAGCGCTGAAAGTAGATAACTTTTAAAACGTTTATTTTATTTTGTCAATTACTCATGCTTATGAATAATTAAGATACTTATTTTTTAAATAAAATAATAAATTCGAAAGTTTCTTTTGTTTTCTATCAACAGCTCATGCTTTTCGAGGTATATAGATTTAGATTCATTTAATTATTTCACCATCTATGTTATTTTGCCGTATCAGCAATACAACTGTTCGCGCATCTGATGTATGTATAAATACAGTTGTCATCAAGCCAGATAAAAGTAATGTAATTCATCGAGAAGAAAATGTGAAGAGTAATGTTCTTTTCACATTATATCTACGCATGTGTATCGACAGTTAAACAAATAAAAGATCCGTCTATCAAGTCTAGATGCAACTGAGACTATATACGGGGTTCTAAAGTGTCATCTCCATCACCCATTGTCAAACTTCTAAAGGACTTTAATGTATCCTGCCCATGACATCCTACATACATTCGTCTCTTAAGTGAATGAGTTCGTCAGTTGGAATTGGGTGGCAAGCAAAGAGTGATGGAGGTCTAAGGGATTTACCGCTTTGGTGAAATCCACAAGCACGGGTATGGTGCTGAGAAACCAAAACAAACTAATCTGGGATTCAAACCTATTATCATAGGTTTCTGGCACAAGTTAGGGATTCAACTCTGTACAGCGCATTGCGAAACTTAGACTACTGGGTCACGCTTGCCCTCGTCAAAAGTAACATTTTAAGTATGTGACCTTAACAATACAGTAAATATTGATTTAATTTGGTTAAACACCTTCATAAGTCAAGGCATCAACATCTACTTTATTCGTTTTTTATAAAGATCTCGTGCATATTTTCCAGGGAATCCAGGCACGGCGATTTTGGTGAATTAGAGAAAGCCAAACAGAAAAAGGGGTGCAAAAATGTCCCGTTGGAATGGTTGTCTTTTCATAAGATAGCGACAACGCTGTCTTTTGTTCGTGATAATGCCAAGCATGTTTCGTATTCAGAAACACACGTACGGTATTGCGTTGATAATACTTTCAGGATGGGATTGCGTCCCGAGACTTGGTATTTTATTCAGTTACATTTGCAAAACCAACTTGTAATTTTACTTAAACATAAACTTAAACTTAAACTAGGAGCCTAAATATATGTTATTAAAAAACACACCTTGCAATAATTTATTTGCTTCAAATCTTCATATTTTTCAGACATAGAGAACATGGTTTTTTCTCCATGATGGCATAAGACGATTCACACATTAATTTTTAGTCCAAGTGCGGGAATGTGATACGAGGGTTGACTGATTCGCGAATAGAGAAACCTAAAAACGATTTATTTTTCAAACGACCTCCCTTCCATTGATAATGATAAACACCTGCAAACGATGTTGGACGGATGCATCACACTTTCGTAAAAGTTCTTCTTTTGGCTGTCCATGGCAATAACTAATTTGTGAATTGGTGCATTGTCCTGGTGCAAGAGCACACCACGTTTTGTCAGCTTCCCACGTGTCTTAGTTTTAATTTCATCTCGTAAACGCCAGACAAAATATGTTCATATAAGGTCTACCATTTTGACACCCTCGTCATCGAAGAACATGGCGGCCATAACCTTTCCAACTAATGTGACATAGTCACAAATCATTGGAAGAACCTTTCTGTGTCTTAAGGCTTTTGATGCTACGGCTTCTCACAGAATCTTGCATATTTTACTTACTCATAACAGTGAAACGATTTGCTCAGTTAACTCAGGTTTGTGTGGATATTCCCCTACAACTTCATGCAGTGTCCACAACACATTTACATATTTGCCCTATTACGCAACTCCTTCTATTTGAGGTTCAGAATTTGTCAACCTTCGTTTTCCTCACAGATACCAGTTGCCTCAGATCAGCCAAAACACTGTCAGGACCACTGAGAAGGAAGCCCTTAGTAAACGCTAAAAAATTAACAGTTTCTTTACCACCTTCCCACGAAAGAGAAATAATGCTCTTTCAGCGAAAATACCTACTTTTTGATGGAGCAGCACGGTTAAAACTGCAAGATTACACCTGACTTGTGAATTGTGAATTGTGATTAATACGAATACGTGTTCAAATGATACATACATGTAGCTAACTTCTAGGTTAAAAAGCCTTATTTTGTTTGTTTTTGACACCGATAATGTAAACATGATTGACAATCATGACACTATTTTGTGCTTTACAAGTTTCCTTTGTAAAAACAAGTTCTCAATAATAAACCTTCTATTTGCTTTAGATAAGACTACATCTGCGTAAAAAAGGAGAGTAATTTATTTACCATTGGACCTCTTATGAGCGTTCACATCTGGCGCCCTTTACAAAGTTGTTCCATTTTGTTTCAAGATTTTTGTCAGTCATATTTGCAACCATGTTCTTGGACATTTTCGGTGTTGCGATTAAATCTCAGCCAACTACCCGAATACCCAATGCCAAGTCCCTGAAGCTGTTACGCCATGAAATAACTGAAGTACTGCGGAGTTAAACTCAACTTACTCACGCAATCTTTTAAAAAACATTAAGGAAGGAAAAACATACCAATAAGAGGAATCGCTAAAGACGTCGGTGGCAATATTGTCGAGATAACAATCAACAATGCTATCATTGCCAGGAGAGACGTGATTCCTATGGATATTTTCTCTCCAGATTCATTCGGCACCAGAAGTCCCAGCAGAGCAACCAACGTGATGACTAGACAGGGCATCATTAGATTAACTAGGAAGAACAATGGCCTCCGTCTCACGACCACTCGGTACGTCAATGTGAGGTAGGGCTCGGGGCAACATGAGTAATATGTGACCTGACGACTTTTCTTGAAGGAGACCATGTCCCATTCCGCATTGCCAATGTAGTCATTTAAACCTCCGTCTCCACTTTCACCATTTGTGAGATTTAGTTGATCACCACTGGATGTCCACGACATGAACCTCATCTGACAGTGTTGTTGATCCATGGGGAAGTAGGCAACGTCAATTGTACACAACGTTTTTAAGATGACCTGATAAATCACTACTACTTCTCCACTTAAATGTACTATTGCGTTGTTGTGCTCGCTGGGCGACATTTGGTTGTTTACTTCCACTCTGCACGATAAATGAATAAAACATGTCAAAACAATTTCAATCTGTCACTGTAACTAGTTTAAGGGGCTTTGAACAATTTCTCAACATTGGGCAGTAATGAAAGTATGTGTTTAGGTATTCCACAAGATATTATTTCAAATTTAAATCATTGTCTTTCCAAAATGATTCAGCATCTGACATTTCACATGCACAAGAAAAAGGAACGCACATGCATATTTACACGAACATTCACAAGACACACATACATACATATGAGTGACAAAAAGGATAAGCACCGCCTACTGTATTATATATCAACACAAAATTGAAATTTCTACATTTCCCAGACAAAACATATTTGTGACTTATTCGTATTGACATACAGTGATAGAGTGGTTCATATATCGGGGGATAAGCGTGCCTTTTCAATGCAGAGTTTTGTAATCGGAAGATTGAGAACCAGCCACAGAACGTATGCCGTCGGATCTCGATCGGAGGTGGTTATTTGAAACCGGTGAATGACCAAGCACACAGTAGTTTCCAACCTAATGGTAGCTATTGCAGCTGTATTATGACAAGTAATTGATTCCTCTCCACCTTTGCATCCTGTCATATAACGAACCCAGTATAGGCCCCCGCGTGGAGAAACACACAGTGTTCTTGCACCAACCTTCAGCAGGAATCAGTGGTGTTATGCTATCCATGTAAGATTAGTGTCATAAATATAAAGATATTTCCAAGAGACGCATGGTTCTTCAGGATATATGACGAAAGAAATGAAGCACGAGTGGTGCTTTACATTTTTCCAGGAGCATGTATCTTCCTATTATGAAAGAACTGCAATCCTTATCGATAATTGAGATTATTGCTAAATGTATAAGATAACAGAAATAGTAACATTAGTAATAACTTACAGGTTGTTATCATGATGTATAAGCATATTCCGTTTACTATCATGTGGCCAGAAGGTTAGTAAACAGCGATTTTACTATGCTGCCTGGTAGACTGCATGATACTGCTGTAGGGAGAACGTAATATATTTCAGTTTTGGCACCAAGACTAATAGTATTGTTCACTTCCGCTTTAGGCAGTGTCACGTTCACCGTTTTGCGGAAAGAAGGAGAAACTGAAGCTGCTGACAAAATATCTTTTAATATATTTTATAGCCTATCACACTCAAGGTAAAACATATAAGTTCTTCATATATAATAAGTGCCGCGAAAATGTATGCATCATTGTTATACCATTTAAAAAAAACCTTTACTCTGGGTAATCTCACGTAGCTTATTTTGAACCAGTTTTAGCGCTGTTAACTCTAATTAATGTTCCAACATATTTGCAAAATACGGCATTGCTAAATGGAATGACGGGTTTCATCTCACATCAAATAATAATTTTGTTAGCAGTGTTTAAGCTTACTATCATTGTTGATCTGTGACAGAACTCATGTTGAAGGAAGGTACCGATTGATTGTGGTTCAGTTACTGACATAATTCGGGCCGAACAGAACTTCCTAGAACATTGATGATCTGGAGGGCCCGTTGATGTGTGACACCCAGTGTCATCACTATTTGGTTGTGATTCATACACACATACAACCATACAATCGACTCTGCTTTTTCCAGAGATTTCTTATGAATACGGCAAGGGTCCTGACATCCCGAACGGGACTCAACCCCAAAAGTACGAGAATCTGTACTTTATTAAGAGAATGTTATTCCAAATATAACATTTGTTACATTTGATCATTTTCTAAATGACATTGAGTATTCATAACTTTCGACCATGGGAGCGGTGGCAATTTACACTTGCCAGAGGGGTACACAACGTTCGTGATCTAGACTACTAGTTGTCGGATTTTCATTTGTGTGGAAGCCTTGGTGGCTGAGTTGGCTAAATCGCTGGCTTTGTGTGCTGGCGATTAGGTGCCTCACTCTGGCAGTGTGAGTTCGGGACGGGAGAATTTGTACTTTACTAAGAAAGAGTCATCCCAAATATAACATTTGTTAAATACGGAAATGTTTGTGATTTTTTTCAGTTTTCGTCACAACACATTTTGATACTTATGAGTCAGAGTGTTAGGTATACACTGGTTTTGTAAAGTTGCTGATGATAGTTTGTCATGACAGACAAAACTATGAGCTTTATACCAAGTACGCAATGGGAGGTTGGTTACATTTGCCAGTGTAAAACAAGCTTTGTTTACTTTTTTTACCTGCCAATTACTTTTTGCTGTATCGTGTAAACAAACATACACAACACACATACACAACTAGAAACAATTATGTTATCTTTCACCTGTTGTCATTTGTTATGTACTTGTTTTCAGCAACTGTCAAAAGCACAGAAACAAAACTGTATTAAAGTGCCGTGGAACTTTCTACATGTATTGTATTGTTTGTTGTTTAACGCTGCACTCATCAATATTCCAGCTATATGACGGCGGTCAGTAAATAACCGAATCTGGATCAGACAATTCAGTGACTGATATCATGAGCATCGATCCACACAATTGGGAAACAATGACATGCAGCAACAAAGTCGGCGAGCCTGACCACCCGATCCCGTTAGCCGCCTCTTAAACAAGCATAGACGCCTTTTACGGCAAACATGGGTTGCTGAAAACCTGTTCTACCCTGGATCGCAATTACTACAGGTTTATTGAATATACTAAGAATACTAGTAAAGATCAATTATTATATCATTATAACCAGCAGTTCTTTGAAAGATCCATGGTTATCTCTACTAACTGAGTAGTAAATTGTACTAATCTAGGATAGGGAATCTACCAGTCTAATGAGTAAACAAAATAATATGTGGTTACTAAAGTCTACCAACACGTTGGTGTCTGAGTTGACAGTGCATTTCACTAACAAATTTAAGAAACTTTACTTACTTTTTCTGTCAGTGTTAGTATATACAAATACAAACAACATCAACTATTTCTGATATATTTTAATCAATATGAAAGCTCTTTCTAACAAAGGGGTGCTTACGAGTTATGTATTCGAATGTCAGGCGTCCATATGGCATCGGATGGGATCCGTAGGTCGGTCACGTTATCATGTTCTTCCTGTTGCCATGCCAATGATGCATCCCTCCATCTCTGGAAAAAAGATGCATGATCCACTATCCTGAAACTTGTGATATATTTTAGAGAGTATTATGGAAGTGTGTCTGTTTTTTACTATAACCCCAAAATCTAAATAAAACGTCTTGCTCAATAGACAGTCTGGATTTGAGATAACTTTGGTACAATTACACCCATACTGATCATTAAAAACACCACACTCTCATTATCACAGATCGTGTATAAACCTGCTCAGTACCAATGGTCTAACGTAGCCAGGATCATCGACAACACTTCACAGTTTGAAAACACCACAATACACTCGGCCGCTAGTGACGTGTGTCTATTGTTACTAATGACATGAGGTCGTGTATAAATTTCCGTGCATGAATTTTAGGCAAAATCAACTACTGCCTGATATGGAACACTGCAGAGAAGATCGATGGAGAGCACATGTCGCACTACGATATCACCGTTTGTGCGACTTGAACTCTCATAAGTCGGACAGGGCACTCACTAGTTTCTTTCACGCTGGAGCAAGCCCGTGGCATGATTTGTTTGGCATAAAACAATGGGACTACACCCAAAGCGCCCAATTAAGCGTGTATTAACGGCTGATGGGAGAACATGTGAAGTAATGATGATATTCAAGGATCCAATGATTTCTGGTTCGAATCCTGGATTGATTATGAACCTTGATTTGTCAGCCCATGCTCGAGTGTTTCAGGAAAACGGTTGAAGGTGGTATACTTGAACCACTACCTGTATCATTTTTTCGACTTCTTCTCACATAAAGCTGACACGTTGTGATATAACTGGAATATTGATCAAAACAGCGTAAAACTCATTCACTCTCTCATATTTACCAAAGTTATCCAGCAATTTGTCGTCATCACTTGCTTTCTCTCGTCCTGCAATAAGTGAAAAGGAAATATGATGATGTCGTTACTCCGCAGATTAACGTATATGAAGAAAGTACTTTGCTTTTCATTTTATTCGAAACAAACAATTTTTGCAATTTAACGGCAAATACACTTTGTTCCAGATCCAATCATGACGCTATATAGAACACTAAACACAGCTCCCCCACTAACTCAGTAACAATGCCCCTGGCAGCCTAAGAAACCTAGGATATGGTAACATCGTACTGAGAAAGTCAATTCGAATGTTGGAAGAGTAAGATGCTTCTCATAGCATACCGACACCATTGCAACATACAACCTAAGTGTATCACAATTGAGTTTTAACTACTGGGACAATACTGCAATATGAATATTAAGTGCACTTACGATGTCGGACACCTCGACCAGGGTAACGTCCATCCACACGTTCAGTGTCTCGTTAGGCCCGAAAGGTTCAACACGTTTGTCGTAGTTGCGAAACAAATCCGTGACCAGGCTGTGTTTGGGATTACAGGCTGCAGAGTCTGACAACAGAACAATATCAGGGATATACGGGAGATGGGAAACAACAGAACAATATCAGGGATACACGGGAGATGGGAAACAACAGAACAATATCAGGGATACAAGGGAGATGGGAAACAACAGAAAAATATCAGGGATACACGGGAAATGGGAAACAACAGAACAATATCAGGGAGATGGGAAACAACAGAACAATATCAGGGATACACGGGAGATGGGAAACAACAGAACAATATCAGGGATACAAGGGAGATGGGAAACAACAGAAAAATATCAGGGATACACGGGAAATGGGAAACAACAGAACAATATCAGGGATACACGGGAAATGGGAAACAACAGAAAAATATCAGGGATAACGGGAGATGGGAAACAACAGAACAATATCAGGGATACACGCGGGATGGGAAACAACAGAGAACAATATCAGGGGTACAGGGAAGATGGGAAACAACAGAACGATATCAGGGATGCACGGGAGATGGGAAACAACAGAAACATATCAGGGATAAACGGGAGATGGGAAACAACAGAACAATATCAGGGATACGCGGGAGATGGGAAACAACAGAACAATATCAGCGGTACATGGGAGATTGGAAACAACAAAACAATATTAGGGGTACACGGGAGATGGGAAACAACAGAACAATATCAGGGATAAACGGGACATGGGAAACAACAGAACAATATCAGGGACCACCTTAACTGTGAAACAAGGACATGACACGCTCCCTTCATCATTCTGAGGCAATTGCTCGCTCGGTCCAATGACCCATGAGTTGCGCCCCTTGACCGTGAGAGGATCCGTAGATCGTAGGTCAGAATCGAGATTCCCCTGATTATGCTTCTTGGTCTCTTTGCATTATTTCGCACTGTTTGCATCCACCGAATCGGGGAACGTCTTAGACCAAAATGATACACCCTGACATAACTTAAATACTGTTCAATGCGGCGTTACATTCAATTCGCACACTCTGAAAGATTGTCCTTACCTAACATCCCTGCCACCAAGAGAAGCACCGTCTTCACATCCATCTCCAAGAACTCTACAACACAGACAAAAGCTGGTTAGTGAAACTGTGTGACAAATAAAACATGTTTTATATTTACTGCACGTATTACTTACCTAGTGTTTCCTCTGCAGCATAAACGCCAGCTTCCAGCACAGACGGAGGCAGCTGCTGTTTGATTCACTCTGCGGCAGGGATGCGCCACGATGGGAAAGAGATAACAACCCAGAATTATTCACCACCGGTCATTGAAAAACACACACGATACATAACGTTGCAGGCTTGGCACTTTGTAATGTGGTTGTAATTGTGAAGAGAAATAGCAAACGTGAATACATTGGAGTCGTCACGTTACTTACTCGCACAAATTACTGGGATATAATCCATTAATTAATAACTGCATAAGCACCTTGATGATATTTGCTACATTGCTTTACACAATTATCCCGCTGTCAAATAGCTGGAATATTTATTGCTAAGTGCGGCGTTTAACAACTAACAAGCAAACAAACAAACAAACAAAGTGATCAATCACCTGACTGTGCACACAACACATGCCAAGGCAACAGTGTTGCTTCCTGCAGCTTTAATGATATTGGGGTCAAAATGAAAGACAAATTTCACATATTCACGTCCCTTTCAAACTGCTGAATAAACAGACATTTCAACATAACTCGTGGGAGAAAGATACCAATCGCTAGGTAGAATTTCAATTTGTTGGAACTCGGTTCTTTTAAAGCTATCATTTTTTTATTGATGCCTATTTTCAGCCGTATTATGTTTGATACGAGAACAGTTGAAATCACAATAGAAAGGCGAGGACAGGAGGCTCGTGGGGTGGGCGTTGAAGCTCCGGGCGTGAGTCGACCTGTGTGCAAGCCTTGGTGGCAGCAGAGATGTTGTATCAACTCTGTATCTAAATATAAACTTTCCACTGGTGTGAGCCGTGGCTGAAAAAGTGCAGGGGGTAAATAAGTCTTGCTCCAAGGCTGTACTGAAAGATAAGTGCATGGATGTGTAGTAATTCTATCCTCCTAATAGGCAAGGCTAGATATGTGGAGGACTACAGTTTCTATTAGGGACAACTAGAAATTTAACTGCATGTCTAGGGGTCAATAAAACATATGCTTGTTGGAGAGCGATAACGTGTGGTCAGGAGACTTAGTTTAAAGGAATCCCCTCAGGATCTGTTCGTATAACCGAGGTTCATTAGCGTCATCACGCAGGCCCTCTTCCACATAGCACGTCTTTGGGCCTTGAACTATTTGCCGTTTGCAGTTTCGTTTTGAGACAAGGCAATATTTTATTGTACCTATGGGAATTCATACGACTCGTGCTAAGAAGCTGTTTGATCAAGGTTACAACGTCCAAGGGCACAGTCAAGCTTCATAAAAGGTGTATAGTAGACATGTTTGACGCATCAGTAGCAAGAATGATGTCCGATGCAATTCCCTGTTGTACCATGTGTTCCCGTTTGTGACTTGTGCCGCCGATGAGGCAGAATACGCTTGCCTTTTCTTAAACATTTGTATCATCACTTTCTGATAGTGATTCATAAACTCGTGTTCATGATGTGGTCGGAATCTTACAATCAACTCATTTCTTATGAATTTGGCAAGGGTTTCATCGCCTTAATTGTACAGAAAAGGAGTTCCATGCATATGTCAAAACAAACATATAAAATAACGAGAACAACATAAACACTGTTTATACGCCCACCAGAGGAGAATAAATACCAACAAGGCGTCAAACAAAACAAAAAAACGTTTGTGCAGTGACTACAAGTGCAGGAAATAAGTGGTTAACGTCTGAAACCTGCATCATTTGGGGCTTTCCTCCCACATTAAGCTGACACGTCGTCACATAACTGGAATACTATAAAAGCGGCGTTAAACCCAAATCACTCACTCTAAATAGAACGTTGTGGGAAAATTGCGGTCGCGCAGCACAGGGTCTGACTATAAAAATGCGAAATCCTAAACACAAACAGATACATGGTCATCTGGCAATGCAATGCGGCACTGAACTGAACAAGAGCCTGTGCCATGCTATTAAAGACAAAATCGCGACGAAACTTGGCCCTTCAACACTTTACATGATCCCGATCGTCAACATTTTGCTCGCGCAGGAGGCAAAGGCGACTCACACAGTATATATACGTACAACAAAGTGGTTTTTTGGTCAAATATATTCCACACAGAAATATTTTGTCAAAGTCTAAAAGCGGGGATGTATTTTAAGTGTGAGAAAAGGGGAATAAATTAGAGAACATACCTGCTGACTGCTCGTGAATAAGAGTCACTTCACCACAACCGGGCTGTTCCTGTTCACAAACCGACAGTTCCTCGTATGTTCTCCGTTACGTAATGCCATTCACTTCTGACATTACACTGGCAGCTCTGCACACAGACATTATACATTTGAATGTCACTGGTGGAATCACTATATCGCTGATGAGAGCTATCCAGACCATTCCATTAGTGGACAATTAGTATTGTCATGATATCATTCATGCCTACATCACCCCACAATGGAATCCCAGAAGACACTTCTTGCTTGTTTTATAGTGGGCGAGTGAGTGAGTTTGGTTTTACGCCGCTTTAAGCAATATTCCAGCAATATCATGACGGGAGACACCAGAAATGGCTTCACACATTGTATCCATGTCTGGAATCGAACCCTTGTCTTCGGCGTGACGAGCGAACGCGTTAACCAGTAGGCTACCCGGAATATGCTGTAAAACTAATACATTGCAACATTGCTTGTTGACGTGATAAGCGTGAGTTCGGTGTAACGCTACTTTGAGGAGTACTCCAGTTATCTCCATCATCCCGAGGCAAGGGCGTTAACTTACTATAAAAGTTCAGTTTCCCCACTTGCCGAACTAGGCTGGTATTATGGGGTCACATTTTGGCTGGACTAACGAGTCTATGCATTTGTCAGCAGATAATTTCCAAATCTTTTCATGTTTTTAATCAAGGTGCTCACGTGATTTGATGCATTTAGCGATGTATGACCCATTTTTAGACAATATAGATCTTGATTATAGATCAGGTCGTCCTGACTGGGCGCCACTATTTTGTTTGAAGTGATACGAGAGGTGGAATCTGATTGGTCCATAGGAGAGGCTTAAAATGGACGTAACTGGTAATAGCCACTGGTGGCGCTACGATCGAGCCCAGTCATTCCACCCTTGTTCGGCAAGTTCGAAGTGGTCAACGTCAGAGACCTGCATCACTTCGGGCTTTCCTCCCACATTAAGCTGACACGCCGCGATATAACTGGAATACTGTTAAAAGCGGCGTTAAACCCAACTCACTCACTCACTCACACCTGACATACTTAACTACCGGGCAAAAGAAAGTTTTCACTTTAAAAATAGTTGTATAAAAAGCAAAAAAGCTGGTAAAGGTTTGAACCCCCGCTGAAAACATTCGCCCAAATGCAATATGACCACAACCACAACGCAGATTTTCGAACACAGCTTTCCAAATCATGCATTGTTGAAAACGTGCAAAACGTGATTTTAAGACATTGGTCCAAATGCACGTGCGTCATTGTGGCATAAATACCGACGTTGTAATTGGACAGAACAGGCATTCAGTAAGCAAAAAACCACCAAGAATATGCCCAGATTTACACAGGCGCAACGAGACAGAGCGATCGGTATGGCCAACATGGGGGCTAAACTACGTCAGATAGCCAAAACATTCAGCAAGTTAATAATCCGCTACCAACAGACAGGACAGACTCAAGACCGGCCAAGATCGGAAAGACCGAGAGTGGCAACACCGGCCGAAGACCGCTACATCCGGCAGATTCACCTCAGAAACAGATGTGTGACGGCGAACAGTCCTTCGACGACTTCGTACGGCTGGTTTATACGAGCCTACCGACCCTTCCGTGGAATGGCCTTGACCCGTCTACACCGTAAACGCAGACTGCAATGGGCTCGAACTGTACGTCGGTGGCAGCGACGTGACTGGGCGAGAGTGCTCTTTACAGATGAAAGTCGGTTCTGTCTGTTCAGGAACGATGGCAGAGTTCGAGTTTTTCGATGAATGGGAGAGCGACTGGCGCCAAATTGCATTAGAGAAGTTCATCCTTTTGGAATGAGTGAGAGAGTGAGTTTGGTTTTATTCCAGCAATATCACGGCTGTACCCATTGTACCCATGTCTGGATGACGAGCGAACTCTTTAACCACCAGGCTACCCGGCCGCCCCCCACCCGTTTGGAATGGGGTGGCATTTGTGGCCAGATTACAACACGGCTGGTTATCATCCGAGGAAACCTAAATACACAGCGCTACAGGGATGAAGTGTTGAGACCTGTTGTGGTTCCCTTTATTCAACATCACCCAAGAGGATTAATTTTGCAATAAGACAACGCAAGGCCTCACACCGCCCGAATTGTTCAAGACTACCTGAACAACGTTAACGTCAACGTATTGCCCTGGCCACCTTGTTCTCCAGACATGAACCCCATTGAACATCTCAGGGATCATCTTGATCGTCAGCTGAGACAACATGTACCGATTCCAGCGAACCGACAGGACTCTATTGAACTTATGGAACAGGATTCCTGTTGACGTTATCCGCCGACTGACGACGTCAACGAGGAGGCGTGTGTTGACGTGCTACCTGACTACTGTCATTAATGGACTCGTCATGCACTATTTCAATGAACTCTGATTTGTGTAATTTTTAATTTGGAGCCCTTGACTTTTACTTTGTGTACTGCGGAGAATGCAATCGGCATTACAATGCATTTTCATTCTAATTCATCGAAAATGATTTCTGTTTATAAATTAATCATAATAAATCTCACATATGCCTTTGTTTTTGACTATGGTCATGACTCATGCAGGCTAATATTGGATATTAACAAGGAGCAGGCAAATGGTTTTGTTAGAATGCGTAAAACGTCAATGCCAGAGAACAATCAGATTATCCGACAAAACAGCGTTGAGAATTATATGAATGGAATGCTAAAAATAAGTCATGCAGATGCTCGCGAAAAATTTAAGCATATCCTGCCCTACAGGTAGCTGATACTACTGGGCAACTCAAAACGTGCTTGAACAGTCGACAGTTGACACCAAGCACACAGCGTCACGTATTGATGTTTTGGGGTGATCTCGGGGATACTTGTCAAATGTGTTCTGAAATGACATGGTTTGTGAGTCCACTTTACTTCGTTTTGTCTTGTATAAGTGGAAAGGTGTTACACCTGTTCTGAAAACAAGTTTACCTGACTCTGAAATGAAATATTTGCTTCAAACCGGTGCTATAGGAAGAAATGACAAGATCCAAAATGTATTGCACAGCTGTGATGCGTTGATGAAAAAGGTTTCACACTGGTCCAGTACTGATTACAGACAATTGAACAGTCTCATTTAGATATGAAAATATCTCGCACCCAAAACATGTCATAGAAGTTGGTGATCATATGATCACATAGTATTTAAAGACTGGGTTTTACCATATGTATTTTCCTATTCGTATTCAAGGAGTTCCAGAGATCACTATTAGGAATAGGCTGTTCTGCCATTTGGACTGAAAATAAGCCCGTAGTATTTCATAAAAGACAACACTTGAAATGGTGATCCACGCAAGATCAGTAGTCTTCAGGGTAACTTCATTTGTTGATGACCACTAGCTTTCAGCGCCACCTGCATATATATATGCCTGTCGAGATACTGTACTGAGTTAATTGGGGATTTTAGGTTGGCGATTAATCAGCGCCAAATCATCCCTCAATCCAGAGGACGAGAGAGAATTTCTTGGATGCTCAGTTGTGCCTCTGGAGTGCCCCTTAGCAGTACCAAAATGCATACTACATTAATTGAGACATGACTTGTCTAGATTTCTAAGGGGAATTGGGGCTGGAACATTAGCGCAAGGTGCTGGTTTGTGTATGTCACTCTGGCGTGCTGTGTTGCCAGGGAAACTAATGTCATGAGCAGAATGGACTGTCGGCAACAACGAAATCCTGTTTCAGCTGCACTTGACTAATGAAGTCAAACCGGAGCTGAGTTGATGGAGTAACTCTGTTGGCAGCTGGAATGGTAACATATTGCTCCAAAAGCACGCACAAAGACAGATGCGGACAGACGACAGCCATTGGGGTTAGATTCATGTCAAAAGACATATTCGCCCTGTTGGTCCACAATAGCTAATCCAATTTCTGTCAAACTTTACGTGTTTACTGCTGCTTCACAATTCTGTAGTTTTTTTACTTGGTTCATCGGTCTTGTGATTTGTCAGCGAATATCCGATTCATGATTTTTAGAGTACGTTATACTTTTGCATGTTTGCTTATTTCCTGTGAATATTGAAAGAGGTTTGACGCTTTTATTCAAAACCCTACTCTTCTGAACTTACCAGCTGAAATGCTTTAAAACTCTCTGCAATTATCTCCATATTTCTTACATCCAACCTTTGGGCTTGCCCAAATGGTGTTCCACACCACTCTTTTGCCTTTGTACCCAATGGAATCTTGTATCGGAAGATAATCAAAGTTTCAGGACAGAAAACATTGAAGGTGTGCATAATGTTGGTTTGGGGTGCTTGCACGCCCTGAGATGGGTCGATTAACATGACTATGAAGCAAGTATCTTCAGAGATTCCATGGCAGCAATAAACGCTATAGAAGCTAGTGCGCATTGACCCAGAGTTGACTTTGTTTATGAGATATTAGAATTGGATAAATGTCTAAACACGAAGTACTCAGCATGCGATATTGTATAGGTTCCAGCACACGTTGGAATGCATTGGAATAGGATCTCAGATCATTTGGCAATATCTGGATGACAAAATCCAGAAGTTGATCTTAAGATTTTCGGCAAGCCCTAAAGAGTTTGAAACTGTTTTATGGAAATCCATTTCGTCTATTGGCAACAGTTGTAGGGTGCTAGCACTACCGGCATAGGTGTCCCCCCAAAATTGATGAATCCCACAAATTGGCAGTGCAGTCATGGCAAACGCACAAGTAGCATTCAGTTAGATTCCTAACGGTCAAGGCGGGAAGAATTTATTATATGGTGGATATAAATTCAGGGTTAAAAATAGGAAAGAAGATAGAGTCTACTGGCGTTGTTGTATGGAAACCTGTCACGCCACACTCAACACCTACAACGGCGTGATCACAGCTTATAAGAACATCCATAACCACGTTGCTGACGATGCAAAGATCCATGTTGACAAGTTCATGGCCAACCTGAAGATCCGTTTTAGTGAAGAGACCAAACCGGTGCCCACCATCTATCAAGAGGAAATTTCAGGTAATTTATCTATGCCATGTCTAATTTTCTAATACAAAAATTATATGAATGTTTATACATAAATACATTTCTATGGTTGCTTTTAACAATTTTATATCTTACTTCGATCATTTTGTGAATTTTAACAAAAGTTATAAATTGCTTATTCTTTCATTACAGGTCTACGGTCTGATGCAGCAACATCCGACTTGGTGCCTGATGTTCCAACACTGTACAGCTGTGGCTCTGCACTGTACCGATCCAGGGCCAAAACAAGACCTCCCCTTCCTAAACAGAGCTCCGATATCCAGCTTAACGACACCTACACGAAGACATCATCCCAAGATGACTTCCTGTTGCACCAAGACGACAACATGCTGATCTTCACCACTGTCTCCAACCTACGACATCTCTCTCAGGCTCAGACCATCTTCTGCCATGGGACATTTGACATGTGTCCACAACTCTTCAGTCAGATCTACACCATACATGCATTTGTGTACGCCCCTTGTGTACGCCCTATTACCAGTCAAAACACAACGAACATATACAAGCTTCTTCACTGTACTGAGCGAGAAGACGACCGAGATGACTGCCCTGCAACTGATGCCTGAAACAATCTTCACAGACTTTGAATCATCCACCCAGAATGCCCTAAGAGCTGTGTTCCCAACTTCCGAATTGAAGGGCTGTTATTTCCACTTTGGACAGTGCATTTGGCGAAATGTGCAGAAGTTGGGTCTCCAGACTACATATTCAAGAGATCGGAATGTCGATCGTTTCGTGAGGCGAGCTGTTTCCCTTCCACTTGTTCCAGTCCAGCATATTGAAGATGTGTGGCTGAGTGTCCTTGAAGACGCCCCTCTGGAGGATGACCGAGTCCTGAAGTTTACGTCACCGACTACTGGGTAGAAGGTAACCAGGGTCGCCATATGTGGAACCACCACAACACAGTTGGACCTAGAACGACAAATCACGTGGAGGGGTGGCACAGCAAGATTGCGAAGGTATTGGGTGCGCCTCATCCAAATATCTTCAAGATTGTATCATTTTTCAAAGCCGAACAAGCGTACATGTACGTCGAGTCGACCATCCATCAGCTAGAGTCTGGTGGGAAAATTCGTCCAAAAAAGCGAAAGTACAGACAACTTGATGACAGACTGCAGATAGAGAAGCACCACCTGCAGAATGGCACCAAGACCATTATACAGTTTGCTGATTCTGTGCATATCATGAAATTAAGGAAATAACATGTATATGTATCATGATTTTGTACACATAATTGTACATGTAGAATGATTTTGTACACATAATTGTACATGTAGAATGATTTTGTACACATAATGGTGCTTTCAGTGTTGTACAATATGTTTTTATTTTGCCAATAATAAATCATTATTTACATTCTTGTGTATGCTTATTTCAATATACTACTATATCCATGGGTCTATACATGCACTGTGGCATAGTGGGCACTGCAACCCTGATGGTGATACGGCCGAATCCCTTAATCCTTTGTTGTTATAAGATCTAAATTCAAAAGTGGGCACAGTGGGGGTAAAACCCGGCCGACATATTACAAACTTCGACCATCTGGTCATACATTTCGCCGTCGCAAAAGGCGTGACGAGGTCATTCTTTAATGACTCCGACCTGGACACTGTGGGCTCAATGCCTACAGGAGTATCAGTGATAAGACGGCCGCTTCTGAAGACGCCTGAACATGTGGAACACTGCCTAATTAAATGCTCTGGGCATAAAAACATAAGACAAAATCGGAGAAGTGCTGTACTAGTACATTGTAGTTGATGTCACATTTGCATTAGATTCAGTTCTGGGTCCCAAGATCCCTGCAACGGCCAGTTTTCTATTTTGTCTCTTCATCTTGAAAATATTATGTAATTTAAATAGACTCTTAAATGGCTGAAACGGATTTAGTTCTATGATAATAAATCATGTTAACATTTTATCAGGTTGATCTACTACTTTTCTATTGATTATTTCATGTTTCAGAAATGAAAGTGTTTGCTCAAGGTTTTAACTAGTATTATGACGCAGAGGTTTTTCCTGTCTGTTTGCTTTTCCCCATCATTAATGTTCAATGTATACGTGTATCCAAATGAATATTACTTGTGGTAACCTCTCTTTTATGTTATCTAAATGATTTCGTGTTGTTTTTTTCTCTCGATATAATACCTTGTGGTTCTTATTAAGTTAAGGATAATTTTAATTGCAAACTGAAAGGCCTCAGGCCCATAATACAATTCTTCCTAAATGTTGGCCGCAAATAGGTCTTTTGTTGGCCCACGTCGTCCGTACACTTCAACACCACCAACATAAAGTTCAAACTATTTTATAGACGCTTCAATCAATGTCCCATATTCTCCACAAATACAATTACGATATACCAAAAAATACAACATTCATGACAATATTAAAGTGGTAAACATTACCTGTTGATAGTCCTTCCATATTTAGCTGTTGCGATAAAACAATCCTCTACAGATGAAAGGAAATAAGGAAGTAAGAATTTAATTCTGCTGATTTCACCCAAGTCATCGATCACTTAATAAGTAGCTACCCCATCACTCCCAGAGAAAACAGAAGAACGCTGTCAAGTTATAGAAGACATTTATTCAGAAAATAATTAAATAATTGGCATGTTTGATTAAACAGAATTTTATTCATCTTTACTATTACTAGTGTTGTTGATAATAATATTGTAGCAAGATCCACACGGGATAAAATACGAAAGGTGTGAAAAATTTAGACATTCGAACCTATGTACACAATGTATATAATAGTTAATTTCCATTGACACGAACATTTGAACTAATAGGTGTGTGCGTTATGTTGTTTATATCGCACAATACGACGATAGTTTTGAATGTTCTTCACTTCTAGTCTATTAATACATGCCGACCGTGTACAAATTACATTGATTTGTATCGGTGAATAAAAATGAACACAACACCGATAAATATATTGAAATAATAATTGCACTCAATTCTACTGATTACCATCAACTTCCGCAAGCCTATGTTAAAGTATAGGAGCTACGATCATCTTAGCGTTAAGATCGTCAAATTAATGATAGTTCGCATCAGTGGCACGATCGTTAAATTTTGCCACGCTTCTTACTCTGAATATTATTATTTTATTCATGAACACTTTTATTCTTTAAAGCTTCAAATGAGTACACAAATTACAGACACTCTTACAGTCACAACCAATTTCTGATGTGCAGATGCAACAATCACTTTTAGCATACACAGTGGTGGTGACTAGATGATCACAGGGAGTATCTGTCACAATACAAACATGGTTGCCACAATATCTTTCCTTGTCAGGAACACAACTGCAAAACGCAGCTTTGGGTACAACACAATTAATCATTTCTATTAAGGTCTTAGTCCTATTTCTCATTTTTTTTAATCATTTTCCTCAAAACATGTAATGAAATTGTATTTTAGGATCAAAGAATGTATATATGCATAGTGCTGCAAAGGCTTACATTTAGATTTCACATGCAGGGCCACATCAAAATCCTAAATATGTAAGGTCAACTGTAGTTATTTATCATTTTTTCAAAACCCTGATACACAAACATAACCATATCTTCCAATTAAGAACACTATCCTTATTCTGATTGCATCATTACACATTAAATTGTGCATATAGTTTGAATTGTCCACTCCCAGGACAAAGCAATGTAGATCAATAATCAATGCTTAGAGATCCTGAAATTTCAATCAATACAAAAGGTGTTATGTCATGTATCCACATCATAATCAAAACATACATCAATATACTTATCGGAACTGACAATTAAAAAATAGATCACATTTGGTAACAAACATCGTCTGCAAAAAAATGAATATGTTTTGATAATAAAATTCTCTATAAAATAGGATATAAATAAAGATAGCATACCCATCTGAATTAAAGTAAATTTCAACATATCATAATAATGTATAGCATTGAATACACTGGTTTAACAACTAGTGTACATTCAAGTTGAAGCAAAGAAACCCTGCAAACACAAAGAGCAATTGACTAATCAAATACTATAGTGACTAGAAATGAGACAAAACTACTGAAAACCCACCTCAAACAGGCAAATGTTTTTGACAACACCAACTATTTCCTTACAAAGACAAGACTAAGCATCACAATCAAAGTCAGCCGGCTTTGTCTACAAACCAAGAAAAGGAATTATTGCTTAAGTATATACAATGTTTTCAGGGTTGGGTAACGACAAAGATCCATAGTTACGTGAACCCAGTATGTCAACTTTCTCTGAATATTATGGTTGACAGTTGATATGGCGTTTGATTCCACCACCTTCAGCAATATTCAAGCCATATGACCAGCATACAACAAACAGTACGTCATAGTGCAATATGCTAACGCCGCTATGAACAGTATTTCAGTTTTATCCCGGCGTGTCAACTTGACAAGAACCAAAATATGAAGGTACCGGTATGTTGCTGAAAAAACTAAGCAGATCATTATCAGTCAGAAACTGGGATTCGAACATGTATTTAAAGGTTTCCGACACGCACAAGGATGTATTTCTGCACAGCTAATTGCGGCGCCTTTGACGGCTGGGACATGCGTGCCACATAAAAAATAATGATTACCAGAAATAAAATAATATGTCCCTCATTGCCATAACAAGGAACAGGTTTTATTTGTTGGAACCTTCTCTTCAGTTGCATGGTGGAACATATTAAAGAAATATCAGGCAGTGAGGACCTTGAATGTGACGATCGAAAGCTTTCAGCTGTAGCAGTTGTGGCAAACGTGACAGTACTGGCAGTGGTAGTGGTCGTAGTAGTGGTAGTGGCAGTGGTAATGGTAGTAGTACTGGTAGCGGTAGTAGTAGTGAATAAATGAGTTTGGGTTAACGCCGCTCTGAACAGTATTCCAGCTATATCTCGGCGTGTCAGCTTAGTGTGGGAGAAAAGCCCGAATGAATGCAGGTCTCAAACGTTCACCACTCTGGTGAAACCCACGAGCACGAATAGTAGTTGTAGTAGTAGTAGTAGTAGTGGTGCTGGTAGGAGCGAAGGTGGTGGTGATAGTAGTAGTAGTAGTTGTTGTTGTTGTTGCAAATATGACAGTAGCTGTGGTAGTAATAGTAGAAGTAGTAGTAGGAGAATGAATGAGTTGGGGTTAACATCGCTCTGAACAGTATTCCAGGTATATCACATTCTGTCAGCTTAGTGTGCGAGGAAAGCCCGAAGTGATGAAGTTCTCATACGCTTACCACTTTGGTGAAACCCACGAGCACAGGTATGGTGCGGACAAACCTAGAAACATAAACGGGGCGAACCGGGATTCGAACCCACGACCATAGGTTTATGGCGTGCCCGGGGGACGCAACTCAACTCAAGTAGTAGTAGTAGTAGTAGTAGTAGTTGTTGTAGTGATGTTGTTGTTGTTGATGTTGTGGGTGGTGGTGGTTATTGTGTAGTAATTTCATTTTGTAATAATTCAAAGGCTTTTGTAGAAGAAAAGGCAACCAAGCAACAAAATATCCATTAAAGTCATCGAGGTTGATGGGTTGGGTGGTTGTTTTTACATGTAAATATGTAAGCTCTAAGCTTCCTAAAATGCATTTACCTGATGAAGGAGTAATCATATACTCTGAAACGTCGTGTTTCTTATGATAAAGAAATTGTGTATCACTCACTTCTAAATGCCATAATAAGACTACAGTGACAGTGGCTAACAATAAACCTCCCGGGTAGCCCTTGCTGAAAGCTGAACCAAATAGTTTCGGGCATATGGGGACGAGCTTTCGGGTTAGGGTTAAACATAACCGCAAAGTATTGCAGGGCATTGACAGTGAAGAAGCAGACAGCTGACCCCAGCTGAACCCGCAGTACGAATGGCAACTGCAGCCAAACTTTTTCAAGCTTCTGGATCACATGTAGGAACCTCACCGCGTGGACAGGTTAGCTTCAATAGTCAACACGTGCACACAGCTACCTTTGTACAACAGCAGGGTCTTAGACCCCTCAACATCAGGCATAGATGCGTCAGCCCAACAGGACTGGGAAGAGCTGACCCATTTTGTCCATCCACCATTCAGGATGATCCGCAGATCCTTGACATGCTTGAGGCCAAGGGAGACCACACCACGCTAGTAGCACTGTTGTGGAAAAGACAGCCATGGTTCAGAAAGCTGACACATATGCTTTAATTGTGGCTCAACCATTCAAACTGCGAAATCCAGGACTAATGTTCCTGATGAGGAACGAAACGCCAGTGTCATGCAGCAACTTGTGATGGAAAGCGTTTGCTTGGAGATTTTCTGGTTGCAGAGACTTTTGTGGGAGGGCTGGTCAGCTCGATGCAGAACACAATTACCCTTCTGTTTGACCAAGGGTACATAAGGGTTGTTCAATAGGCTGTTAGGCAAATTGAGTAAATTGTAAGACAGTTGGTGCCTCATTCCCTCGAGTTTCAACCACTATGTTCGGGTAATTTCTCTGTTCAGTAACAGATAAATCACAACGGCCTGTATCACTAAAATCCTGCCTTAACTGCATCAGTGTGTCTCTGTGATTCAATAGGGATATTGCTCAGAACAACATTAGACATTAACGCGATGTCTTCATTAAAGCCATGCATATGTTGTAAATGTTGTATATGTCATGATCTTTAATCGAGAACATGCTGATAAAAGATATGCGCGAGAAAACACGTGATATTAGCCTTCGCCGTAATGAAAAGGTTATCAGACGTGGCGCCACCTGGCGTCTTGTTCAGTCCGAATGGTGAAATGACGAATATATTGTTCAGGCGGACTTAGGTACATTTCAAGGAGGATGGATCACTTGACCTTGATTTTCATGGCACAAAGAATAGCAGTGACATGGATTACGGTGACCATGCAGCCTGCGTCGGTTGAGGCTGTGGACTCTGTCACAAGATTCACAAGATCCAAATCATCCACAGTGGGGCCAGTGGACATCTTGTGTTAATTACTCTAAAAATATCCCTGTAAAGCGATCACATCTAGCACAATGGCTTCTGTTGGGAATGTTGCTCTATATCCGGTTGGCTTAAGACGTTCGGGATTTTGTGCCCAAATCGTTGGACCCTCTCGGTCTACAAAACGCCAGGCTCTTGGCAGACGACAGAGAGTGTGATCTATGAATATTAGGTTCATGAATAACCATCAATGTTGACAACAAATTCAATACCATGAATGGCACATCATTGTCTCGTGACACTTGAATGTGTTTTGTATTTACTTCATCAGTTGACGTTCGTATTCTTAAGATGGTTCAAGTTAATAAAGGTCATGATGAGCTAAAGTAGGTGGTATTTCTCTCCACTAAGGCAGTCTATGTATTGCAGTAAATAAACTTTGGAATTGGGCATAGTAAGTTTTCTAAAAAAAGAGCTAGAGATAACTGGAAAAAATCCCTTTGAATTACATTATATAACTCTGCAGGACGATTCCAAGCCGTATGTTAAACATAGTGAGGAACAAGAGACAAAGAACACTGTAGTAATAATTTATCTGATTTTGTACAATTCAGACTGTATCATAAGCATGCATGTGTTCGTGACAATATGAGTGTATCTTGCTGCGTTAGTAGTTTGCGACCATATGGTATCCTACTATTTTGTCTTTTGCACCTAATGGAACCTTTTGTCTGCAGATAATCGAAGGTTCTGGGTGGAAAACATTGAACGTTGTCATTCCGTATGAACATTGTTATTTTTGTTGTGCATGGTAAAAGTACCGCCGCTTGGGGCCAGAACTGGTTCTCACGTGATGTTATATAAAATAGGCAGCTAAAACCCGTACTGAAAGAAGCGTGAGTACAATATGCGATATTTGGGCGATTTCTTTTTTTGTGGTTTCCATGACAAAAAAACTTTTGGCCAATTAAGATACAGTGATATGAGTGTTTATGTATTTAGTTTGAAAACTCAAGCTTGGTGTATTTATAACTTTGTAACATGGAGCGAGAACCATGGGACTATACAGTTTAATGCAAAAGGAAGTGTTTTCCGACATGATACAAAACGGACGTACCAATAGCTTGGCTGTAAGCGGAACTAGAATCATGGGGCTCTTTTTAATTCTAATGCAGTAAGAAATTGTTGTACGATCCTGTAGTCACATGATCCACACTGGATGTACTGATAGTTTCCTTATAAAACTCAGTTTGAACTGTTTGACATCCGTTTTGCTTATAAAATCCCGCAAATATATAATCGCGCTAATGTCGCCCATAGGTTTGGATTTATCTCTCTGTTGGTGTCTGTTTTGGTATTTCTGAGGACGGTCGGAGGAGTATTCCAATAATAATAATGGGGCCCAATCGGGAATTTGGAATCTGTGGCAACAGGATCGTGGCAAGTCTGACTGAAATCACAGTCGCCTAAATATCCCAGTAAATTTACAAATTACTGTACAAATTGGCCATTTATTTTATGATAACGAATTCAACACATTTTGATGTTCAGTGTAATCACCTAGTGAAAATGTAAGGGTAAACAGAAGACAATATATATTTGTTAGTTTTGTTGTTTCTAATCCTAGCATAACTATTGTACTTTGTTCATTTGGGCCCTTTTCAGCTTCTTAATAATCTTCACTTTAGTCAATCAGTCACATAAATCAACTTATCAGTCAATTTGTAAAATAACTGAAATGTGTAGGCATTTTGTAAACTGCCTGAGTGAATCACATGTAACACATTGACTGTGACAGGTTATTAAAATATGCTGAATAATGACATTGTTGACATCATATGTAATAATTGTAACGGGAACGGACATCTAAACAACAGTTTCCGTCAGCATTGATATTCAAATACTTTCTGCATATACAGTGAGGACTAAACCCTGACACTAAAATCCAACAAGGATTTGAACAAATTATGATGTCACCGTGAGAGAAAACATACATGAAAGTTCAGCTTCTTTTGTATGAGTATTCCAGTTTACAGAAGTCAAATATTCATTTTACGCAAATATCAGAACATGGCCAAAAGAATAAGGTCAATACCATGGCAAAACTATTTCGAAACACGGAAAATATATGTTCAGCCCAAACATTTATTAAACTTGTAGCAAATTGTATTCCATTTTTAAACACAAAAGAGCTGAGTAGTGGCCATAAAAAGCTATAAACTGGATTCGAACCTCTTGAACAAATGTGGGGTCGTCATGGATAGGACGAACCATGAAACGATGTGACGATGTTGATGGCGGATCACGGGCAAACAGGCTGCGACATAAGCTTACTCGATGTTCAGTCAGGTGAGAAAGGATATCCAATATAACTTGTAATAATTGAATTGAATTGAATGATCTAGATAATAAATGTTCGCAACTTCAAAATAATCAGTCATAAAGTTTACAAATCAAACATTGCAAATCGAAGTAACATGTAAATAGTGACTACAAATAACAATACCCACTGTTCTAATGTACTTAGTTCCATCATGCATATTTAAGTGACAATATACAAATCCTAAAGCGAATTTCTGAAGAAAATGCAGCTACCCTATGGCAACCTCCGAGCACCGAACAAATGATACTGGTGCCCGTCGCCATGCAAGCCTAATGGTTGCTAGGGTCATTGGTGTTGTACGCCTCTTTCAGCAACATACCAGCAACATGGAACACCAAGTACTCCACACACACAACACAAAGTGATATAATCACTGGACAAAATAAGCGTCGTACCTATACGGGGAATAGAAGCCAGGTCTGCTGTCTGACAAGCGAACACTTTACCACCAGGTTCCACCCACGTCTAGAGTCTAGGAGAACATTGCAACCGTCGTGAAAACAGTGACGAAGAGAAATATGATTGTCAGAGCGCGTGCGAGAACAATGGCCAGCTGCTTCCATTCATATGTAATCTGGTCAAGGCTGTCTTGTTTGGCGACCCTCCTCTTCTGCAGCCCTATGGCCTGCTCTACTGTGTGGAGTAGCCGGTTGAGAACATCCACCACGTTAGTCCCGCCAGCCTGCTGTCCCTCCGCCAGGCTCAGGGTGGGTGCTGGTATGTCTGCATGGTTGGCCTCGTCATAAGCGGCATTTCGTGCCTGTGTGTGAAGTATGGAAATAGAGAGCATGTCAGAGGGAAACCCGAGCCTTTAATAGAACGCACACGAGGACGTAGCAACAGCAATTAAAGGACATCGGCTCTAAGAATCTCTCATCAACAGTCACTATTTCCCCCGTCCAATCTCTCATTCACTTGCATTATCATTTGACCACAGTTGACAAGAGTATTGTTATCTATATATCACATACGATGTTCAAAACATTTGCATATATAAATTGTTGAACACAAGCCTAATGATGAAATAACAGTTTTCACCCAAAGAAACTATTGCCGACAGTATCAAAGAATCAAATAAGCATCAAACATACCATTTCCTGGTCGTCAGACTCTGGCACGTCTATTTTGATGAACAGGATCCTGGCAAGAAAACTGAAGCACACAGTTTTCACAAGCCTTGGCAGTTTGTGTCCTCTCGGTCCTCGGTGATGAATATTGAGAGTGAGCACGGCCAGGCCTGTACTCAGCGACACAATGAGGATACTGACAGCGTAGTACTTACCTGTGGGAGAATAACTCACATTAAGGATATTTTATTCGAGAGCATGATATTATGCAATCATAAAAATATAAGGTAGTGTGTGTGTGTGTGTGTGTGTGTGTGTGTGTGTGTGTGTGTGTGTGTGTGTGTGTGTGTGTGTGTGTGTGTGATTTGGGGGGATTCTGATTATCGAATATACTGTAATCATGATGAAAAACAATTTCGAAATCAGGGCATGCTGATAACAAACTTTTCCAGACCAGAGAGCATCCAATAACAAACTATATCAAACTCTAATGTCAAACTCACGTCTTTGAAAGGCATTTAGAAGTGATAATTGAATTTATGGATGTCAACTTCTTTATTATGAGGAACACAACGTTTCGGAGTAAATGCTTACTCCTTGACAATTGAAATTATGGATGTCAACTTCTTTATTATGAGGAACACAACGTTTCGGAGTAAATGCTTACTCCTTGATAATTGAATTTATGGATGTCAACTTCTTTATTATGAGGAACACAACGTTTCCCAAACTCTGACATTCAAAACGGCTTATGTGCTTATGAAACATCTATGGTGTTCCTGCACATAGTAATCACTCGAGCCATACGCTGGGCTATGTAAGGACAGACTATTGATAGTCACAGAAAGGTTCTGAGGACAGCTAACTGTTGTTTTAAATCACTTCGGCATTTACCAAAACGACAGACACCAATCAATAAAATGTATGTGATATTGAGGATGGATGTACAGATCCGTGACTTGGTGTACAGTCATTTGTAATTTCGGACAATGTTGCGAAATATATTTGTATAGCGCTGAAAGTAGATAACTTTTAAAAGGTTTATTTTATTTTGTCAATTACTCATGCTTATGAATAATTAAGATACTTATTTTCTAAATAAAATAATAAATTCGAAAGTTTCTTTTGTTTTCTATCAACAGCTCATGCTTTTCGAGGTATATAGATTTAGATTCATTTAATTATTTCACCATCTATGTTATTGCCGTATCAGCAATACAACTGTTCGCGCATCTGATGTATGTATAAATACAGTTGTCCTCAAGCCAGATAATAGTAATGTAATATATTGAGAAGAAAATGTCAAGAGTAATGTTCTTTTCACATTATATCTACGCATGTGTATCGACAGTTAAACAAATAAAAGATCCGTCTGTCAAATCCAGATGCATCTGAGACTATATGCGGGGTTCTAAAGTGTCATCTCCATCACCCATTGTCAAACTTCCAAAGGACTTTAATGTATCCTGCCCATGACATCCTACATCCATTCGTCTCTTAAGTGAATGAGTTCGTCAGTTGGAATTAGGGGGAAAGCAAAGAGTGATGGAGGTCTAAGAGATTTACCGCTTTGGTGAAATCCACAAGCACGGGTATGGTGCTGAGAAACCAAAACAAACTAATCTGGGATTCAAACCTATTATCATAGGTTTCTGGCACGAGTTAGGGATTCAACTCTGTACAGCGCATTGCGAAACTTAGACTACTGGGTCACCCTTGCCCTCGTCAAAAGTAACATTTTAAGTATGTGACCTTAACAATACAGTAAATATTGATTTAATTTGGTTAAACACCTTCATAAGTCAGGGCATCAACATCTACTTTATTCGTTTTTTATAAAAATCTCGTGCATATTTTCCAGGGAATCCAGGCACGGCGATTTTGGTGAATTAGAGAAAGCTAAACAGACAAAGGGGTGCAAAAATGTCACGTTGGAATCGTTGTCTTTTCATAAGATAGCGACAAAGCTGTCTTTTGTTCGTGGTAATGCCAAGCATGTTTCGTATTCAGAAACACACGTATGGTATTGCGTTGATAATACTTTCAGGATGGGATTGCGTCCCGAGACTTGGTATTTTATTCAGTTACATTTGCAAAACTAACTTGTAATTTTACTTAAACATAAACTTAAACTTAAACTAGGAGCCTAAATATATGTTATTAAAAAACACACCTTGCAATAATTTATTTGCTTCAAATCTTCATATTTTTCAGACATAGATGGCATAAGACGATTCACACATTTATGTTTAGTCCATGTGCGGGAATGTGATACGAGGGTTGACTGATTCGCGAATAGAGAAACCTAAAAACGATTTATTTTTCAAACGACCTCTCTTCCATTGATAATGATAAACACCTGCAAACGATGTTGGACGGATGCATCACACTTTCGTAAAAGTTCTTCTTTTGGCTGTCCATGGCAATAACTAATTTGTGAATTGGTGCATTGTCCTGGTGCAAGAGCACACCACGTTTTGTCAGCTTCCCACGTGTCTTAGTTTTAATTTCATCTCGTAAACGCCAGACAAAATATGTTCATATAAGGTCTACCATTTTGACACCCTCGTCATCGCAGAACATGGTGGCCATAACTTTTCCAACTAATGTGGCTTAGTCACAAATCATTGGAAGAAACTTTCTGTGTCTTAAGGCTTTTGATACTACGGCTTCTCACAGAATCTTGCATATTTTACTGACTCATAACAATGAAACGATTTGCTCAGTTAACTCAAGTTTGTGTGGATATTCCCCTACAACTTCATGCAGTGTCCACAACACATTTACATATTTGTCCTATTACGCAATTCCTTCTATTTAAAGTTCAGAATTTGTCAACCCTCGTTTTCCTCACAGATACCAGTTGCCTCAGATCAGACGAAAGCATGTCAGGACCACTGAGAAGGAAGCCCTTAGTAAACGCTAAAATTAACAGTTTCTTTACCACCTTCCCACGAAAGAGAAACAATGCTATTACAGCGAAAATACCTACTTTTTGATGGAGCAGCACGGTTAAAACTGCAAGATTACCCCTGACTTTGTGAATTGTGATTAATACGAATACGTGTTCAAATGATACATACATGTAGCTAACTTCTAGGTAGAAAAGCCTTATTTTGTTTGTTTTTGACACTGATAATGTAAACATGATTGACAATCATGACACTATTTTGTGCTTTAACTTCTATTTGTTTTAGATAAGACTACATCTGCGTAAAAAAGGAGAGTAATTTATTTACCATTGGACCTCTTATGAGCGTTCACATCTGGCGCCCTTTACAAAGTAGTTCCATTTTGTTTCAAGATTTTTGTCAATCATATTTGCAACCTTGTTCTTGGACATTTTCGGTGTTGCGATTAAATCCAAGCCAACTACCCGAATACCCAATGTCAAGTCCCTGAAGCTGTTACGCCATGAAATAACTGAAGTACTGCAGAGTTAAACTCAACTTACTCACTCACTCTTTTAAAAAACTTTAAGGAAGTAAAAACATACCAATAAGAGGAATCGCTAAAGACGTCGGTGGCAATATCGTCGAGATAACAAGCAACAATGCTATCATTGCCAGGAGAGACGTGATTCCTATGGAGATTTTCTCTCCAGATTCATTCGGCACCAGAAGTCCCAGCAGAGCAACCAACGTGATGACTAGACAGGGCATCATTAGATTAACTAGGAAGAACAAGGGCCTCCGTCTCACGACCACTCGGTACATCAATGCGAGGTAGGGCTCGGGGCAACATGAGTAATATGAGACCTGTCGACTTTTCTTGAAGGAGACCATGTCCCATTCCGCACTGCCAATGTATTCATATAAACCTACGTCTCCACTTTCACCATTTGTGAGATTTAGTTGATCACCATTGGATGTCCACGACAGGAACACCATCTGACAGTATTGTTGATCCATGGGGAAGTAGGCAACGTCAATTGTACACAACGTTTTTAAGATGACCTGATAAACCAGTAATACTTCTCCACTTGACTGTACTACTGCGTTGTGGTACTCGCTATGCGACAGTTGGTTGTTTACTTCCACTCTGCAGGATAAATGAATAAAACATGTCAAAAAAATTTCAATCTGTCACTGTAACTAGTTTAAGGGTCTTTGAACAATTTCTCAACATTGGGCAGTAATGAAAGTATGTGTTTAGGTATTCCACAACATATTATTTCAAATTTAAATCATTGTCTTTCCAAAATGATTGAGCATCTGACATTTTACATGCACAAGAATAAGGAACGTACACACACACTCATGCACAAGACACACATACACATATATGAGTGACAAAAAAGATAAGCACCGCTTACTGTATTATATATCAACACAAAGTTGCAATTTCTACATTTCCCAGACAAAACATATTTGTGACTTATTCGTATTGACATACAGTGACCGAGTGGTTCATATATCGGGGGAGAAACGTGCCTTTTCAATGCAGAGTTTTGTAATCGGAAGATTGAGAACCAGCCGCAGAACGCATACAGTCATCGGAGGTGGTTATTTGAAATCAGAGAATGACCAAGCACCCAGTAGTTGCCAACCTAATGGTAGCTTTTGCAGCTGTATTATGACAAGTCATAAATTCCTCTCCACCTTTGCATCCTGTCATATAACGAACCCAGTATGTGCCCCCGCGTGAAGAAACAACCTTCAGCAGGAATCAGTGGTGTTATGCTATCCATGAAACATGTAAGATTAGTGTCATAAATATAAAGATATTTCCAAGAGACGCATGGTTCTTCAGGATATATGACGAAAGAAATGAAGCACCAGTGTTGCTTTACATTTTTCCAGGAGCATGTATCTTCCTATTATGAAAGTACTGCACTCCTTATCGATAATTGAGATTATTGCTAATTGTATAAGATAACAGAAATAGTAACATTAGTATTAACTTACAGGTTGTTATCATGATGTATAAGCATATTCCGTTTACTATCAGTGGCCAGAAGGTTAGTAAACAGCGAATTTACTATGCTGCCTGGTAGACTGCATGATACTGCTGTAGGGAGAACGTAATATATTTCAGTTTTGGCACCAAGACTGATAGTATTGTTCACTTCCGCTTTAGGCAGTGTCACGTTTACCGTTTTGCGGAAAGAAGGAGAAACTGAAGCTGCTGACAAAATATGTTTTAATATATTTTATAGTCTATCACACTCAAGGTAAAACATATAAGTTCTTCATATATAATAAGTGCCGCGAAAATGTATGCATCATTGTTATACCATTTAAAAAAACCCTTTACTCTGGGTAATCTCACGTCGCTTATTTTGAACCAGTTTTAGCGCTGTTAACTCTAATTAATGTTCCAACATATTTGCAAAATACGGCATTGCTAAATGGAATGACGGGTTTCATCTCACATCAAATAATAATTTTGTTAGCAGTGTTTAAGCTTACTATCATTGTTGATCTGTGACAGAACTCATGTTGAAGGAAGGTACCGATGGATTGTGGTTCAGTTACTGACATAATTCGGGCCGAACAGAGCTTCCTAGAACATTGATGATCTTGAGGGCCCGTTGATGTGTGACACCCGGTGTCATCGCTATTTGGTTGTGATTCATACATACATACAACCATACAATCGACTCTGCTTTTTCCAGAGATTTCTTATGAATACGGCAAGGGTCCTGACATCCCGAACGGGACTCAACCCAAAAAAGTACGAGAATCTGTACTTTACTAAGAAAGTGTTCTTCCAAATATAACATTTGTTACATTTGATCATTTTCTAAATGACATTGAGTATTCATAACTTTCGACCATGGGAGCGGTGGCAATTTACACTTGCCAGAGGGGTACACAACGTTCGTGATCTAGACTACTAGTTGTCGGATTTTCATTTTTTGGGAAGCCTCGGTGGTTGAGTGGGCTAAATCGCTGGCTTTGTGTGCTGGCGATTAGGTGCCTCACTCTGGCAGTGTGAGTTCGGGACGGGAGAATCTGTACTTTACTAAGAAAGAGTCATCCCAAATATAACATTTGTTAAATATGGAAATGTTTGTGAATTTTTACAGTTTTCGTCACAACACATTTTGATACTTATGAGTCAGAGTGTTAGGTATACACTGGTTTTGTAACGTTGCTGATGATAGTTTGTCATGACTGACAAAACTATGAGCTTTATACCAAGTACGCAATGGGAGGTTGGTTACATTTGCCAGTATAAAACAAGCTTTGTTTACTTTTTTTACCTGCCAATTACTTTTTGCTGTATCGTGTAAACAAACATACACAACACACATACACAACTAGAAACAATTATGTTATCTTTCACCTGTTGTCATTTGTTATGTACTTATTTTCAGCAACTGTCAAAAGCACAGAATCAAAACTGTATGAAAGTGCCGTGCAACTTTCTACATGTATTGTATTGTTTATTGTTTAACGCTGCACTCAGCAATATTCCAGCTATATGACGGCGGTCAGTAAATAACCAAATCTGGATCAGACAATCCAGTGACTGATATCATGAGCATCGATCCACACAATTGGGAAACAATGACATGCAGCAACAAAGTCGGCGAGCCTAAACCACCCGATCCCGTTAGCCGCCTCTTAAACAAGCATAGACGCCTTTTACGGCAAACATGGGTTGCTGAAAACCTGTTCTACCCTGGATCGCAATTACTACAGGTTTATTGAATATACTAAGAATACTAGTAAAGATCAATTATTATATCATTATAACCAGCAGTTCTTTGAAAGATCCATGGTTATCTCTACTAACTGAGTAGTAAATTGTACTAATCTAGGATAGGGAATCTACCAGTCAAATGAGTAAACAAAATAATATGTGGTTACTAAAGTCTACCAACACCTTGGTGTCTGAGTTGACAGTGCAATTCACTAACCATTTTAAGAAACTTTACTTACTTTTTCTGTCAGTGTTAGTATATACAAATACAAACAACATCAACTATTTCTGATATATTTTAATCAAGATGAAAGCTCTTTCTAAAAAAGGGGTGCTTACGAGTTAGGTATTCGAATGTCAGGCGTCCATATGGCATCGGATGGGATCCGTAGGTCGGTCACGTTATCACGTTCTTCCTGTTGCAATGCCAATGATGCATCCCTCCATTTCTGGAAAAAAGATGCATGATCCACTATCCTGAAACTTGTGATATATTTTAGAGAGTATTATAGAAGTCTGTCTGTTTTTAACTGTAACCCCAAAATCTAAATAAAACGTCTTGCTCAATAGATAGTCTGGATTTGAGATAACTTTGGTACAATTACACCCATACTGATCATTAAAAACACCACACTCTCATTATCACAGATCTTGTATAAACCTGCTCAGTACCGTAGCCAGGATCATCGACAACACTTCACAGTTTGTATACACCACAATACACTCGGCCGCTGGTGACGTGTGTCTATTGTTACTAATGACATGAGGTCGTGTATAAATTTCCGTGCATGAATTTTAGGCAAAATCAACTACTGCCTGATATGGAACACTGCAGAGAAGATCGATGGAGAGCACATGTCGCACTACGATATCACCGTTTGTGCGACTTGAACTCTCATAAGTCGGACAGGGCACTCACTAGTTTCTTTCACGCCGGAGCAAGCCCGTGGCATGATTTGTTTGGCATAAAACAATGGGACAACACCCAAAGCGCCCAATTAAGCGTGTATTAACGGCTGATGGGAGAACATGTGAAGTAATGATGATATTCAAGGATCCCATGATTTTTGGTTCGAATCCTAGACTGATTATGAACCTTGATTTGTCAGCCCATGCTCGAGTGTTTCAGGTAAACGGTGGAAGGTGGTATACTTGAACCACTACCTGTATCATTTATTCGACTTCTTCTCACATAAAGCTGACACATTGTGATATAACTGGAATATTGATCAAAACAGCGTAAAACTCATTCACTCTCTCATATTTACCAAAGTTATCCAGCAATTTGTCGTCATCACTTGCTTTCTCTCGTCCTGCAATAAGTGAAAAGGAAATATGATGATGTTGTTACTCCGCAGACTAACGTATACGAAGAAAGTACTTTGCTTTTCATTTTATTCAAAACAACAATTTTTGCAATATAACGGCAAATACACTTTGTTCCAGATTCAATAATGACGCTATATAGTACACTAAACACAGCTCCCTCACTAACTCAGTAACAATGCCCCTGGCAGCCTAAGAAACCTGGGAAATCGTAACATCGTATTGAGAAAGTCAATTCGAATGTTGGAAGAGTATGGTGCTTCTCATAGCATACCGACACCATTGCAACATACAACCTAAGTGTATCACAATTGAGTTTTAACTACTGGGACAATACTGCAATATGAATATTAAGTGCACTTACGATGTCGGAGACCTCGACCAGGGTAACGTCCATCCACACGTTCAGTGTCTCGTTAGGCCCGAAAGGTTCAACACGTTTGTCGTAGTTGCGAAACATATCAGTGACCAGGCTGTGTTTGGGATTACAGGCTGCAGAGTCTGACAACAAATTAAAACATTATCAGTGATGCTCGGGAGATCGAAACAACAGAACAATATCAGGAATACAAGGGAGATGGGAAACATCAGAACAATATCAGGTATACACGGGAGATGGGAAACAACAGAACAATATCAGGGATAACAGGAGAAGGGAAACAACAAAACAAAATCAGGGATACACGAGAGATGGAAAACAACAGAACAACATTAGGGATAAACGGGAGATGGGAAACAACAGAACAATATCAGGGATAACAGGAGATGGGAAACAACAGAACAAAATCAGGGATACATGGGAGATGGGAAACAACAGAACAATATCAGGGGTACACGGGAGATGGGAAACAACAGAACAATATCAGGGATAACAGGAGATGGGAAACAACAGAACAAAATCAGGGATACATGGGAGATGGGAAACAACAGAACAATATCAGGGATAAACTGGAGATGGGAAACAACAGAACAATATCAGGGGTACACGGGAGATGGGAAGCAACAGATCAATATCAGGGGTACATGGGAGATTGGAAACAACAGAACAATATTAGGGGTACACGGGAGATGGGAAACAACAGAACAATATCAGGGGTACATGGGAGATTGGAAACAACAGAACAATATTAGGTGTACACGGGAGATGGGAAACAACAGAACAATATGAGGGGTACACGTAAGAAGGGAAACAACAGAACAATATCCGAGATACAGGAGCAATTGGAAATAACAGTAACATATCAGGGTTACACGGTAGATGGGAAACAAAAGAACAATATCACGGATACACTGCAAATGGGAAACAACAAAATATTAGCTGGGGTAAACGGGAAACAGGAAACAACAGAAAAATATCAGGAATACACGGGGGATGAGAAAAAACTGAAAAATATCAGGGATAAACGAGAGATGGGAAACAACAGAACAATATCAGGGATACACGGGCGATGGGATACAACAGAACAATATCGGGGATACACGGGAGATGGGAAACATCAGAACAATATCAGGTATACACGGGAGATGGGAAACAACAGAACAATATCAGGGAAACACGGGAGATGGGAAACAACAGAACAAAATCAGGGGTACACGGGAGATGGTAAACAACAGAACAAAATCAGGGGTACACGGGAGATGGTAAACAACAGAACAATATCAGGGGTACACGGGAGATGACAAACAACAGAGAACAACTTCAGGGGTACACGGGAAATGGGAAACAACAGACCAATATCACGGGTACATGAGAGATGAGAAACAACAGAGAACAATATCAGGGATACACGGGGGATGAGAAACAACAGAACAATATCAGGGGTAAACTGCAAATGGGAAACAACAGAACAATATCAGGGATACACGTGAGATGACAAACAACAGAGAACAATATCAGGTATACACGGGAGATGTAAAACAAAAGAAAAATATGAGGTATACACGGGAAATGGGAAAGAACAGAACAATATCTGGGATACAGGAGAAATCGGAAACAACCGTACAATATCAGGGGTACACGGTAGATGGCAAACAAAAGAACAATATCAGGGATACACTGTAAATGGGAAACAACAAATCAATATCAGGGGTACACGTGAGATGGGAAACAACAGAACAATATCAGGGATACATAGAAAATGGGAAACAACGGAACGATATCACAGATACACGTGAGATGGGAAACAACAGAATGATATCAGGGATACATGGGAGATGAGAAACAACAGAGAACAATATCAGGGTTACACGGTAGATGGGAAAGAAAATAACAATATCAGGGCTACACTGCAAATGGGAAACAACAAAATAATATCAGGGGTAAACGGAAAATAGGAAACAAAAGAAAAATATCAGGAAAACACGGGGTCTGAGAAACAACAGAACAATATCAGGGATACACGGCAGATGGGAAACAACAGAACAATATCCGGGATATACGAGAAATGGGAAACAACAGTGCAATATCAGGGATACATGGGAAATGGGAAACAAAAAAAACAATATCAGGGATAACAGGAGAAGGGAAACAACAGAACAAAATCAGGGATACACGGGGGATGGGAAGTAAAAGAACAATATCAGGGGTACACGAGAGATGGAAAACAACAGAACAACATTAGGGATAAACGGGAGATGGGAAACAACAGAACAATATCAGGGATAACAGGAGATGGGAAACAACAGAACAAAATCAGGGATACATGGGAGATGGGAAACAACAGAACAATATCAGGGGTACACGGGAGATGGGAAACAACAGAACAATATCAGGGATAACAGGAGATGGGAAACAACAGAACAAAATCCGGGATACATGGGAGATGGGAAACAACAGAACAATATCAGGGATAAACTGGAGATGGGAAACAACAGAACAATATCAGGGGTACACGGGAGATGGGAAGCAACAGATCAATATCAGGGGTACATGGGAGATTGGAAACACCAGAACAATATTAGGGGTACACGGGAGATGGGAAACAACAGAACAATATCAGGGGTACATGGGAGATTGGAAACAACAGAACAATATTGGGGGTACACGGGAGATGGGAAACAACAGAACAATATTGGGGATAAACGGGAGATGGGAAACAACAGACCAATATGAGGGGTACACGTGAGAAGGGAAACAACAGAACAATATCAAAGATACAGGAGCAATTGGAAATAACAGTAACATATCAGGGTTACACGGCAGATGGTAAACAAAAGAACAATATCACGGATACACTGCAAATGGGAAACAACAAAATATTAGCAGGGGAAACGGGAAAAAGGAAACAACAGAACAATATCGGGGATACACGGGGGATGAGAAACAACAGAGAACAATATCAGAGTACACGTGAGATGGGAAACAACAGAACAATATCAGGGATACACGGGAGATGTGAAACAACAGCACGATATCAGAGATACATGGGGGTTGAGAAACAACAGAGAACACTATCAGGGGCATATGTAAGATGGGAAACAACAGAACGATATTAGGGATACACAGGAGATGTGAAACAACAGAAAAATATCAGGGATAAACGAGAGATGGGAAACAACAGAACAATATCAGGGGTACACGGGAGATGGGAAACAACAGAACAATATCGGGGATAAACGGGGGATGACAAACAAAAGAACAATATCAGGAGTACACGTGAGATGGAAAACAACAGGACAATATCAGGGATACACGAGAGATGGGAAACAACAGGACAATATCAGGGATACACGGGAGATGGGAAACAACAGAACAATATAAGGAATACACGAGAGATGGGAAACAACAGGACAATATCATGGATATACGGTGAGATGGGAAATAACAGGACAATATCAGGGTACACGTGAGATGGGAAAAGAACAGGACAATATCAGGATACACGAGAGATGGGAAACAAAAGGACAATATCAGGGATACACGGGAGATGGGAAACAACAGAACAATATCAGGGATACACGAGAGATGGGAAACAACAGAACAATATCAGGAATACACGGGAGATGGGAAACAACAGAACAATATCAGGGATACACGGGGTATGGGAAACAACAGGACAATATCAGGGATACACGGGAGATTGGAAACAACAGGACAATAACAGGGATACACGAGAGATGGGAAACACAGAACAATATCAGGGAAAGACGGGAGATGGGAAATAACAGAACAATATCAGGGATACATGGGAGATGGGAAACAAAAGAACAATATCAGGGGTACACGGGAGATGGGAAACAACAGAACAATATCAGGGAGAACAGGAGATGGGAAATAACAGAACCATGTCAGGGATACACGGGGGATGGGAAATAAAAGAACAATATCAGGGTACACGGGGGATGGGAAACAACAGAACAATATCAGGTGTACAAGCGAGATGGGAAATAACAGAACAATATCAGGGATACACGGGAGATGGGAAACAAAAGAACAATATCAGGGGTACACGGGAGATGGGAAACAACAGAACAATATCAGGGAGAACAGGAGATGGGAAACAACAGAAAAATATCAGGGATACACGGGAGATTGGAAACAACAGGACAATAACAGGGATACACGAGAGATGGGAAACAACATAACAATGTCAGGGAAAGACGGGAGATGGGAGATAACAGAACAATATCAGGGATACACGGGAGATGGGAAACAACAGAACAATATCAGGGAGAACAGGAGATGGGAAACAACAGGACCATATCAGGGATACACGGGGGATCGGAAATAACAGAACCATATCAGGGATACACGAGAGATGGGAAACAACAGAACAATATCAGGGATACACGGGAGATGGGAAATAACAGTAACATATCAGGGATACATGGGAGATAGGAAACAAAAGAACAATATCAGGGGTACACGGGAGATGGGAAACAACAGAACAATATCAGGGGTACAGGGGGTATGGGAAACAACAGGACAATATCAGGGATACACGGGAGATTGGAAACAACAGGACAATAACAGGGATACACGAGAGATGGGAAACAAAAGAACAATATCAGGGGTACACGGGAGATGGGAAACAACAGAACAATATCAGGGGTACACGGGAGATGGGAAACATCAGAACAATATTAGGTGTACACGGGAGATGGGAAACAACAGAACAATATCAGGGGTACATGGGAGATTGGAAACAACAGAACAATATTGGGGGTACACGGTAGATGGGAAACAACAGAACAATATCCGAGATACAGGAGCAATTGGAAATAACAGTAACATATCAGGGTTACACGGTAGATGGGAAACAAAAGAACAATATCACGGATACACTGCAAATGGGAAACAACAAAATATTAGCAGGGGTAAACGGGAAACAGGAAACAACAGAAAAATATCAGGAATACACGGGGTCTGAGAAACAACACAACAATATCAGGGATACATGGGCGATGGGAAACAACAGAACAATATCGGGGATACACGGGGGATGAGAAACAACAGCACGATATCAGAGATACATGGGGGTTGAGAAACAACAGAGAACACTATCAGGGGCATACGTCAGATGGGAAACAACAGAACAATATTAGGGTACACGTGAGATGGAAAACAACAGGAAAATATCAGGGTACACGTGAGATGGAAAACAACAGGACAATATCATGGATACACGAGAGATGGGAAACAACAGGATAATATCAGGGATGCACGAGAGATGGGAAACAACAGAACAATATCAGGGATACACGGGGGATGAGAAACAAAAGAACAATATCAGGAGTACACGTGAGATCGGAAACAACAGTACAATATCAGGGATACATGGGAGATGTGAAACAACAGCACGATATCAGAGATACATGGGGGTTGAGAAACAACAGAGAACACTATCAGGGGCATACGTCAGATGGGAAACAACAGAACAATATTAGGGTACACGTGAGATGGAAAACAACAGGAAAATATCAGGGTACACGTGAGATGGAAAACAACAGGACAATATCATGGATACACGAGAGATGGGAAACAACAGGATAATATCAGGGATGCACGAGAGATGGGAAACAACAGAACAATATCAGGGATACACGAGAGATGGGAAACAACAGGACAATATCATGGATACACGATGAGATGGGCAATAACAGGACAATATCAGGGTACACGTGAGATGGGAAACAACAGGACAATATCAGGGATACACGAGAGATGAGAAACAAAAGGACAATATCAGGGATACACGGGAGATGGGAAACAACAGAACAATATCAGGGATACACGAGAGATGGGAAACAACAGGACAATATCAGGGATACACGGGAGATGGGAACCAACGGAACAATATCAGGGATACACGGGGTATGGGAAACAACAGGACAGTATCAGGGATACACGGGAGATTGGAAACAACAGGACAATAACAGGGATACACGAGAGATGGGAAACAACAGAACAATATCAGGGATACATGGGAGATGGGAAACAAAAGAACAATATCAGGGGTACACGGGAGATGCGAAACAACAGAACAACATCAGGGAGAACAGGAGATGGGAAACAACAGAACCATATCAGGGATACACGGGGGATGGGAAATAAAAGAACAATATCAGGGTACACGGGGGATGGGAAACAACAGAAAAATATCTAGGGATACACGTAGGATGGGAAATAACAGAACAATATTAGGGATAGACAGGAGATGGGAAACAACAGAACAATATCAGGGATACACGGGGTATAAGAAACAACAGAACAATATCAGGGATAAATGGGGTCTGAGAAACAACCGAAAAATACCAGGCATACACGGGACATGGGAAACAACAGAACAATATGAGGGATAAACGGGGGATGGGAAATAAAAGAACAATTTCAGGTACAGGGGGATGGGAAACAACAGAACAATATCAGGGATACAGGAGTGATGGGAAACAACAGAACAATATCAGGGATACACAGGAGATGAGAAAAAACAGAGAACAATATCAGCGGTACTCGGAAGATGGGAAACAACAGAACAATATCAGGGGTACATGGGAGATTGGAAACAACAGAACAATATTGGGGGTACACGGTAGATGGGAAACAAGAGAACAATATCCGAGATACAGGAGCAATTGGAAATAACAGTAACATATCAGGGTTACACGGTAGATGGGAAACAAAAGAACAATATCACGGATACACTGCAAATGGGAAACAACAAAATATTAGCAGGGGTAAACGGGAAACAGTAAACAACAGAAAAATATCAGGAATACACGGGGTCTGAGAAACAACAGAACAATATCAGGGATACACGGGAGATGGTAAACAACAGAACAATATCAGGGATACACGGGGGATGAGAAAAAACTGAAAATTATCAGGGATAAACGAGAGATGGGAAAGAACACAACAATATCAGGGATACACGGGCGATGGGAAACAACAGAACAATATCAGGGATACACGGGGGATGAGAAACAACAGAGAACAATATCAGGGATACACGGGAGATGGTAAACAACAGAACAATATCAGGGATACACGGGGGATGAGAAAAAACTGAAAATTATCAGGGATAAACGAGAGATGGGAAACAACACAACAATATCGGGGATACACGGGGGTTGAGAAACAACAGAGAACAATATCAGAGTAAACGTGAGATGGGAAACAACAGAACAATATCAGGGATACACGGGAGATGTGAAACAACAGCACGATATCAGAGATACATGGGGGTTGAGAAACAACAGAGAACACTATCAGGGGCATACGTAAGATGGGAAACAACAGAACGATATCAGGGATACACGGGAGATGTGAAACAACAGCACGATATCAGAGATACATGGGGGTTGAGAAACAACAGAGAACACTATCAGGGGCATACGTAAGATGGGAAACAACAGAACGATATCAGGGATACACGGGAGATGTGAAACAACAGAAAAATATCAGGGATAAACGAGAGATGGGAAACAACAGAACAATATCAGGGGTACACAGGAGATGGGAAACAACAGAACAATATCGGGGATAAACGGGAGATGGGGAACAACAGAACAATATCAGGGATACACGGGAGATGAGAAACAAAAGAACAATATCAGGAGTACACGTGAGATCGGAAACAACAGTACAATATCAGGGATACATGGGAGATGTGAAACAACAGCACGATATCAGAGATACATGGGGGTTGAGAAACAACAGAGAACACTATCAGGGGCATACGTAAGATGGGAAACAACAGAACAATATTAGGGTACACGTGAGATGGAAAACAACAGGAAAATATCAGGGTAAACGTGAGATGGAAAACAACAGGACAATATCATGGATACACGAGAGATGGGAAACAACAGGATAATATCAGGGATACACGAGAGATGGGAAACAACAGAACAATATCAGGGATACACGAGAGATGGGAAACAACAGGTCAATATCATGGATACACGATGAGATGGGAAATAACAGGACAATATCAGGGTACACGTGAGATGGGAAACAACAGGACAATATCAGGGATACACGAGAGATGGGAAACAAAAGGACAATATCAGGGATACACGGGAGATGGGAAACAACAGAACAATATCAGGGATACACGAGAGATGGGAAACAACAAGACAATATCAGGGATACACGGGAGGTGGGAACCAACAGAACAATATCAGGGATACACGGGGTATGGGAAACAACAGGACAGTATCAGGGATACACGGGAGATTGGAAACAACAGGACAATAACAGGGATACACGAGAGATGGGAAATAACAGAACAATATCAGGGATACATGGGAGATGGGAAACAAAAGAACAATATCAGGGGTACACGGGAGATGCGAAACAACAGAACAATATCAGGGAGAACAGGAGATGGGAAACAACAGAACCATATCATGGATACACGGGGGATGGGAAATAAAAGAACAATATCAGGGTACACGGGGGATGGGAAACAACAGAAAAATATCTAGGGATACACGAGAGATGGGAAATAACAGAACAATATTAGGGATAGACGGGAGATGGGAAACAACAGAACAATATCAGGGATACACGGGGTATAAGAAACAACAGAACAATATCCGGGATACAGGAGAAATGGGAAACAAAAGAACAATATCAGGTGTAAACGGGAAATAGGAAACAACAGAAAAATATCAGGGATAAACGGAGTCTGAGAAACAACCGAAAAATACCAGGCATACACGGGAGATGGGAAACAACAGAACAATATCAGGGATAAACGGGAGATAGGAAACAATACCACAATATGAGGGATACACGGGGGATGGGAAATAAAAGAACAATTTCAGGTACAGGGGGATGGGAAACAACAGAACAATATCAGGGATACAGGAGTGATCGGAAACAACAGAACAATATCAGGGATACACAGGAGATGAGAAAAAACAGAGAACAATATCAGCGGTACTCGGAAGATGGCAAACAACAGAACGATATCAGGGATACACGGGAGATGACAAACAAAAGAAACATATCATGGATAAACGGGAGATGAGAAACAACAGAACAATATCAGGGATACACGGGACATGTGCAACAACAGAACAATATCAGGGGTACACAGGAGATGAGAAAAAACAGAGAACAATATCAGGGGTACACGGGAGATGGGAAACAACAGAACGATATTAGGGATACACGAGAGATGGGAAACAACAGAAACTTATCAGGGATAAACGGTAGATGGGAAACAACAGAACAATATCAGGAATACACGGGAGATGGGAAACAACACAACAATAGCAGGGGTACATGGGAGATGGGAATGAACAGAGAACAATATCAGGGATGCACGGGAATGGGAAACAACAGAACGATATCAGGGATACACGGGAGATGGGAAACAACAGAATGATATCAGGGGTACATGGGAGATGGGAAACAACAGAACAATATCAGGGGTACGCGGGAGATGGGAAACAACACAACAATAGCAGGGGTATACGGGGGATGGGAAACAACACAACAATAGAAGGGATAAACGGGAGATGGGAAACAACAGGACTATATCAGGGATACACGAGAGATGGGAAACAACAGAACAGTATCAAGGTACACGTGAGATGGGAAACAACAGGACAATATCAGGGAAACACGGGAGATGGGAAACAACAGAACAACATTAGGGATACACGGGAGATGGGAAATAACAGAACAATATCAGGGGTACTCGGGGTATGGGAAACAAACGAACAATATCAGGGATACACGGGAGATGGGAAACAACAGAACAATATCAGGGATACAAGGGAGATGGGAAACAACAGGACTATATCAGGGATACACGAGAGATGGGGAACAACAGAACAATATCGGGGTACACGTGAGTTTGGAAACAACAAAACAATATCAGGGATACACGGGAGATGGGAAACAACAGAACAATATCAGGGATACACGGGAGATGGGAAACAACAGGACTATATCAGGGTACACGTGAGATGGGGAACAACAGAACAATATCAGGGATACAAGGGAGATGGGAAACAACAGAACAATATCAGGGATACACGGGAGAAGGGAAACAACAGGACTATATCAGGGTACACGTGAGATGGGGAACAACAGAACAATATGATGGATACAAGGGAGATGGGAAACAACAGAACAATATCAGGGATACACGGGAGATGGGAAACAACAGAACAATATCAGAGATACACGGGAGATGGGAAACAACAGAACAATATCAGGGATAACTGGAGATGGGAAACAGCAGACCAATATCATAGATACATGGGAGATGGGGAACAAAAGAACAATATTAGGGATACATAGGAGATGGGAAACAACAGAACGATATCAGGGATAACTGGAGATGGGAAACAACAGAACAATATCAGGGATACACGGGAGATGTGAAACAACAGAACAATATCAGGGATACATGGGAGATGGGAAACAACAGAACAATATCAGGGATAACTGGAAATGGGAAACAACAGAGAACAATATAAGGGCTACACGGGAGATGGGAAACAACAGAACGATATCAGGGATGCACGGGAGATGGGAAATGAAAGAACAATATCAGGGATACACGGGAGATGGGAAACAACAGAACAATATCAGGGATACAAGGGAGATGGGAAACATCAGGACTATATCAGGGATACACGAGAGATGGGGAACAACAGAACAATATCAGGGTACACGTGAGATGGGAAACAACAGAACAATATCAGGGATACACGGGAGATGGGAAACAAGAGAACAATATCAGGGATACACGGGAGATGGGCAACAACAGAACAATATCAGGGATACAAGGGAGATGGGAAACAACAGGACTATATCAGGGATACACGAGAGATGGGGAACAACAGAACAATATCAGGGTACACGTGAGATGGGAAACAACAGAACAATATCAGGGATACACGGGAGATGGGAAACAAGAGAACAATATCAGGGATACACGGGAGATGGGAAACAACAGAACAATATCAGGGATACACGGGAGATGGGAAACAACAGGACTATATCAGGGTACACGTGAGATGGGGAACAACAGAACAATATCAGGGATACAAGGGAGATGGGAAACAACAGAACAATATCAGGGATACACGGGAGATGGGAAACAGCAGACCAATATCAGGGATACATGGGAGATGGGGAACAAAAGAACAATATTAGGTATACATGGGAGATGGGAAACAACAGAACGATATCAGGGATAACTGGAGATGGGAAACAACAGAACAATATCAGGGATACACGGGAGATGTGAAACAACAGAACAATATCAGGGATACATGGGAGATGGGAAACAACAGAACAATATCAGGGATAACTGGAGATGGGAAACAACAGAACAATATCAGGGATACAAGGGGGATGGGAAATAAAAGAACAATATCAGGGTACACGGGAGATGGGAAACAACAGAACGATATCAGGGATGCACGGGAGATGGGAAATAAAAGAACAATATCAGGGGTACACAGGAGATGGGAAATAAAAGAACAATATCAGGGGTACACAGGAGATGAGAAAAAACAGAGAACAATATCAGGGATACACGGGAGGTAGGAAACAACAGAACGATATCAGGGATGCACGGGAGATGAGAAACAACAGAAACATATCAGGGATAAACGGGAGATGGGAAACAACAGAGCGATATCAGGGAAACAAGGATTCATCAGGGTTTCATTCATTCAATCATTCATTCATTCATTCATTTATTCATTCATTCATTCAACACAATCATACAACACAACCATACTATACAACTAGACAATACAACTATACAACACAACCATACAAAGCAGCCATACAGACATACATGGACAGATGACCACCTTAACTGTGAAACAAGGACCTGACACGCTCCCTCCATAATTCTGAGGCAATTGCTCGCGTGGTCCGATTACCCATCAGTTGCGCCCAGTGACCGTGAGAGGATCCCTAGATCGTAGGTCAGAATCGAGATTCCCCCTGATTATGCTTTTTGGTCTCTTTGCATTATTTCGCACTGTTTGCATCCACCGAATCGGGGAACGTCTTAGACCAAGCTGATACACCCTGACATAACTTAAATACTGTTCAATGCGGCCTTACATTCAATTCGCACACTCTGAAAGATTGTCCTTACCTAACATCCCTGCCACCAAGAGAAGCACCGTCTTCACATCCATCTCCAAGAACTCTACAACACAGACAAAAGCTGGTTAGTGAAACTGTGTGACAAATAAAACATGTTTTATATTTACTGCACGTATTACTTACCTAGTGTTTCCTCTGCAGCATAAACGCCAGCTTCCAGCACAGACGGAGGCAGCTGCTGTTTGATTCACTCTGCGGCAGGGATGCGCCACGATGGGAAAGAGATAACAACCCAGAATTATTCACCACCGGTCATTGAAAAACACACACGATACATAACGTTGCAGGCTTGGCACTTTGTAATGTGGTTGTAATTGTGAAGAGAAATAGCAAACGTGAATACATTGGAGTCGTCACGTTACTTACTCGCACAAATTACTGGGATATAATCCATTAATTAATAACTGCATAAGCACCTTGATGATATTTGCTACATTGCATTACACAATTATCCCGCTGTCAAATAGCTGGAATATTTATTGCTTAGTGCGGCGTTTAACAACTAACAAGCAAACAAACAAACAAACAAAGTGATCAATCACCTGACTGTGCACACAACACATGCCAAGGCAACAGTGTTGCTTCCTGCAGCTTTAATGATATTGGGGTCAAAATGAAAGACAAATTTCACATATTCACGTCCCTTTCAAACTGCTGAATAAACAGACATTTCAACATAACTCGCGTGAGAAAGATACCAATCGCTAGGTAGAATTTCAATTTGTTGGAACTCGGTGCTTTTAAAGCTATCATTTTTTTTATTAATGCCTATTTTCAGCCGTATTATGTTTGACACGAGGACAGTTGAAATCACAATAGAAAGGCGAGGACAGGAGGCTCGTGGGGTGGGCGTTGAAGCTCCGGGCGTGGGTCGACCTGTGTGCAAGCCTTGGTGGCAGCAGAGATGTATCAACTCTGTATCTAAATATAAACTTTTCACTGGTGTGAACCGTGGCTGAAAAAGTGCAGGGGGAAAATAAGTCTTGCTCCAAGGCTGTACTGAAAGATAAGTGCATGGATGTGTAGTAATTCTATCCTCCTAATAGGCAAGGCTAGATATGTGGAGGACTACAGTTTCTATTAGGGACAACTGGAATTTTCTAGTCTAGGGGTCAATAACACATATGCTTGTTGGAGAGCGGAAACGTGTGGTCAGGAGACTTAGTTTAAACCTGCATACAATGTGTGTCTGACTATATATAAAAATGCGAAATCCTAAACACAAACAGATACATGGTCATCTGGCAATGCAATGCGGCACTGAACAAGAGCCCTCGCCATGCATTATAAAGACAAAATCGCGACGAAACTTGGCGCTTCAACACTTTACATGATCCCGATCGTCACATTTTGCTCGCGCAGGAGGCAAAGGCGACTCACACAGTATATATACATACAACAAAGTGTTTTTTTGTCAAATATATTCCACACAGAAATATTTTGTCAAAGTCTAAAAGCGTATTTTAAGTGTGAGAAAGTGGGAATAAATTAGAGAACATACCTGCTGACTGCTCGTGAATAAGAGTCACTTCACCACAACCGGGCTGTTCCTGTTCACAAACCGACAGTTCCTCGTATGTTCTCCGTTACGTAATGCCATTCACTTCTGACATTACACTGGCAGCTCTGCACACAGACATTATAGATTTAAATGTCACTAATGGAAACACATTATCGCTGATGAGACTTATTGACGAAGCTGTCCAGAGCATTCCATTAGTGGACAATTAGTATTGTCATGATATCATTCATGCCTACATCACCCCACAATGGAATCCCAGAAGACACTTCTTGCTTGTTTTATAGTGGACGAGTGAGTGAGTATGGTTTTACGCCGCTATTATCAATATTCCAGCAATATCATGACGGGAGACACCAGAAATGGCTTCACACATTGTACCCATGTCTGAAATCGAACCCTGGTCTTCGGCGTGACGAGCGAACGCGTTAACCAGTAGGCTACCCGGAATATGCTGTAAAACTCATACTTTGCAACATTGCTTGTTGACGTGATAAGCGTGAGTTGGATGTAAGGCTACTTTGAAGAGTACTCCAGTTATCTCCATCATCCCGAGGCAAGGGCGTTTACTTACTATAAAAGTTCAGTTTCCCCACTTGCCGAACTAGGCTGGTATTATGGAGTCACATTTTGGCTGGACTAACGAGTCTATGCATAGTCCAATCAAAATCGCGCACGAAATCCGGGTCGTAAACTGTTGTGCAGATTTCTGTTGATTGCAGGATTTGCAAAGCATGTGCACCGCCAACTCGTTGTCAGCAGATATTTTCCAAATCTTTTCATGTTTTTAATCAAGGTGCTCACGTGATTTGATGCATTTAGCGATGTATGACCCATTTTAAGACAATATAGATATTGATTATAGATCAAGTCGTCCTGACTGGGCGCCACCATTTTGTTTGAAGCAAACGCATGTGATACTAGAGGTGGAATCTGATTGGTCCATAGGAGAGGCTTAGAAGGGACGTAACTGATAATAGCCACTGGTGGCGCTACGATCGAGCCCAGTCATTCCACCCTTGTTCGGCAAGGGTGGAAACTGGACTTTAAAAGATAGTTATATCTAGCAGGACTCAGATGTTTACTACTTTGATCAAACTCAAACAGACGGCAAGGATATGGTGCTGACATACCTGCAAACATAATCATGGTGAACCGGGATTCGAACCCACGTTCATAGGTTTCTTGCATGTCCAAGGGACCGACTCTGCACAGCGTATTGCGGCGCCAAAGACGACTGGGCCACCCGTACCGCCTTGTTTTCACGAGGGCGACATTGCAGATTGCAGCAATCGGTCTTTTAGGATTCCACACCTCACATCGAGAAGAAAGAAATGCAACATCATTATTACTGCAACATCAATTATTACTTTGGTATTAATTGTCTGACGACACTGTTGAACAAATAATATCCCAAATCTTTGACATTTTAACTGTTATCAGGTAATGAGTCCTGGAGTGTCGATGGATATTAACATTAATATTTTATGATTAACATTATACACAACTGACATGGGGGGCACGGGTGGCCCAGTCGTCTAAGGCGCCGCGATTCGCTGTGCAGAGTTGCGTCCCTTGGGCACGCAAGAAACCTATGATTGTAGGTTCGAATCCCGGTTCGCCCCGATTATGTTTCTAGGTTTGTCAGCACCATACCCGTGCTCGTGGGTTTCACCGAAGTGGTCAACGTCTGAGACCTGCATCACCTCGGGCTTTCCTCCCACATTAAGCTGACACACCGCAATATAACTGGAATACCGTTAAAAGCGGCGTTCAACCCAACTCACTCACTCACTCACAACTGGCATACTAAACTACGGAGCAAAAGAAAGTTTTCACTTTAAAAATAGTTGTATAAAAAGCAAAAAGGCTTGTAAAGGTTTGAACCCCCTCAGAAAACATTCGCCCAAATGCAATATGACCACAACCACAACGCAGATTTTCGAACGCAGCTTTCCAAATCATGCATTGTTGAAAACGTGCAAAACGTGATTTTGAGACATTGGTCCAAATGCACGTGCGTGATTGTGGCATAAATACCGACGTTGTAATTGGACAGAACCGGCATCCAGTAAGCAAAAAACCACCAAGAATATGCCTAGATTTATACAAGCGCAACGAGACAGAGCGATCGGTATGGCCAATATGGGGGCTACTCAACGTCAGATAGCCAGAACGTTCAGCTATCACCATCAGCAAGTTGATAATCCGCTACCAACAGACAGGACAGACTCAAGACCGGCCAAGATCGGAGAGACCGAGAGTGGCACCACGGCCGAAAACCGCTACATCCGGCAGATTCACCTCCGAAACAGATGTGCGACGGCAACGTCAACGCCGGCAACAGCACTACTGCTAGGGAGTGCCATCAGCAGACGAACAGTCCTTCGACGACTTCGTACGGCTGGTTAATACGAGCCTACCGACCCTTCCGTGGAATGGCCTTGACCCGTCTACACCGTAAACGCAGACTGCAATGGGCACGAACTGTACGTCGGTGGCAGCGACGTGACTGGGCGAGAGTGCTCTTTACAGATGAAAGTCGGTTCTGTCTGTTCAGGAACGATGGCAGAGTTCGAGTTTTTCGTTGAATGGGAGAGCGACTGGCGCCAAATCGCATTAGAGAGTGAGTGAGTTTGGTTTTATGCCGCTTTTAGCAATATTCCAGCAATATCACGGCGGGGGACCCCAGAAATGGGCTTCACACATTGTACCCATGTCGGGATTCGAACCCGAATCTTCGGCGTGACGAGCGAAAGCTTTAACCACTAGGCTACCCGACCTGTGTCATTAATGGACTTTTCATGCACTTTTTCAATGAACTCTGATTTGTGTAAATTTTAATTTGGAGACCTTGACTTTTTCTTTGTGTATTGCGGAGAATGCAATATCGGCATTACAATGCATTTTCATTCTCGTTCATGGAAAATGATTTCTGTTTATAAATTAATCATAATAAATCTCACATATGCCTTTGGTTTTGGTGTTTGGTCAAGTGAAGTCGGTGAACACTTTCTTTTGCCCAGTTACGATTGGCACAAAACATTCAGAGTGAGTGAGTGAGTATGGTTTTACGCCGCTTTTAGCAATATTGCAACCTTTACAACGGTGGAGGACACCAGTAATGGGCTTCACAAATTGTAGCAATGTCGGGAATCGAACCCCAGTCTTTGGCCTGACGAACGAACGCTTTAACCACTAGGCTACCCGACCACCACCTTATACAGTCAGAAACGCCATTAAAGATCGTAGCGTCAATGAGCGACGACCTGAACATCCTACCGGTCCCCCGGGGAACTATGGTCTGTTATGCAGGCTAATATTGCATATTAACAACAGGAGCAGGCAAATGGTTTTGTTAGAATGCGTAAAACGTCAAAGCCAGTGAACATCAGATTATCCGACGAAACAGCGTTGAGAATTATATGAATGGGACGCTAAAAATAAGTCATGCAGATGCTCGCAAAAAATGTAAGCATATCCTGCCCTACAGGTAGCTGATACTACAGGGCAACTCAACACGTGCTTGCACAGTCGACAGTTGACACCAAGCACACAGCGTCACGTATTGATGTGCCTCGGGTGATCCCCGGGATACTTGTCAAATGTGTTCTGAATTGACATGGTTTGTGAGCCCACTTTACTTCGTTTTATCTTGTATAAGTGGAAAGGTGTTACACCTGTTCTGAAAACAAGTTTGACTGACTCTGAAATGAAATATTTGTTTAAAACCGGTGCTATAGGAACAAATGACAAGATCCAAAATGTATTGCACAGCTGTGAAGCGTTGATGAACAAGGTTACACACTGGTCCAGTACTGATTACAGACAATTGAACAGTCTCATTTAGATATGACAATATATCGTACCCAAAACATGTCATAGAAGTTTGTGATCATATGATCACATAGTATTTAAAGACTGGGTTTTACCATATGTATTTTCCTATTCGTATTCAAGGAGTTCCAGAGATCAGTATTAGGAATAGGCTGTTCTGCCATTTGGACTGAAAATAAGCCCGTAGTATTTCATAAAAGACAACACTTGAAATGGTGATCCACGCAAGATCAGTAGTTTTCAGGGTAACTTCATTTGTTGATGACCACTAGCTTTCAGCGCCACCTGCATATATATATGCCTGTCGAGATACTGTACTGAGTTGTTCTGGGATTTTAGGTTGGCGATTAATCAGCGTCAAATCATCCCTCAATCCAGAGGACGAGAGAGAATTTCTTGGATGCTCAGTTGTGCCTCCTGGAGTGCCTCTTAGCAGTACCAAAATGCATACTACATAAATTGAGACATGACTTATATAGATTTCTAAGGGGAATTGGTGCTGGCACGTTAGCACAAGGTGCTGGTTTGTGTATGTCACTCTGACGTGCTGTGTTGGCAGGGAAACTAATGTCATGAGCAGAATGGACTGTCGGCAACAACGAAATCCTGTTTCAGCTGCACTTGACTAATGAATTGAAACCGGAGTCTGTTGGTAGCTGGAATGGTAACATATTGCTCCAAAAGCACGCACAGAGACAGATGCGGACAGACGACAGCCATTGGGGATAGATTCATTAGAGACATAATGCCCTGTTGGTCAGCAAAAGCTAGTCCAATTTCTGTCAAACTTTGCGTGTTTACTGCTGCTTCACAATTCTGTTGTTTGACTTTGGTCATTGGTCATGTGATTTGTCAGCGAATATCCGATTCAGGATTTTCAGAGTCCATTATACTTTTGCATGTTTGCTTATTTCCTGTGAATATTGAAAGAGGTTTGACGCTTTTATTCAAAACCTTACTCTTCTGAACTTACCAGCTGAAATGCTTTAAAACTCTCTGCAATTATCTCCATATTTCAAACATCAAACCTTTGGTATCGCCCAAATGATGTTCCACACCACTCTTTGCACCCAATGGAATCTTGTATCGGAAGATAATCAAAAGTTCTGGATAGAAAACATTGAAGGTGTGCATAATGTTGGTTTGGGGTGCGTGCACGCCCTGAGATAGGTAGATTAACATGAGTATGAAGCAAGTAGCTTTATAGATTCCATGGCAGCAATAAACGATATAGAAGCTGGTGCACATGGACCCAGAGATGACTTTGTTTATGAGATATTAAAATTGGATAAATGGCTAAAGTAGTAAACGAAGTAAACAGCGCGCGATATTGTTTGGGTTCCAGCATATGTTCGAATACATTCATTTGGAATAGGATCGCAGATCATTTGGCCATATCTGGATGACAAAAGATTTTGAAACTGTTTTATGGAAATCTATTTCATCTATTGGCAACAGTTGTAGGGTGCTGGCACTACCGGCCGACATATTACAATTCGACCATCTGGTCATACATTTCGCCGTCGCAAAAGGCGTGATAAGGTCATTCTTTAATGACACAGACCTGGACACTGTGGACCAAATGCCTACAGGAGTATCAGTGATCAGGTGGTCGCTTTTGAATGTGGCCATTGCAATTTGAGATGAGGTGAGGTGAAATGGGGTTTAACGTCCCGTCCAAGATTATTTCACTTATATAGCGACGTGCATGTACGTGTGTGTGTTTGTGTGGCTGCTTGTACTAGTCCGGACTGATGCCGATTTATAGTGCTAGCTCACTGAGATACCATGCCGCAGTTTAACATGAATACTCAACTCAGACACAGTATACTGACTCCGAGCCGACCAGTTCTTCTTTTAGCCCCTTAATGCCGAGCGCCAGACAGGGTAAAAACAAGTACCATCTTTTAACGTCATTTGGTATGACGCGGCCGGGGATCGAACCTCTGACCTTCCCCTCTCCGGGTCGACGGTCTACCACTAGACCACGTAGGCGGTCCATTGCAATTTGAAGAGGCCTGAACATGTGGAACACTGCCTAATTATATGCTCTGGGCATAACAACAATAGACAAAATCGGAGAAGTGCTGTGTTAGAAGTTGATGACACCTTTTCATTAGTATAAGTTGTGCGCCCCCAGATCATGCAACGGCCAGTTTTCTATTTTGTCTCTTCAACTTGAAAATATTATGTAATTTAAATAGACTCTCAAATGGCTGAAACGGATTTAGTTATATGATTATAAATCATGTTAACATTTTATCATGTTGATCTACTAACTTTTCTATTGATTATTTCATGTTTCAGAAATGAAATTGTTTGCTCAAGGTTTTAATTCGTATAATGAAGCAGAGGTTTTTCCTGTCTGTTCGTTTTTTTCCCATCATTAATGTTCAATGTATACGTGTATCCAAATGAATATTACTTGTGGTAACCTCTCCTTTATGTTATCTAAATGATTTCGTGTTGTTGTTTTTTTCTCGATATGATACCTTGTGATTCTTATTAAGTTAAGGATAAGTTTTATTCCACACTGGAAGGCCTCAGGCCCATATTACAATTCTTCTTAAGGTAAAATTTTGGCCGCAAAAAGGTCTTTTGTTGCCCTCACACTTCACCACCACCACCACCATCAAGTTCAAACTATTTTACAGGTGCTTCAATCAATGTCCCACATTCTCCATAAATACAGTTACGATATACCCAAAAATACAACATTCATGACAATATTAAAGTGGTAAACATTACCTGTTGACTGTCCTTCCATATTTAGCTGTTGTGATAAAACAATCCTCTTCAGATGAAAGGAAATAAGGAAGTAAGAATTTAATTCTGCTGATTTCACCCAAGTCATCGATCACTTAATAAGTAGCTACCCCATCACTCCCAGAGAAAACAGAAGAACGCTGTCAAGTTATAGAAGACATTTATTCAGAAAATAATTAAATAATTGGCATGTTTGATTAAACAGAATTTTATTCATCTTTACTATTACTAGTGTTGTTGATAATAATATTGTAGCAAAATCCACACGGGATAAAATACAAAAGGTGTGAAAAATGTAGACATTCGAACCTATGTACACAATGTATATAATAGTTAATTTCCATTGACACGAAAATTTGAACTACTAGGTGTGTGCGTTATGTTGTTTATATCGCACAATACGACGATAGTTTTGAATGTTCTTTACTTCTAGTCTATTAATACATGCCAACCGTGTACAAATGTCATAATATTGATTTGTATCTGTGAATAAGTATGAACACAACACCGATAAATATCATGAAATAATAATTGCACTTAATTCTACTGATTACCATCAACTTCCGCAAGCCTATGTTAAAGTATAGGAGCTACGATCATCTTAGCGTTAAGATCGTCAAATTAATGATAGTTCGCATCAGTGGCACGATCGTTAAATTTTGCCACGCTTCTTACTCTGAATATTATTATTATTATTTTATTCATGAACACTTTTATTCTTTGAAGATTCAAATGAGTACACAAATTACAGACACTCTTACAGTCACAACCAATTTCTGATGTGCAGATGCAACAATCACTTTTAGCATACACAGTGGTGGTGACTAGATGATCACAGGGAGTATCTGTCACAATACAAACATGGTTGCCACAATATCTTTCCTTGTCAGGAACACAACTGCAAAACGCGGCTTTGGGTACGACACAATTAATCATTTCTATTAAGGTCTTAGTCCTATTTCTCATTTTTTTAATCATTTTCCTCAAAACATGTAATGAAATTGTATTTTAGGATCAAAGAATGTATATATGCATAGTGCTGCAAAGACTTACATTTAGATTTCACATGCAGGGCCACATCAAAATCCTAAATCTGAAATGTCAACTGTAGTTATTTATCATTTTTTCAAAACCCTGATACACAAACATAACCATATCTTCCAGTTAAGAACAATATCCTTATTCTGATTGCATCATTACACTCAGCTAAATTGTGCTTATAGTTTCAATTGTCCACTCCCAGGACAAAGCAATGTAGATCGATAATCAGTGCTTAGAGATCCTGAAAATGCAATCAATACAAAAGGTGTTATGTAATGTATCCACATCATAATCAAAACATACATCAATATACTTATCGGAACTGACAATTAAAAAAATAGATCACATTTGTTAACAAACATCGTCTGCAAAATAATGAATATGTTTTGATAATAAAATTCTCTATAAAATAGGATATAAATATACAAAGCATACCCATCTGAATTAAAGTAAATTTCAACATATCATAATAATGTATAGCATTGAATACACTGGTTTAACAACTAGTGTACATTCAAGTTGGAACAAAGAAACCCTGCAAACACAAAGAGCAATTGACTAATCAAATACTGTTGTGACTAGAAATGAGACAAAACTACCGAAAACCTACCTCAAATAGGCAAATGTTTTTGACATTACAAACTATTTCCTTAAAAAGACAAGACTAAGCATCACAATCAAATTCTGCTGGCTTTATCCACAAACCAAGAACAAGCAATTATTCCTTTAGTGTATACAATGTTTTCAGGGTTGGGTTAGAACAGAAATAATGCATCAGTAAATCATTAGCATGTCAACCTTTGCATTTGGAGTGTTGAAAGTTGTTAAAACAAGATATGTTAGCATATTTGCAAATGGGAAAGTTACTGGTATTCATGTTTAGAGTACACCTTGTCAAAGATGAATCTTGTATCAAGAATGTGTGTCTACTCTATTTAGAAAACTAAGCAGATGTGTGCATTGTACAGTGAATTTGCGAAAGCAATAACATTGCAGTTATGTCTGGTTCAAAATCATGACCTCATCAGTAGGGCCGGCTGATGATGAACAACTGGCTCACTATCCCAAAGTGTGAAATTCAGGTTCATGTGGACATATTTATATGTTCGCCTCATTCGGTTATCAGTTGACTGCCAGACATGTTTATTAATTATTAGACTATTTATGTGACATAATCTGTCGATTCAGAATTTATTATTTGAAAAGTGAATTGTGACTAACTGGCTTCAATGATATCTCTGTTGGCCCCAACTTAAAGATCCATAGTTATGTGAACTCAGTATGTCAACTTACTCTGAATATTATTGTTGACAGTTGATATGGCGTTTGGTTCCACCAACTTCAGCAATATTCAAGCTATATGACCAGCATACAACGGTATGAACAGTATTTCAGTTACATGTATATCCCGGCGTGTCAACTTGACAAGAACCAAAATATGAAGGTGCGGGTATGTTGCTGACAAACTTAGAAGAAACATTATCAGTCAGAAACTGGGATTCGAACATACAATTAAAGGTTTCCGACACGCATAAGGGCAACTCTGCACTGCTAATTGCGGCGCCTTTGACGGCTGGGACATGCGTGCCACATAAAAAAATGATTACCAGAAATATAATAATATGTCCCTTATTGCCATAACCAGGAAAGGGTTGTATTTGTTAGAGGCCTCTCTTCAGTTGCATGGTGGAACACGGGGCTGTGTTGTAGGAGGACATGTAGATGGAACATTGGTGGTTGACATACGTCATCTTGTCACACTGGTACAATTCCATGCACCTAGCAGCGCACTCTATAGGGGAGGATACTTGGATGATGTCGAGCATCGTCGTGTTGACGAAGTTGAGGCTTGGGACGAGGTCAATGTAGTTTGACGTACCTGGTAAGATAGAACAGAACACATCTGTTAATATTAGTACAGCTCATCACTTCTGGTCATTTCCCAGAAACAATATAGCACATTGCTTTTCGTTGAAGTTGCATGAGAAAGACGCGATTATTTACAGGCCTCCATCTGTTTCCTACTCACGGTACCCGTGAAGACCCGGGTTAGAATAGGTCTTCAGCAACTCATGCTTGCCTTAACAGGCGACTAGGCTTGTCTGAAGAAGCGACAAAAGGAGTCGATTCATGTATATGATCGTTTTCCAATCGAGTTGATCGATGCTCGTAATATCAGTGACTGGATTGTCCGGTCCAGACTCGATCGATCGATCAGTCGACAGACAGACAGACAGACAGACAGTGAACCATGTTTGGAGCTTGGCATTATCCCAGTTACGTTTTACCTGATATCCCAGAATCGTCAGCTTATGTTTGGAACGGTTTACCTTACATAAAGTAATGATCAGCCACGGTGTCTATGGAGTAAGTCCTATAGTTTGATTATCAGGGGTAGGGAGGAAGGTTGAGACGGGTGTATGCATGATATGTATGCATGATGGGTTTCACGGTATTGGCTACATCATCAACACTTGACACTACCACCTGGGTAAAAAGGATTAAAAAGAAACAAGGAGAACAGGAATGTGTATCGCTGTATTCAAAATACTTGTTAAATATGTACATTTGTTGCAAAGGGGAAAGAGCGGCCTCTGACAAATCGTCGTCCTCCAAGTATACACACTAGTGGACAACAATTCAAGTCGGACACAAACTTCGCCAGCATCCATCCTATCTGGTTCCTGAGGCAATCCAGACCAGTCGGTGTATGTCGCAACTTCGCCATTCGGCCATTTGAACTCCCCGGTGCTGACTTCGTACTCCAGAGCTATCCACAGCCGAGTGTACTTGGAGGAACTGGAGTGTAGAACATGTACAGTGAGAGTTTTGCAAATTTAGTAGGTGTACCTTTGTTTGTTTTGTTTTTTAGTTGTTTAACGCCGCACTCAGCAATATACCAGCTATGTGACGGCGGTCTGTAAATAATCGAGTCTGGACCAGACAACCCAGTGATTGACATCATGAGCATCGATGTACGCAATTTGGAAACGATGACATGCATCAACCAAGTCAGCGAGCCTGACCACCCGATCCCGTTAGTCGCCTCTTACGACAAGCATAGTCGCCTTTTACGGCAAGCATGGGTTGCTGAAGACCCCGGATCTTCACAGGTCCAATAGGTGTACCTGGTTAGATGTAACCCCGTTGTCTAGTTCCTTGCAATGCAAAGCGTGACACCATACTACGGTCTTAGTTCCCCTGTAACAACATCTTCTTAACAACATACTCCGTAACGTACCATGTAATAACATCCCCTGTAACAACATCCCCTGTAACAACATCCTCTGTAACAACATCCTCTGGAACAAGATCCTCTGTAGCATCATCCCCTGTAACAGCATCCTCTGTAACAACATCCTCTGTAACATCATCCCCTGAAACAACATCCTCTGTAACAACATCCTCTGTAACAACATCCCCTGTAACAAGATGCACTGTAACAAGATTCCCTGTAACATCATCCCCTGAAACAACATCCTCTGCAACAACATCCTCTGTAACAAGATCCTTTGTAGCATCATCCCCTGTAACAACATCCCCTGTAACACGATTCCCTGTAACATTATCCCCTAAAACAACATCCTCTGTAACAACATCCCCTGTAGCAACATCCCCTGTAACAAGATGCACTGTAACATCATTCCCTGTAACAACATCCTCCGTAACAACATCCCCTGTAACAAGATGCATTGTAACATCATTCCCTGTAACAACATCCACTGTTACAACATCCCCATGTAACATCATCACCTGTAACAACATCCACTGTAACAACATCCCCATGTAACATCATCCCTGTAACAGCATCCTCGGTAACAACTTCCCCTGTAACATCATTCCCTGTAACAATATCCCTTGAAACAATATCCTCGATAACATCATCCTCTGTAACAATTTCCCCTGTACCATCATTTCCCGTAACAATATCCTCCGTAACAACACCCCATGTAACATCATCCCCTGAAACAGCGTCCCCTCTAACAAGATGCATTGTAACATCATTCCCTGTAACAACATCCTCTGTAATAACAACCCCTGTTACATCATCCACTGTAACAATATCCTCTGTAACAAGATCCACTGTAACATCATTCCCTGCAACAACATCCTGTGTAACAACATCCCCTGAAACAATATCCTCTGTAACAAGATCCACTGTAACATCATCCCCTGTAACATCATCCCCAGTAACATCATCCTCTGTAACAACTTCCCCTGTGACATCATCCTCTGTAACAACTTCCCCTGTAACATCATCCTCTGAAACAACTTCCCCTGTAACAACACCCCCTGTAGAATCATTCCCTGTACCATCTTTTCACAAATAATTTTGGTTACAAATGAATTGAATTATGTAAAAGATTCAATATGTTAATATGCAATGGAAGATTTGGACAAGATAAGTATACAGGAAACGTTACCTGTAAAAACGCTAGCACAGTGGATTATTTTCTGTGTACAAAGGATGTGTTTCATGTGGCTATTGACTTTGAAGTGATGGACTTTTGTAATTTATATTCCGATGTACACTGTAGTCTCTCTACATATTTTAACGTAGCCGTCACTGAAGATTTACCTAGTTGGAAGCCCAGTAAACGGAAATGGAACCCTGAGAAGAAAATAGATTTTATAAATAATATTGATGTAACCCAAGTTGACACTATTTTATATGAAATGAACCATAGACCATAGTGATTATGATAAAACGTCCATCAACAATATTGTGGTAAGACTAGCAGGAGTGTTCCGTTTATCATCATTACAAATATCAGATAATGTCAACAGACCTGATAATTATGAACCTAAAACTGGGGATAAACCATGGTTTGGAAGAATTTGTAAAACGGCTCGAGAGAATTATCACTTGGCAAGACGAATGTATGGTAGACATAAGACGGAGCAAAATAGGCAATCTTTGTTGATGTCTATAAGAAAGTTATATATAAGTAAATCAAACAGTATCGTTTTAATAAGAAGCAAACGTTACAAAATATGCGTACAAAGTCCCCTGAAGATTATTGGAAGTTACTGAATAAATTTCGAAAGAAAACGAAACCAGAGGAAATTGATCTTGACTTTTTCTTCACGTTTTTCAAAAACATCAAAACATCTGCAGAAATGGACTCCGATATAGAACTGCAAGTTGACGAAAACAATGACCATATCCTTAACCAGGAAATAACAACAGCAGAAATTACGAAGAGTTTTGAATCTTAAGACAAATAAATCGCCGGGAATAGATGAAATCCTAAATGAATATTTGAAATATACTATCGATTTGTTTATCCAAGTGTATCACAAATTATTTAATATTATGTTTGATAGAGGCATCTTACCAGATGAATTGTTCTCGGATCAAACCTATTTACTATTTACAGGGCACACAAAAAGAAACTATATTGTACATTTATAGATTTTTCTAAGGTCTACAATAACGTTTGGCGCTTTGGACTCTGGCAAAAATTATTAAAAACAAATGTACAAGGTAAATGTTTCCAGATCATATTAAACATGTATCAAGGCATAAAGTGGTGTATTGTTGCTAATGGTAAAATGCATCGTTTTTCTCTAGTGATATCGGAGTTAGACAGGGGGAAAATCTATCGCCAATTCTCTTTGCCTTGTACCTAAATGACCTTGGAGACTATCAGTGCCTAGATTCTACAACAGAAAATATGTAACGGTATTGATGTTATATCGGAAGATGGAGTCTGTAAAAGTATTATTGTTTTGCTATATGCAGATGATATTATTATACTTGCAGATAACGCCTGTGACCTTCAAAATAATATGAATGTTTTTTTATGAATATTGTAAACAATGGAAGCTGAATATTAATATTGATAAAACTAAGGTGGTTGTATTGGGATATATACCAAGGGTAAAACAAGCACACCCCACTTTTGTATACCGAAAGCTGGGAAGAACCCCTGTTACTGATTTAATTAAACAAAGAATGTTGACATATTGGTCTAAGATAACTTATAATAAACCAACGAAAGTGTGTACTGTTATGTATAATGTATTAGTTGCAGACTCCTGTAACCATAAATACAGCTGGCTCGTATATGTTAAAGGGGTATGTCATGGGTTAGGCCTTAGTTTTATATGGACACAACAATTCATGCCAAATATAAATGTATTAAAATATGTTATTAAACAACGTATCGTTGATCAGTTTAGCCAGACTTGGACAAGTTGGATAAACAACTCTCCCAAGGCAGTATTTTACCGAATATTTAAACATAAAATCCAGTTACAAAATCACCTGATGTCGCTACCCTTAAGACTCAGTATCCCGATTACTAAAATAAGATCCACAAACCATAGATTACCAATAGAAAAGAGGCGATGGGAAAAAATACCGCGGGAAGATAGAATTTGTAGTCACTGTAATAAACATGACTTAGCTGACTAATATGCCCTTTTCTGCATAACTTGCGTAAGTTATATACTAGTATTCATAAGAAGTACTTTACAAGACCTAGTACGATAACACTTGATGCGATACTAAATACTGAAAGTTTATTAGAACAAAGAAATCTAGCACAGTTTGTAAAAAAAAAATCCTCAAGATGTTTAATTAAATGTGCTTGTGGCCATTGGGACCTGTTCCCGAGAGTATGAACAACTTGCCACGCCGCCGGACTACGATGACCTTGAACTATGTCATATTGTCGCATTGTCGCCCTTTGGAAAATTGTGGCACAGTTGGCTTGTTGTTTAACGTGACAGTGCGACATCGAGACAATGTCCCTTCTAGGATTCCATGCTAAAGCCACACTGAAACAACACAGATTATATCAAAACAACCTACTCTGACAGAAAGTCTTCAATTAACATCATGGTCTCAGCATCAAGTATGGTGGCGAGGTGATACCCAGATGCTACGCATATACCCTTTGCGTCAGCCTGACTCGTCTCAACATCCGGGACGAAGTAGTCCACTGTAAATTCCTTATGTGCTGAAACAGGGACAGACATGTATGCCATACTCCTTCCATTACATGGCAATGTGCGTCGTTCAGTATTAGTTGTATGTATAAAGTAGAGGGAATGAGTATGCAACCATCTAGCGCCTCAAATGAAATTCGAGTTGTTGTCTCCCTTGGGGTCTGAGAATAAGAATTTGAGAGTACACTGATCTATTGTTCGGGGTAATAATGTCGTCGCAGTATGCACTTACCGTCAAGCTGCGAATCTGGCGCTATATGCATATACTCGAGTGAGGAATGCCTTGTTTTCAATATGAGCCTTGGCATGCTTCTCAGGAGGATCATCAGACAAATAAATGTGAACAAAATTGCACAATACAATTCTATAATGAAGAGCCCCCACGTTAATCAAACCACGCCCTTACATTATAATTGGTAAATATAAACGATTGAGGGAAGAGCGAGGATGGTGGGATCTATTGCCTGACATGATTCGTGTCAATACCCTGGATTTCTAGTTTCGTCCAATCAACAACACAAAAAGAATATGAAAGGACGGATACAGCATAGGTATTTGTGGCTTTGACTTTGTTGCAAGCTTCAGATTATTATTATTGTTATTATTATACATTTCCAGAGTCAGACGAAATCTCGAATAAAAGCTGGTTCCACAGGATTCCGACTATTTCATGAACATTTGCATGAATCACTATAAAATGGTAATGATACCAGGTGTTCGCGAAAAGGTGAGCATATCCTGCCCCACCGATGGCATTCATCACAAACACATGCAGAGCAATCTTGAAATGTCCTCCACAGATCTACTATAAAGGTATTTTGTAAAGCCTAACTGAGACCTTGAATGGTGTAAATACAGAAGCAAAAGGCAAAAGAGTGGCGAAAATTATATGAATTGATCACTGAAAATCAGTGATGAAACCAGGTGGTCGCCAAAATGGTAAGCATGCCCTGCTCTAACGGTAGCACCTGTCATTCACACAATTTGCACATAACAGTAAGTGTGTTATTTGCCTGATGCCACACAGCAGTAATCCTACAATTGCGACAACGACCTGTAACAAACCACACAATCAGGTGAAGGACCAGAAACGCAACCACCACCACAGCAACAGCAGCAGCAAATACCAACAACTATCTACCACCACCACCATTTGGGGCTAGTTTTAATGTCTCGGCCAAAACATTCTTTTGTAGTTACCTCAACACAACTGACAAATGCTTTAGAGAACTGATGAAACTCACGGACTTCAGTCCACCAGTATCAACATCGACCCAGTTCAGTTCAACGTCAGAAAACAACCACGTTTGATTCTGATCAAACAACTTTTGAGCAAGAGTCATATGACGCTCTTTGAAATCTTCGTAGAAAAAGCATGCTCGATTGTACCTCAAAAGTAGTGAAATTTAGACAGCAAAGGGTGGCGCTGCTGGAATATTGCTCGACATAAAGAGAAAGTTGTCTATTGGAAAGTTACGTCATTCCTCTTGTCACACAGTCTTGTGCTCAAGTTTGTAAATCGGTGAAAGGGGATTGGTTAGTTGACCATTATTGAAGGTTAATACCTCATCAATAAACCTGAAGCCCAAATTAAACATCTTTTCCAAATCCCCTTATTTTGAATTATAAAGAAACAGTTCTGCAAAGGAAGGGAGCACAAATGGTGCCCATGGAGATGCCTATTTCTTGGACTAAATTTCCTATCCCCACATTTCACATGGTTCTTACCAATGAGGAAGTCCATCTGTTCACATATTGTTTTTCTCAGTATATTTCAGATGACATTTGCATTCATATTTGACAAATTGTCCTTTTATGTCTGTTTGACACATTTTCTCAATTTATTCTGATATGCTTGATCGGCTTTTTTAGTTTGGGAATACGTTGAAGCTCTCGCCTTGTAATTTTGAACTCTTGAGAAAGGTGCCATGGGAGTAAACCCTTGGAAAGTGTGCTTCCTAATTCCATTACTTTTCTCGGCTACAATCTCAACCATAACCGCCGAATCACGCTGTACCGTCTTCCGATAGGGTTCCTATGCTCCGCGTGCTGGTCCCAAGTTTCAGTCTAGGTCCAGATGCTACAATTAATAACTTGTTAGCCTGTGGTCCTGAGATAATCATTAACTGCGAGACAACAAACTCTGTGGTGCATTCGCCATGTAAAATGAAACGTCAACAAATATAATTATATAAAAATAATGTGAGAAGTCAAGACCGTTAAGCGGTTCTGTATTTGTGGAACAATGGTTACCTTTCATGTGGTGAATTATCAGGGCACATGACGTCCACCAAACAAGCCACATTGTCCAATCGCTGCTCCCTGTCTCAGACCCAGTCTGCTACAAATAGGCTTACGTGATGTGTACGAACATTATTGCTCAATATTGATTAACATTATTGATTAATGACGTACATCCTGTCTTTATAAGATGTTTAAAACATGAATGTAAAACCACACCAGCATCCCCTATGAATTGTTATTTTACTGTTTCGCTTTGCATTTTGCTGAAGCACACGTGATAATGAATAGTATCTAATAGATCAAATGGAAATGTGCTGTTGGTGTTATAGGTGATCGTTTGCTATTGACAGATGCTACTATTCCGAGGAGGTATATATTTGAATGATGAAAGAAAAGAGTTCGTTCTGCATCATGTGACCAGAAGAGTAATCTATATAAACCGTGTCTGGAAAGAGGCATACGATGTCACGTTCAAAATAGCTCTCCAGTTGTGGTGAGAACGATGTGTATCTTGGGGTATTCAGTTCAGTTCAGCTAGCATACATGAAAGACTAGCGTTTAAACGCGGCCGGTTATGACCTGCCCAGTTTGTCAAAGCATGTGTAAATAATCAGTGTCATCTCGTGAACAGACTGGTTTTAGGAAACAAATGGTTATACCACAAGCCATCAAAAGAAAATCTTTCAGTCAGCGAGAGTTTGTGTATGAATTTATAGCAAACATTTAATCTGAAACATGCTAGTGATATGCGGGATGGATGGAAGTGTCGTGGCGGTTGAAGGTGTTTGAATAGGGACAGTAGGCTGTCTGCATTTGAATTATTCAGCACCGATGGCCATCAAGTTTTTATTCGTATGGAAGAAAGTCAAGTGCAAAACATTCAGTGAACACTGGTTGTCATAATGGTTAAGTATATGGTCTTTCACAGCTCAGATTCCAAATTCTATTTCCTAGTCATGTTAACACATCATCTACGTGTCGAAGGTGTATGGAGAGTAGCTCTGGTTGAATAAGGGTTTGGTAAACTGAATCTCACAAATATTAAGACCCCTTACATTGACGTGTTGTGCAGTCTGTTTGAAAGTACATGCATTGGGGAAGAGTTTAAGCTTTTACTTTGATGTGTCGATTTTAGAGACGTGCCCAGTTACCAGTTTGGACATTTGAGTTTATGCCAGTAATATTAAAAGAAGCCTCTGAAATTAAAATATACATAGACTGCATAAGGAACGGCACATTTATTTCTCAAAGAAGACGTGAGCGTATCACTTCTCCTCCGACATTATCCTATGGAGCCTCGTCTGTATATAATACTGTGTTTTCATCCTATGTGTTTTCATCTTATGTTGTTGTACCACGTGACTTTGTAATAAAACTTGACTCCGTAGCTCAGTGTAGCGACAAGTCAATATAAAAACCGTTTACAGAGAGCAGCACAGAAATATGGTTGCCGCACCTGAAAGCCGTAGTGAGTAATATCCCTCCCTTTTCTATTGGATAGAGCGTCTGCCAGGATGAGGCTAACAGGCTCCGTTTGGTACGCTGGATTAGGGGTGGAGGTCTATTTAAAGGGCATTCGGTATTCAGTACTGTGGTAGGCGGGTGGAAAAAAATGTGGCTCTTATTTCCTTCATGTAGTATGTCCTCTTAGAAACACACACCGCAAAACGGATATTTTTGGCCATAAAAGCAAAATTAACGGCCAAGAGGTGCAAAATGAAGAGGTTTAATGTGTTATAGTGTCCATGACAAATTTCCCGGATCAAAATTATCACAACAAGGACATGCAAACCATGAGTCGGGAAACACGTATGATTCGAAACAGTGCATTAACAAAAGGGCCATGGAGCTGCACATACTTCACGTGCAGCAGCACTATGAACGGTATTAAAGTGCAGGATTGCCTGGAATCTGCGTCAATCGAACAGTTGCAGTTCCACAACATGCCAAGAGTAACAGAAGTCCACAGAAACAACTTCATAGGACGCTTGCAGGCAGGGGAACCCCGATCAACTGTAGCCATGGTTTTCAATGTAGTCCCCAGCACCACCACAAGGCTATTGGATCGGTTTCAACAGCATGGGTCAACACGTGATCGGCCAACGTCGGGACGACCAAAAGTAACCAGCCCCACCAAAGATCGCTACATCCGACTGCGCCACCTACGTGAAAGGACGATCACAGCCACCTCGACTGCATCCCCAATACCCGGACTGCGCAGAATCTCCGACCAGACCGTAGGAAACCGTTTAAGAGCAGCAGGTCTACGAGCAAAACGTCCTGTTCGACGCGTCATATTGAGGCTACATCGTCAACAACGACTGCATTGGTGTCGCCAACACAGGGTGTTGTCTCAACTGCGATTGAGAGATGTCTGGTTCAGCGACAAATCATAAGTTCTCTTCCGTCGAGGGTATGGAAGAGCACGGGTCTACAGACGTCGGGGAAAACGTTACGCCGGAAACTGCGTACAGGAAGGTGACAGGTTTGGTGGGGGTAGCGTTATGATGTGGGCGGTGGCAGTTGTAATGGTAGTAGTACCGGTAGCGGTAGTGGTAGTGGTAGTGAATAAATGAGCTGGGGTTAATGCCGCTCTGAACAGTATTACAGCTATATTTCGGCGCGTCGGCTTAGTGTGGGAGAAAAGCGTTCGTTTACCACAAACGTTACAAAGGTCGCAAACGTTTACCACTCTGGTGAAATCCACGAGCACGAATAGTAGTAGTAGTAGTAGTAGCTGTAGTAGCGAAAGTGGTGGTTGTAGTAGTAATAGCTGTTGTTACAAACGTTACAGTAGTTGTGGTAGTAGTAGTAGAAGTAGCAGTAGCAGTACCAGTAGTAGTAGTAGTAGTAGTAGTAGTAGTAGTATAGTAGTAGTAGTAGGTGTTGTTGTAGTAGTAGTAGAAGTAGTAGTAGTAGGTGAAGACAAACCTAGAAACATAATCGGGGCGAACCGGGATTCGAACCCACGACCATAGGTTTATGGCGTGCCCAAGGGACGCAACTTAACTCAAGTAGAAGTAGTAGTAGTAGTAGTAGTAGTAGTAGTAGTAGTAGTAGTAGTAGTAGTAATAGTGGTGGTGGTGTTGTTGATGATGATGTTGTTGTTGGTGGTGGTGGTTATTGTGTAGTAATTTCATTTTGTAATAATTCAAAGGCTTTTGTAGAAGAAAAGGCAACCAAGGAGCAAGATATCCATTAACGTCATCGAGGTTGATGGGTTGGGTGGTTGTTTTTACATGTAAATATATCAGCTCTCTGCATCCTAGAATTCATTCACCTGAAGAAGGAGTAAGCATCTACTCTGAAACGTCGAGTTCCTCGTGATAAAGAAGTTGTGTATCACTCACTTCTAAATGCAATTCAAAGACTACAGTGACATTTAACTTCCTGGGTAGCCCTTGCAGAAAGCTGAACCAAATAGTTTCGGGCATATGGGAACGAGCGTTGGGGTTTGGATTAAACATAACCGCCAAGCAGTGCAGGGCACTGACAGCGAAGAAGCAGACAGCTGACCCCAGCTGAAACCGCAGTTCGAATGGCAATTGCAGCCAAACTTTTTCAAGCTTTTGGATCACATGTAGGAACCTCACTGCGTGGACAGGTTCGCTTCAATCGTCAACACACAGCTAACCGTGTACAACAGTAGGGTCTTTGTGAGTATAGTTTTACGCCGCTTTTAGCAATTTTCAAGCAATATCACGGCGTTGGACACCAGAAATCGGCTTCACACATTGTACCCATGTCGGGAATCGAACCTGGGTCTTCGGCGTGACGAGCGAACGCTTTAACCACTAGGCTACCCGACCGCCCCAGCAGGGTCTTAGAACCTTCAACATCAGGCATAGATGCGTCAGCCAAACAGGACTGAGAAGAGCTGACCCATTTTGTCCATCCACCATTCAGGATGATCCACAGACCCTTTACATGCATGAGGCCCAGAGAGACCACACCACGCTAATAGCACTGTTGTAGAAAAGTCATCCATCTTTCAGAAAGCTGACACATATGCTTTAATTGTGGCTCAACCATTCAAACTGCGAAATCCAGGACTGATGTCCCTGATGAGGAACGAAACGCCAGTGTTCAGTAACAGATAAATCACAACGGCCTGCATCACTAAAATCCTGCCTTAGCTGCATCAATGTGTCTCTGTGATGCAATGGGGATATTGCTCAGAACAACATTAGACATTAAAGGGGAAGTGTACACGCAAAAATCTCTTTCTTTCTTATTTTAAACAAAACGGAATTTTAGAATTAGTTAGTATCAGTGTTTGAAAATATACACTCATTTTTCTCACAGTCAATGTAGCGAGCTCACAATAAGTGTGAAAATGTCATGCCGTTGTGAGGCCTTCGTTTTCCGAGCTAAACAGGCCTGAGTTATCCCCCTTAGATTATGACGTAATTGGTGCCAATTTAACTGGGTCCCTGTCTTGTCACAACGCAAAAGATATCAAGTACCAGTTTATGGTGAGACAACATGGCATCCGATACCTTGCCTGGTCCGAAGAAGTTCCCTTGACCCTTCAAGAAATCGCAAAACCATACGATTTTGAACCAAAACGAGCAAACTTCACGGTATGGAAACGATGAAAATCAAGTGGAAACAAGAGAAGACCCATATCACCTAATTTGTCACCCGACCCCGACTCGACATCTACACAATTAGGCCTACCAGTGACAACGTTGTAAGAATAACCCTTTGATGTGTGTGTAGCTAAATTACCTATATGCTCATTATTACGTTTTCAGAAGCGGAAACGTAATATTCTAAGAGATTTATGTCACGCCTGGTGACCCGCATGCTTCGTCAGCAGGCCTATTCATCCTGTCCCACCCTGTTACGACCCTATCGCCGGTATCGGCATTGTCGTCAATCTGAGTTTGTCTGTATTAGGTGACAGGTGTAACTATTCCCACCACCTATAGGCTACAGATCAATGCTACTTGCCAATATCAAGAAACAAATACTATCTGTCGCCAAACGTTGTCTCAACAAGATTACACATTAGGCCTACCAGCTAATTACGAGACCATATGCTTAGAGTAACACGAAAATGGGGTACGTCCCAGTACGTTTCTGAAGTCGGTTGCCGAGTGGAAACGTACTGGGGAAAAAAAAAAATTCTCTTTGATTTTTTCCCATCCGAGTTCAAAATACCTGCCATATTTATTGATAAGTAATTGGATGTCGTACTTCACACTTCACACCGTCCCCATGTGAAAAGATAGATCACTCAATTGATTTGTTTAGTGTTTGAAACCAGTTACTACAGTAGGCCTACAGTATCTTATTCTATATAATGGATAATTGGTTATTGGTTTGTTCTGACAACCATTCATAGAAAATGCATTGCAACTTTGCAGGGAAACTATTATCATCTATTATGGGGCCGGAGTTTAAAAAAAAATGTTTAGAAACTATAAAAAAGAAGAAATATCTAATATATAATTAATTATTAAAATCAGTGGGTTGTTTAACTGAGTGGACCAGATATATGTAAAATATTTACAAAAAGCTCATTTACTGTCACAATCAATACATATAAATTGTCTAAGAAACTATAAGTAAAACTTGTTGAATATTAGTGAAAAATATTTGAAATTGTAAATCTTTGTTTGGAAATTTGGACCTCCCAACCTGACCTTTTGAGGAAAACGTCTGTAACAACCACCCCCTAAAATGCAAATGAAATATGCAATCATTTTTTTTATATGAGTGAGTGAGTGAGTAGGGTTTTACCCCGCTTTTAGCAATATTCCAGCAATATCACAACCGGGGGACACCAGAAAAGGGCTTCACATGTTGTGCCCATGTGGGGAATCGAACTTGGTTCTTCAGTGTGACGATCGAACGCTTTCACCACAAGGCTACCCCACCACCCTTTTTTATATTAACACTTGAAAAACATATAATATGATTTACTTTCATTAATTTATTTTATTATGCATTTTAAGATCTATCATGCACAACAAACAATCTGACAAGTAAAATAAGAGATTTGAGTACCATAAATGTTTATTTGCCAGCAAGTTGTGAAAGCATATGTAACTTGTAAGGTTATTAAATTACATCAGTGATATTGAAACATGCCCACAATATTTCAAGAAGTATTCAAACCTACAGTAATAAACACATCATGTCAACATGATAGAACTATAAACTGTTTTGGTATTTATTGAATTATTAACATGTAATAAAAAGTATGCATATATCATCAATACAAGTTACTTCTTATATAAGCATCCCTCTAGATTTAATGACAAAAATATATATGTAAATGGTATGATATCTTTTTGTAATGTTATGCATAGCTTGACTAATAAAAGACACTTTTTCATTTCAGAATCTATCTACACCTCATAAACAAGAGGTTCACTTTGGGGATTTGCAGAAATAGTTGAAGAATCAGAGAAAGGTTATTCCATCTTGTGTTGTCGAGGTGAGTCATGAAAGATTTCCATCTGATGTATGTAATGTTTTTCTCTATGCTCATTAAAATAAACTTTTTTCATTGAAATCTCGTTTTATGGTCTCTGACAACAATCAGCCTTTGCTGTTTCATTTGATAAGTTTCTGTAATACAGGATGGCTGAGGCTGGATCAGGTAGTTTTGGGCAAGGGCGAAGGCCGGGGAAAAGACTGAAGAAAATATCACAAGCACTGGCTAAATGCTCAGTGGCAACTTGTTAGTGCACTGGTTGACTATTTCAAAAGTACAGCTCTCTTGTTGTCTTAAGCACTGTACCTCACAAGACACTCTAATATTTTATGACTTGTAAATCTGCATGAAAATAAACACAATTTGCACACAATGAAAATGGATGTCAACACCAGGATTTCTTGTGACACCGTTGGGGCAGGATACTCTCACCTTCCGCGAACACCTGGTATTATCACTATTTGATAGCGATTCATTAACACGTGCTCATGATTTAGTCAGAATCGTACCATCAACTGTTTTTTACAGAGATTTTATATGAATATGGAAAGGGCTTTGTCGCATTTATACTCTTCCATATCATTGTGGGACCTGAAAAATATAAAAATAATTTTAACATAGATTTGTCAAAATAATATGTACTCTGACTAAATAATTGTAAAAGAAGGTGGTAATAATCTGCAGCAGTGTCAGGCATGTCACTGTGTGCCTGAATACAAATATCATCAGTTAACTGTGTACAAATTGTATCAGATCTAAACTTTTATATGTCATTCACAGTATACGTTCATTTGTCATCCACACTACACTTTTACAACAAAAGACAACAATATAGAATAAAATAGGTACACACAATAGTTCAATACCGAAATTATTTGCATATAGTATTTACATTGTGTGATTATTCATTGTCAAAATATTATTTTGTACCTCAAACTGTGAAGCACGGTGTGCCATGCTTCTGGTGTACATTGGACAGTGACTTTACACCATGATGGACTGGGGACATGTACTATCTGGGCATCGGTGTCTGGCATGACTTGGCTCGAAACTTCATATTTGAAAGATACAACATAGAAACATTAACACTTTTGTCATCAATATCTCACTATCACAAAATATAAAATGGCAGAGATCATATACCGAACAATTGAACATGAAATTTGAATATTTTGGGTGGTAGGTGGGCGATGATTTTGGATAGTGACTGGATATTTTGTCAGCTACAAACCAGCAAAACCAGATATCTTTTTGAATAAAAAATATATAAAGCCTAAATATAAAAAATAAACATGTTGCAACAATGTATTTTTGCGGATTTTTGCTTCAACAGTCTGAATCAAAATTATTGTACATGATTATTTAAAGATTAGGTACACACAAACACACACAGAATTTCAATGAGTTTATTTAATTTATAATTTGTTTTCCTGTGTTATTATAAAAGTTTATTAATTACCGAAAGAGATGATTTGTGTTAATTCCAGACGGGAATGGCAGAAAAACTAAAACATTACGTAACACAACTTACTCCATCAACAGGAGTTTGCTGCATACTTCAACGATCAGCTGATCAGGAGTATCGACATAACCATGCAGGAAGTGAACATGTGAACGAGACAACATCGCGGATATTCATGATTATCAAGTGAAACTATGTACAAATATCACCCTACCCCTGCTAAAATACATTTCTAAAATACTACTGTGGTTAGAATAAACTAAAACAGCAAACTTACCTGATCGAGTTACTTCAACTTTACGGCGTTTGTTTACAAAACATCCTAGTCAGGGTCTTCATGAGAGTGCTGTCCCTTTAGCCCGTTTCCATATAAGGATCGTACACCATCCGCTTCCAATCAGTTTCAGCACAGGACCATATGTAACTAATAATAGTAACAAAAACGGCCTTCGGCCTCGTCTATAATTTTTTGGCGAGTTGTTTTTATTGTTATTATTAGTTACATATGGTCCTGTGGTTTCAGAACCAGCAGGTATCTAAACTCTCACGGAAGACGACAGCAACTCAGCAAGAGCCAATATGCGCAACACAAATGAACGAATAAGCGCAATTCATACAACGGACCCTTCGAACCATAATCGCGAATCTTACAGTATGTTATCAGTGCATTGTTGTCTTCTCAGTCGCGATTTTGGAAAACGAAATAATTTTAGAGTAATTGTGCTTAGCGTTGTATCTTGGACAGCTCGGCACCGAACAAAACAATAGCTAGGCTGCGCATCTGAGAAGATAGAACCACACACCTACATGCACCACGTGAGACGCGTCTATTAAAGTCTTATGACGTCATTCCTTTATCAATTGGCACCAATGACGTCATATTGCAAGGGGCATAAGCCATGGAAATAGAACTCTCTGTAAATGTGCAAAATATGAAACGATTTTACGAATAAAATATATTTGATACGTGTGATATTTTAATTGTTTTGCCTCCGAAACTACTAGGTAACTACTTTTCATGATGAAAAAGTACAAGAAAAATAGGTTTATTTTCGTGTGAACTTGCCCTTTAACGCGATGTCTTCATTAAAGCCATGCATATTTTGTAAATGTTGTATATGTCATGATCTTTAATCGAGGACATGCTGATAAAAGATATGCGCGAGAAAACACGTGATATTAGCCTTCGCCGTAATGAAAAGGCCATCAGACGTGGCGCCACCTGGCGTCTTGTTCAGTCCGAATGGTGAAATGACGAATATATTATTCAGGCTGACTTAGGTACATTTCAAGGAGGATGGATCACTTGACCTGGATTTTCATGGCACAAAGAATGGCAGTGACATGGATTACGGTGACCATGCAGCCTGCGTCGGTTGAGGCTGTGGACTCTGTCACAAGATTCACAAGATCCAAATCATCCGCAGTGGGGTCAGTGGACATCTTGTGTTAATTACTCTAAAAATATCCCTGTAAAGCGATCACATCTAGCACAATGGCTTCTGTTGTGAATGCTGCTCTATATCCGGTTGGCTTAAGACGTTCGGGATTTTGTGCCAAAATCGTTGGACCCTCTCAGTCTACAAAACGCCAGGCTCTCCCAACAGGACTTTGCAGACGACGGAGAGTGTGATCTATGAACATTAGGTTCATGAATAACCATCAATGTTGACAACAAATTTAATACCATGCATGGGACATCATTGTCTCGTGACACTTGAATGTGTTTTGTATTTACTTCATCAGATGACGTTCGTATTCTTAAGATGGTTCAAGTTAATAAAGGTCATGATGAGCTAAAGTAGGTGGTATTTCTCTCCGCTAAGGCAGTCTGTGTATTGCAGTAAATAAACTTTGGAATTGGGCATAGTAAGTTTTCGCAAAAAAAGAGTTAGAGATATCTAGAAAAAATCACTTTGAATTACATTATGTATCTCTGCAGGACGATTCCAAGCCGTATGTTAAACATAGTGAGGAACAAGAGACAAAGAACACTGTAGTTATCATTTATCTCATTTTGTACAATTCAGACTGTATCATAAGCATGCATGTGTTTATCAATCACTCTCAAATAGTGAGGATAAAAGGTGTTCGTGACAATATGAGTGTATCTTGCTGCGTTAGTAGTTTGCGACCATATGGTATCCGACTATTTTGCCTTTTGCACCTAATGGAACCTTGTGTCTGCAGATAATCGAAGGTTCTGGGTGGAAAACATTGAAAGTTGTCATTCAGTATGAACATTGTTATTTTTGTTGTGCATGGTAAAAGTACCGCCGCTTGGGGCCAGAACTGGTTCTCACGTGATGTTATATAAAATAGGCATGCTAAAACCCTTTACTGAAATAAGCGTTAGTACAATATGCGAAATTTAGACGATTTTTTGTGTGGTTTCAATGACAAACGAATTTTTAGCCAATTAAGATACAGTAATATGAGTGTTTATGTATTTAGTTTTAAAAATCAAGCTGAGTGTATTTATAACTTCGTAACACATGGAACGAGAACCATGGGACCATACAGTTTAATGCAAAAGGGAGTGTTTTCCAACATGATACAAAACAGCGTACGAATAGCTTTGCTGTAAGCTGAACTAGAATCATGGGGCTCTTTTTAATTTTAATGCAGTAAGAAACTGTTTTAAGATCCTGTAGTAACATGATCCACACTGGATGTACTGATAGTTTCCTTATAAAACTCAGTTTGAACTGTTTGACATCCGTTTTGCTTATAAAATCCCGCAAATATATAATCGCGCTAATGACGCCCATAAGTTTGGATTTATCCCTCTGTTGGTGTCTGTATTGGTCCTTCTGATGACGGTCGGAGGAGTTTACCAATGATAATAACGGGGCCCAATCGGGAATTTGGAATCTGTGGTGACAAGATCGTGGCAAGACCGTGAACAACAGCGTCTGACTGAAATCACAGTCGCTTAAATATTCCAGTCAATTTAAAAATTACTGTACAAATTGGCCATTTATTTTATGATAACGAATTCAACACATTTTGATGTTCAGTGTAATCACCCAGTGAAAATGTAAGGGTTAACAGAAGACAATATATATTTTGTTAGTTTTATTGCTTCTAATTCCAGCATACCTATTGTATTTTGCTCTTTTGGGCCCTTTTCAGCTTCTTAATAATCTTCACTTTAGTCAATCTGTCAAATAAATCAACTTGACAGTCAATTTGTAAAATAACTGAAATGTGTAGGCATTTTGTAAACCGCCTGAGTGAATCACATTTAACACATTGACTGTGACAGGTTATTAAAATATGCTTAATAATGGCATTGTTGACACTAAAATCCTACAGTGATTTGAACAAATTATTATGTCGCCGTGAGAGGAAACACACATGAAAGGTTAGCTCTTTTTGTATGGGTATTCCAGTTTACAGAAGTCAAATACTCATTTTACGCGAATATCAGAACATGGCAAAAACAATAAGGTCTATACCATGGCAAAACTATTGTGAAACACGGAAAATATATGTTCAGCCCAAAACATTAATTAAACATGTAGCAAATTGTATTCCATTTTGAACACAAAAGAGCTGAGTAGTGGCCAAATAAAGCTATAAACTGGATTCGAACCTCTTGAACAAATGTGGGGTCGTCATGAATGGGACGAACTATGAAACGATGTGACGATCTTGATGGCGGATCACAGGTAAACAGGCTGCGACATAAGCTCACTCGATGTCCAGTCAGGTGAGAAAGGATATCCAATATAACTTGTAATAATTGAATTGCATTTAATGATCTAGATAATAAATGTTCGCAACTTGAAAATAATCAGTCATAAAGTTTACGAATCAAACATTGCAAATCGAAATAACATGTAAATAGTGACCACAAAAAACAATACCCACTTTTCTAATGTACTTAGTTCCATTATGCATATTTACGTGACGATATACAAATCCTAAAGCGAATTTCTGAAGAAAATACAGCTACCCTATGGCAACCTGGTGCCCGTCGTCATGCAAGCCAAAGGGTTGCTAGGGTCATTGGTGTTGGACGCCTCTTTCAGCAACATTCCAGTAACATGGAACATCAAGTACTCCACACACACAACACAATATGGGCACTTGAAACCAAGAAAGTGATATAATCACTGGACAAAATAAGCGTCGTACCCATACGGGGAATAGAAGCCAAGTCTGCTGTCTGACAAGCGAACACTTTACCACCAGGTTCCACCCACTTCTAGAGTCTAGGAGAACATTGCAACCGTCGTGAAAACAGTGACGAAGAGAAATATGATTGTCAGAGCGCGTTCGAGGACGATGGCCAGTTGCTTCCATTCATATGTAATCTGGTCAAGGCTGTCTTGTTTAGCGACTCTCCTCTTCTGCAGCCCTATGGCCTGCTCTACTGTGTGGAGTAGCCGGTTGAGAACATCCACCACGTTAGTCGTCCCCCCAGCCTGCTGTCCCTCCGTCAGGCTCAGGGTGGGTGCTGGTATGTCTCCATGGTTGGCCTCGTCATAAGCGGCATTTCGTGCCTGTGTGTGAAGTATGGAAATAGAGAGCATGTCAGAGGGAAACCCGAGCCTTTAATAGAACGCACATGAGGACGTAGCAATAGCAATTAAAGGACATCAGTTCTAAGAATTTCTCATCAACAGTCACTATTTCCCCCCCCCCCCCCCCCATCCCCCCCATTCCACAGTATACAAGAATATTGTTATCTATATATCACATACGATGTCCAAAACATCTGCATATATAAATTGTTGAACACAAGCCTAATGATGAAATAACCGTTTTCACCCAAAGAAACTATTGCCGACAGTATCAAAGAATCAAATAAGCATCAAACATACCATTTCCTGGTCGTCAGACCCTGGCATGTCTATTTTGATGAACATGATCCTAGCAAGAAAACTAAAGCACACAGTTTTCACAAGCCTTGGCAGTTTGTGTCCTTTCAGTCCTCGGTGATGAATATTGAGAGTGAGCACGGCCAGGCCTGTACTCAGCGACACAATGAGGATACAGACAGCATAGTATCTACCTGTGGGAGAAGAACTCACATTAAGGATGTTTTATTCGAGAGCATGATATTATGCAACCAAAAAAATATAAGGAAGTGTGTGTGCGTGCGTGCGTGCGTGCGTGCGTGCGTGCGTGCGTGCGTGCGTGCGTGCGTGCGTGCGTGCGTGCGTGCGTGCGTGCGTGCGTGCGTGCGTGCGTGCGTGTGTGTGTGTGTGTGTGTGTTTTGGGGGAATTATGATTATCGAATATACAGGAATTATGATTAGAAACAATTTCGAAATCAGAGAATGCTGATAACAAATAATATCAAACACTAATGTCAAACTCACGTCTTTGAAAGGCATTTAGAAGTGATAATTGAATTTATGGATGTCAACTTCTTTATTATGAGGAACACAACGTTTCGGAGTAAATGCTTACTCCTTGATAATTGAATTTATGGATGTCAACTTCTTTATTATGAGGAACACAACGTTTCGGATACATGCATGCTCCCTTCATGATGGAGTAAGCATATACTCCAAAACATTATGTTCCTTATAATAAAGAAGTTGACATCCATAAATTATCTTTCTTGTGATTATGAAACTATTTCGACTAGCGAGGACAGGGTTTCATCTTTATGCGATGCCCAAGTGGAGCTGCAGGTTGAAAATCGAATGCAATCATCAAGCTGTCAACACGACATTAATCCTGATGATGCAAAGTACAAGCACTCACTCTTAAGTAATCCCTGTGTTCAGGTACTCCCAAACTCTGACATTCAAAACGGCTTATGTGCTTATGAAACACCTATGGTGTTGCACATAGTAATCACTCAAGCCATACGCTGGGCTATGTAAGGACAGACTATTGATTGTCACAGAAAGGTTCTGAGGACAGCTAACTGTTGTTATAAATCACCTCGGCATTTACCAAAACGATTGACGCCAATGAATAAAATTTATGTGATATTGAGGATGGATTTACAGATCCGTGACTTTGTGTACAGTCATTTGTAATTTCGGACAATGTTGTGAAATATATTTATATAACGCTGAAAGTAGATAACTTTTAAAAGGTTTATTTTATTTTGTCAATTACTCTTGATTATGAATAATTAAGATACTTATTTTCTAAATAAAATAAATAATTCGAAAGTTTATTTTGTTTTCTATTCGAGGTATATAGATTTAGATTCATTTAATTATTTCACCATCTATGTGTGAGTATATCAGTGGTTATTGCCGTATCAGCAATACAACTGTTAGCGCCTCTGATGTATGTATAGATACAGTTGTCCTCAAGCCAGATAAAAGTAATGAAATATATTGAGAAGAAAATGTCAAGAGTAATGTTCTTTTCACATTATATCGACGCATGTGTATCGACAGTTAAACAAATAAAAGATCCGTCTGTCAAATCCAGATGCATCTGAGACTATATGCGGGGTTCTAAGGTGTCATCTCCATCACCCACTGTCAAACTTTCAAAGGACTTTAATGTATCCTGCCCATGACATCCTACATCCATTCGTCTCTTAAGTGAATGAGTTCGTCAGTTGGAATTGGGGGGAAAGCAAAGAGTGATGGAAGTCTAAGAGATTTACCGCTTTGGTGTAATCCACAAGCACGGGTATGGTGGTGACAAACCAAGAAACAAACTAATCTGGGATTCAAACCTATTATCATAGGTTTCTGGCATAAGTTAGGGATTCAACTCTGCACAGCGAATTGCAAAACTTAGACTACTGGGTCACCCTTGCCCTCGTTAAAAGTAACATTTTAAGTATGTGACCTTAACAATACAGTAAATATTGATTTAATTTGGTTAAACACCTTCATAAGTCAAGGCATCAACATCTACTTTATTCGCTATTTATAACAATCTCGTGCATATTTTCCAGGGAATCCAGGCATGGCGATTTTGGTGAATTAGAGAAAGCTAAACGGACAAGGGGGTGCAATAATGTCACGTTGGAATCGTTATCTTTTCATAAGATAGCGACAAAGCTGTCTTTTGTTCGTGATAATGCCAAGCATGTTTCGTATTCAGAAACACACGTGTGGTATTGCGTTGATAATACTTTTAGGATGGGATTGCGTCCCGAGACTTGGTATTTTATTCAGTTACATTTGCAAAACCAACTTGTAATTTTACTTAAACATAAACTTAAACTTAAACTAGGAGCCTAAATCTATGTTATGTTATGTTAAAAAAACATCGTGCAATAATTTATTTGCTTCAAATCTTTATATTTTTCAAACATAGAGAACATGGTTTTTTCTCCATGATGGCATAAGACGATTCACGCATTTATTTTTAGTCCAAGTGCGGGAATGTGATACGAGGGGTGACTGTTTCGCGAATAGAGAAACCTAAAAACGATTTATGTTTCAAACGACCTCCCTTCCATTGATAATTGATAAACACCTGCAAACGATGTTGGACGGATGCATCACACTTTCGTAAAAGTTCTTCTTTTGGCTGTCCATGGCAATAACTAATTTGTGAATTGGTGCATTGTCCTGGTGCAAGAGCACACCACGTTTTGTCAGCTTCCCACGTGTCTTAGTTTTAATTTCATCCCGTAAACGCCAGACAAAATATGATCAGATAAGGTCTACCATTTTGACAACCTCGTCATCGCAGAACATGGCGGCCATAACCTTTCCAACTAATGGGACATAGTCACAAATCATTTGAAAAACCTTTCTGTGTCTTAAGGCTTTAACTCTGCTGCCCTCCATTTTACGGTGGAATAGAACGGGACAACTCTCCCTTGTGTAGAACTCATATCTCTATCGATGACTTTTGATGCTACGGCTTCTTACAGAATCTTGCATATTTTACTGACTCATAACAGCGAAACGATTTGCTCAGTTAACTCAAGTTTGTGTGGATATTCCCCTACAACTTCATGCAGTGTCCACAACACATTTACATATTTGTCCTATTACGCAATTCCTTCTATTTGAGGTTCAGAATTTGTCAACCCTCGTTTTCCTCACAGATACCAGATGCCTCAGATCAGCCGAAACACTGTCAGGACCACTGAAAAGGAAGCCTAAACAAACGCTAAAATTAACAGTTTCTTTACCACCTTCCCACGAAAGAGAAACAATGCTATTTCAGCGAAAATACCTACTTTTTGATGGAGCAGCACGGTTAAAACTGCAAGATTACACCTGACTTTGTGTATTGTGATTATTACGAATACGTGTTCAAATGATACATACATGTAGCTAACTCATAGGTTAAAAAGCCTTATTTTGTTTGTTTTTGTCACTGACAATGTAAACATGATTGACAATCATGACACTATTTTGTGCTTTAAAAGTTTCCTTTGTAAAAACAAGTTCTGAATATTAAACCTTCTATTTGTTTTAGATAAGACTACATCTGCGTAAATAAGGAGAGTAATTTATTTACCATTTGACCTCTTATGAGCGTTCACATCTGGCGCCCTTTACAAAGTAGTTCCATTTTTTTTCAAGATTTTTGTCAATCATATTTGCAACCATGTTCTTGGACAGTTTCGGTGTTGCGATTAAATCCAAGCCAACTACCCGAATATCCAATGCCAAGTCCCTGAAGCTGTTACGCCATAAAATAACTGAAGTACTGCAGAGTTAAACTCAACTTACTCACTCACTCTTTTAAAAACATTAAGGAAGTAAAAACATACCAATAAGAGGAATCGCTAAAGACGTCGGTGGCAATAATGTCGAGATAAAAAGCAACAATGCTATCATTGCCAGGAGAGACGTGATTCCTATGGATATTTTCACTCCAGATTCATTCGGCACCAGAAGTCCCAGCAGAGCAACCAACGTGATGACTAGACAGGGCATCATCAGATTAACCAGGAAGAACAATGGCCTCCGTCTCAAGACCACTCGGTACGTCAATGTGAAGTAGGGCTCGGGGCAACATGAGTAATATATGACCTCACGACTTTTCTTGAAGGAGACCATGTCCCATTCCGCATTGCCAATGTATTGATATAAACCTACGTCTCCACTTTCACCATTTGTGAGATTTAGTTGATCACCATTGGATGTCCACGACAGGAACCACATCTCACAGTGTTGTTGATCCATGGGGAAGTAGGCAACGTAAATTCTACACATCGTTTTTAAGATGACCTGATAAATCAGTAATACTTCTCCACTTGACTGTACTATTGCGTTGTTGTGCTCGCTGGGCGACATTTGGTTGTTTACTTCCACTCTGCACGATAAATGAATAAAACATGTCAAAACAATTTCAATCTGTCACTGTAACTAGTTTAAGGGGCTTTGAACAATTTCTCAACATTGGGCAGTAATGAAAGTATGTGTTTAGGTATTCCACAACATATTATTTCAAATTAGAATCATTGTCTTTCCAAAATGATTCAGCATCTGACATTTCACATGCACAAGAAAAAGGAACGCACACGCACATGCATATTTACACGAACATTCACAAGACACACATACATACATATGAGTGACAAAAAAGATAAGCACCGCCTACTGTATTATATATCAACACAAAATTGCAATTTCTACATTTCCCAGACAAAACATATTTGTGACTTATTCATATTGACATACAGTGATCGAGTGATTCATATTTCGGAAGATAAACGTGCCTTTTCAATGCAGAGTTTTGTAATCCGAAGATTGAGAACCAGCCACAGAACGTATGCCGTCGGATCTCGATCGGAGGTGGTTATTTGAAACCGGTGAATGATCAAGCACACAGTAGTTTCCAACCTAATGGTAGCTTTTGCAGCTGTATTATGACAAGTAATTGATTCCTCTCCACCTTTGCATCCTGTCATATAACGAACCCAGTATGGGCCCCCGCGTGGAGAAACACGCCATGTTCTTGCACCAACCTTCAGCAGGAATCAGTGGTGTTATGCTATCCATGAACCATGTAAGATTAGTGTCATGAATATTAAGATATTTCCAAGAGACACATGGTTCTTCAGGATATATGATGAAAGAAATGAAGCATGAATGGTGCTTTACATTTTTCCAGGAGCATGTATCTTCCTATTATGAAAGTACTGCACTCCTTATCGATTATTGAGATTATTGCTAAATGTATAAGATAACAGAAATAGTAAAATTAGTAATAACTTACAGGTTGTTATCATGATGTATAAGCATATTCCGTTTACTATCATGTGGCCAGAAGGTTATTAAACAGCGATTTTACTATGCTGCCTGGTAGACTGCATGATACTGCTGTAGGGAGAAGGTAATATATTTCAGTTTTGGCACCAAGACTGATAGTATTGTTCATTCCGCTTTAGGCAGTGTCACGTTTACCGTTTTGCGGAAAGAAGGAGAAACTGAAGCTGCTGACAAAATATCTTTTAATATATTTTATAGTCTATCAAACTCAAGGTAAAACATATAAGTTCTTCATATATAATAAGTGCCGCGAAAATGTATGCATCATTGTTATACCATTTTAAAAAAAACTTTACCCTGGGTAATCTCACGTCGCTTATTTTGAACCAGTTTTAGCGCTGTTAACTCTAATTAATGTTCCAACATATTTGCAAAATACGGCATTGCTAAATGGAATGATGGGGTTTCATCTCACACCAAATAATAATTTTGTTACCAGTGTTTAAGCTAACTATCATTGTTGATCTGTGACAGAACTCATGTTGAAGGAAGGTACCGATTGATTGTGGTTCAGTTACTGACATAATTCGGGCCGAACACAGCTTCCTAGAACATTGATGATCTGGAGGGCCCGTTGATTTGTGACACCCGGTGTCATCGCTATTTGGTTGTGATTCATACACACATACGACCATACAATCGACTCTGCTTTTGCCAGAGATTTCTTATGAATACGGTAAGGGTCCTGACATCCCGAACGGGACTCAACCCCAAAAGTACGAGAATCTGTACTTTACTAAGAGAATGTTATTCCAAATATAACATTTGTTACATTTGGTCATTTTCTTAACGACATTGAGTATTCATAACTTTCGACCATGGGAGCGGTGGCAATTTACACTTGCCAGAGGGGTACACAACGTTCGTGATCTAGACTACTAGTTGTCGGATTTGCATTTGTGTGGAAGCCTTGTTGGCTGAGTGGGCTAAATCGCTGGCTTTGTGTGCTGGCGATTAGGTGCCTCACTCTGGCAGTGTGAGTTCTGGGACGGGAGAATCCGTACTTTACTAAGAAAGAGTCATCCCAAATATAACATTTGTTAAATATGGAAATGTTTGTGAATTTTTTCAGTTTTCGTCACAACACATTTTGATACTTATGAGTCAGAGTGTTAGGTATACACTGGTTTTGTAACGTTGCTGATGATAGTTTGTCATGACAGACAAAACTATGAGCTTTATACCAAGTACGCAATGGGAGGTTGGCTACATTTGCCAGTGTAAAACAAGCTTTGTTTACTTTATTTACCTGCCAATTCCTTTTTGCTGTATCGTGTAAACAAACATACACAACACACATACACAACTAGAAACAATTATTGTTCACCTGTTGTCATTTGTTATGTACTTGTTTTCAGCAACCCTCAAAAGCACAGAAACAAAACTGTATTAAAGTGCCATGCAAGTTTCTACAAGTATTGTATTGTTTGTTGTTTAACGCTGCACTCAGCAATATTCCAGCTATATGACGGCGGTCAGTAAATAACCGAATCTGGATCAGACAATCCAGTGACTGATATCATGAGCATCGATCCACGCAATTGGGAAACAATGACATGCAGCAACCAAGTCGGCGAGCCTGACCACCCGATCCCGTTAGCCGTCTCTTAAACAAGCATAGACGCCTTTTACGGCAAACATGGGTTGCTGAAGACCTGTTCTAGCCTGGATTGCAACTTACTACAGGTTTATTGAATATACTAAGAATACTAGTAAAGATCAATTATTATATCATTATAACCAGCAGTTCTTTGAAAGATCCATGGTTATCTCTACTAACTGAGTAGTAAATTGTACCAGGGAATCTACCAGTCTAATCAGTAAACAAAATAATATGTGGTTACTAAAGTCTACCAACACGTTGGTGTCTGAGTTGACAGTGCAATTCACTAACCAATTTAAGAAACTTTTTCTGTCAGTGTTAGTATATACAAATACAAACAACATTAACTATTTCTGATATATTGTCATCAATATGAATGCTCTTTCTAACAAAGGGGTACTTACGAGTTTTGTATTCGAATGTCAGGCGTCCATATGGCATCGGATGGGATCCGTAGGTCGGTCACGTTATCATGTTCTTCCTGTTGCCATGCCAATGATGCATCCCTCCATTTCTGGAAAAAAGATGCATGATCCACTATCCTGAAACTTGTGATATATTTTAGAGAGTATTATGGAAGTCTGTCTGTTTTTTACTATAACCCCAAAATCTAAATAAAACGTCTTGCTCAATAGATAGTCTGGATTTGAGATAACTTTGGTACAATTACACCCATACTGATCATTAAAAACACCACACTCTCATTATCACAGATCGTGTATAAACCTGCTCAGTACCAATGGTCTAACGTAGCCAGGATCATCGACAACACTTCACAGTTTGAAAACACCACAATACACTCGGCCGCTAGTGACGTGTGTCTATTGTTACTAATGACATGAGGTCGTGTATAAATTTCCGTGCATGAATTTTAGGCAAAATCAACTACTGCCTGATATGGAACACTGCAGAGAAGATCGATGGAGAGCACATGTCGCACTACGATATCACCGTTTGTGCGACTTGAACTCTCATAAGTCGGACAGGGCACTCACTAGTTTCTTTCACGCTGGAGCAAGCCCGTGGCATGATTTGTTTGGCATAAAACAATGGGACTACACCCAAAGCGCCCAATTAAGCGTGTATTAACGGCTGATGGGAGAACACGTGAAGTAATGATGATATTCAAGGATCCAATGATTTCTGGTTCGAATCCTGGACTGATTATGAACCTTGATTTGTCAGCCCATGCTCGAGTGTTTCAGGAAAACGGTTGAAGGTGGTATACTTGAATCACTACCTGTATCATTTTTTCGACTTCTTCTCACATAAAGCTGACACGTTGTGATATAACTGGAATATTGATCAAAACAGCGTAAAACTCATTCACTCTCTCATATTTACCAAAGTTATCCAGCAATTTGTCGTCATCACTTGCTTTCTCTCGTCCTGCAATAAGTGAAAAGGAAATATGATGATGTCGTTACTCCGCAGACTAACGTATATGAAGAAAGTACTTTGCTTTTCATTTTATTCGAAACAAACAATTTTTGCAATATAACGGCAAATACACTTTGTTCCAGATCCAATCATGACGCTATATAGAACACTAAACACAGCTCCCCCACTAACTCAGTAACAATGCCCCTGGCAGCCTAAGAAACCTAGGATATGGTAACATCGTACTGAGAAAGTCAATTCGAATGTTGGAAGAGTAAGGTGCTTCTCATAGCATACCGACACCATTGCAACATACAACCTAAGTGTATCACAATTGAGTTTTAACTACTGGGACAATACTGCAATATGAATATTAAGTGCACTTACGATGTCGGACACCTCGACCAGGGTAACGTCCATCAACACGTTCAGTGTCTCGTTAGGCCCGAAAGGTTCAACACGTTTGTCGTAGTTGCGAAACAAATCCGTGACCAGGCTGTGTTTGGGATTACAGGCTGCAGAGTCTGACAACAGAACAATATCAGGGATATACGGGAGATGGGAAACAACAGAACAATATCAGGGATACACGGGAGATGGGAAACAACAGAACAATATCAGGGATACAAGGGAGATGGGAAACAACAGAAAAATATCAGGGATACACGAGAAATGGGAAACAACAGAAAAATATCAGGGATACACGGGAAATGGGAAACAACAGAAAAATATCAGGGGTACACGGGGGATGGGAAACAACAGAACAATGTCAGGGATACACGGGAGATGGGAAACAACAGAAAACAATATCAGGGGTACACGGGAGATGGGAAAGAACAGAGAACAATATTAGGGGTACACAGGAGATGGGAAAGAACAGAACAATATCAGGGATACACGGGAGATGGGAAACAACAGAACAATATCAGGGGTACACGGGAGATGGGAAACAACAGAACAATATCAGGGATACACGGGAGATGGGAAACAACAGAACAATATCAGGGATACACGGGAGATGGGAAACAACAGAACAATATCAGGGATATACGGGAGATGGGAAACAACAGAACAATATCAGGGATACACGGGAGATGGGAAACAACAGAACAATATCAGGGATACAAGGGAGATGGGAAACAACAGAAAAATATCAGGGATACACGAGAAATGGGAAACAAGAGAAAAATATCAGGGATACACGGGAAATGGGAAACAACAGAAAAATATCAGGGGTACACGGGGGATGGGAAACAACAGAACAATGTCAGGGATACACGGGAGATGGGAAACAACAGAGAACAATATCAGGGGTACACGGGAGATGGGAAAGAACAGAGAACAATATTAGGGGTACACAGGAGATGTGAAACAACAGAACAATATCAGGGATACACGGGAGATGGGAAACAACAGAACAATATCAGGGGTACACGGGAGATGGGAAACAACAGAACAATATCAGGGATACACAGGAGATGGGAAACAACAGAACAATATCAGGGATACACGGGAGATGGGAAACAAAAGAACATTATCCGGGGTACACGGGAGATGGGAAACAACAGAACGATATCTGGGATACAGGAGAAATGGGAAATAACAGTAAAATATCAGGGTTACACGGTAGATGGGAAACAAAAGAACAGTATCAGGGATACACTGCAAATGTGAAACAACAAAATAATATCGGGGTAAACGGGAAATAGGAAACAACAGAAAATAACAGGGATACACGGGAGATGGGAAACAACCGAACAATATCAGGGATACACGGGAAATGTGAAACAACAGAACAATATCAGGGATACACGGGAGATGTGAAACAACAGAACAATATCAGGGATGAACGAGAGATGTGAAACACAGAACAATATCAGGGGTACACGGGAGATGGGAAACAACAGAACAATATCAGGGATACACGAGAAATGGTAAACAATAGTAAAATATCAGGGATACATGGGAAATGGAAAACAAAAGAACAATATCAGGGGTACACGGGAAATGGGAAACAACAGAACAATATCAGGGATAACGGGAGATGGGAAACAACAGAACAATATCAGGGATATACGGGAGATGGGAAACAACAGAACAATATCAGGGATACCCGGGAGATGGGAAACAACAGAACAATATCAGGGATACAAGGGAGATGGGAAACAACAGAAAAATATCAGGGATACACGGGAAATGGGAAACAACAGAAAAATATCAGGGATACACGGGAAATGGGAAACAACAGAAAAATATCAGGGGTACACGGGGGATGGGAAACAACAGAACAATGTCAGGGATACACGGGAGATGGGAAACAACAGAGAACAATATCAGGGGTACATGGGAGATGGGAAAGAACAGAGAACAATATTAGGGGTACACAGGAGATGGGAAACAACAGAACAATATCAGGGATACACAGGAGATGGGAAACAACAGAACAATATCAGGGGTACACGGGAGATGGGAAACAACAGAACAATATCAGGGATACACGGGAGATGGGAAACAACAGAACAATATCAGGGATACACGGGAGATGGGAAACAAAAGAACATTATCCGGGGTACACGGAGATGGGAAACAACAGAACAATATCTGGGATACAGGAGAAATGGGAAATAACAGTAAAATATCAGGGTTACACGGTAGATGGGAAACAAAAGAACAATATCAGGGATACACTGCAAATGTGAAACAACAAAATAATATCGGGGTAAACGGGACATAGGAAACAACAGAAAATAACAGGGATACACGGGAGATGGGAAACAACAGAACAATATCAGGGATACACGGGAAATGTGAAACAACAGAACAATATCAGGGATACACGGGAGATGTGAAACAACAGAACAATATCAGTGATGAACGAGAGATGTGAAACACAGAACAATATCAGGGGTACACGGGAGATGGGAAACAACAGAACAATATCAGGGATACACGAGAAATGGTAAACAACAGTACAATATCAGGGATACATGGGAAATGGAAAACAAAAGAACAATATCAGGGGTACACGGGAAATGGGAAACAACAGAACTATATCAGGGATAACGGGAGATGGGAAACAACAGAACAATATCAGGGATACACGGGGGATGGGAAACAACAGAGAACAATATCAGGGGTACAGGGAAGATGGGAAACAACAGAACGATATCAGGGATGCACGGGAGATGGGAAACAACAGAAACATATCAGGGATAAACGGGAGATGGGAAACAACAGAACAATATCAGGGATACGCGGGAGATGGGAAACAACAGAACAATATCAGCGGTACATGGGAGATTGGAAACAACAAAACAATATTAGGGGTACACGGGAGATGGGAAACAACAGAACAATATCAGGGATAAATGGGATATGGGAAACAACAGAACAATATCAGGGACCACCTTAACTGTGAAACAAGGACATGACACGCTCCCTTCATCATTCTGAGGCAATTGCTCGCTCGGTCTGATGACCCATGAGTTGCGCCCCTTGACCGTGAGAGGATCCGTAGATCGTAGGTCAGAATCGAGATTCCCCCTGATTATGCTTCTTGGTCTCTTTGCATTATTTCGCACTGTTTGCATCCACCGAATCGGGGAACGTCTTAGACCAAATTGATACACCCTGACATAACTTAAATACTGTTCAATGCGGCGTTACATTCAATTCGCACACTCTGAAAGATTGTCCTTACCTAACATCCCTGCCACCAAGAGAAGCACCGTCTTCACATCCATCTCCAAGAACTCTACAACACAGACAAAAGCTGGTTAGTGAAACTGTGTGACAAATAAAACATGTTTTATATTTACTGCACGTATTACTTACCTAGTGTTTCCTCTGCAGCATAAACGCCAGCTTCCAGCACAGACGGAGGCAGCTGCTGTTTGATTCACTCTGCGGCAGGGATGCGCCACGATGGGAAAGAGATAACAACCCAGAATTATTCACCACCGGTCATTGAAAAACACACACGATACATAACGTTGCAGGCTTGGTACTTTGTAATGTGGTTGTAATTGTGAAGAGAAATAGCAAACGTGAATACATTGGAGTCGTCACGTTACTTACTCGCACAAATTACTGGGATATAATCCATTAATTAATAACTGCATAAGCACCTTGATGATATTTGCTACATTGCTTTACACAATTATCCCGCTGTCAAATAGCTGGAATATTTATTGCTAAGTGCGGCGTTTAACAACTAACAAGCAAACAAACAAACAAACAAAGTGATCAATCACCTGACTGTGCACACAACACATGCCAAGGCAACAGTGTTGCTTCCTGCAGCTTTAATGATATTGGGGTCAAAATGAAAGACAAATTTCACATATTCACGTCCCTTTCAAACTGCTGAATAAACAGACATTTCAACATAACTCGCGTGAGAAAGATACCAATCGCTAGGTAGAATTTCAATTTGTTGGAACTCGGTTCTTTTAAAGCTATCATTTTTTTATTGATGCCTATTTTCAGCCGTATTATGTTTGATACGAGAACAGTTGAAATCACAATAGAAAGGCGAGGACAGGAGGCTCGTGGGGTGGGCGTTGAAGCTCCGGGCGTGAGTCGACCTGTGTGCAAGCCTTGGTGGCAGCAGAGATGTTGTATCAACTCTGTATCTAAATATAAACTTTCCACTGGTGTGAGCCGTGGCTGAAAAAGTGCAGGGGGTAAATAAGTCTTGCTCCAAGGCTGTACTGAAAGATAAGTGCATGGATGTGTAGTAATTCTATCCTCCTAATAGGCAAGGCTAGATATGTGGAGGACTACAGTTTCTATTAGGGACAACTAGAAATTTAACTGCAAGTCTAGGGGTCAATAAAACATATGCTTGTTGGAGAGCGATAACGTGTGGTCAGGAGACTTAGTTTAAAGGAATCCCCTCAGGATCTGTTCGTATAACCGAGGTTCATTAGCGTCATCACGCAGGCCCTCTTCCACATAGCACGTCTTTGGGCCTTGAACTATTTGCAGTTTGCAGTTTCGTTTTGAGACAAGGCAATATTTTATTGTACCTATGGGAATTCATACGACTCGTGCTAAGAAGCTGTTTGATCAAGTTTACAACGTCCAAGGGCACAGTCAAGCTTCATAAAAGGTGTATAGTAGACATGTTTGACGCATCAGTAGCAAGAATGATGTCCGATGCAATTCCCTGTTGTACCATGTGTTCCCGTTTGTGACTTGTGCCGCCGATGAGGCAGAATACGCTTGCCTTTTCTTAAACATTTGTATCATCACTTTCTGATAGTGATTCATAAACTCGTGTTCATGATGTGGTCGGAATCTTACAATCAACTCATTTCTTATGAATTTGGCAAGGGTTTCATCGCCTTAATTGTACAGAAAAGGAGTTCCATGCATATGTCAAAACAAACATATAAAATAACGACAACAACATAAACACTGTTTATACGCCCACCAGAGGAGAATAAATACCAACAAGGCGTCAAACAAAACAAAAAAACGTTTGTGCAGTGACTACAAGTGCAGGAAAAAAGTGGTTAACGTCTGAAACCTGCATCATTTGGGGCTTTCCTCCCACATTAAGCTGACACGTCGTCACATAACTGGAATACTGTTAAAAGCGGCGTTAAACCCAAATCACTCACTCTAAATAGAACGTTGTGGGAAAATTGCGGTCGCGCAGCACAGGGTCTGACTATAAAAATGCGAAATCCTAAACACAAACAGATACATAGTCATCTGGCAATGCAATGCGGCACTGAACTGAACAAGAGCCTGTGCCATGCTATTAAAGACAAAATCGCGACGAAACTTGGCCCTTCAACACTTTACATGATCCCGATCGTCAACATTTTGCTCGCGCAGGAGGCAAAGGCGACTCACACAGTATATATACGTACAACAAAGTGTTTTTTTTGTCAAATATATTCCACACAGAAATATTTTGTCAAAGTCTAAAAGCGGGGATGTATTTTAAGTGTGAGAAAAGGGGAATAAATTAGAGAACATACCTGCTGACTGCTCGTGAATAAGAGTCACTTCACCACAACCGGGCTGTTCCTGTTCACAAACCGACAGTTCCTCGTATGTTCTCCGTTACGTAACATTACACTGGCAGCTCTGCACACAGACATTATACATTTGAATGTCACTGGTGGAATCACTATATCGCTGATGAGAGCTATCCAGACCATTCCATTAGTGGACAATTAGTATTGTCATGATATCATTCATGCCTACATCACCCCACAATGGAATCCCAGAAGACACTTCTTGCTTGTTTTATAGTGGGCGAGTGAGTGAGTTTGGTTTTACGCCGCTTTAAGCAATATTCCAGCAATATCATGACGGGAGACACCAGAAATGGCTTCACACATTGTACCCATGTCTGAAATCGAACCCTGGTCTTCGGCGTGACGAGCGAACGCGTTAACCAGTAGGCTACCCGGAATATGCTGTAAAACTAATACATTGCAACATTGCTTGTTGACGTGATAAGCGTGAGTTGGGTGTAACGCTACTTCGAGGAGTACTCCAGTTATCTCCATCATCCCGAGGCAAGGGCGTTAACTTACTATAAAAGTTCAGTTTCCCCACTTGCCGAACTAGGCTGGTATTATGGAGACACATTTTGGCTGGACTAACGAGTCTATGCATTTGTAAGCAGATAATTTCCAAATCTTTTCATGTTTTTAATCAAGGTGCTCACGTGATTTGATGCATTTAGCGATGTATGACCCATTTTTAGACAATATAGATCTTGATTATAGATCAGGTCGTCCTGACTGGGCGCCACTATTTTGTTTGAAGTGATACGAGAGGTGGAATCTGATTGGTCCATAGGAGAGGCTTAAAATGGACGTAACTGGTAATAGCCACTGGTGGCGCTACGATCGAGCCCAGTCATTCCACCCTTGTTCGGCAAGTTCGAAGTGGTCAACGTCAGAGACCTGCATCACTTCGGGCTTTCCTCCCACATTAAGCTGACACGCCGCGATATAACTGGAATACTGTTAAAAGCGGCGTTAAACCCAACTCACTCACTCACTCACAACTGACATACTTAACTACCGGGCAAAAGAAAGTTTTCACTTTAAAAATAGTTGTATAAAAAGCAAAAAAGCTGGTAAAGGTTTGAACCCCCTCTGAAAACATTCGCCCAAATGCAATATGACCACAACCACAACGCAGATTTTCGAACACAGCTTTCCAAATCATGCATTGTTGAAAACGTGCAAAACGTGATTTTAAGACATTGGTCCAAATGCACGTGCGTCATTGTGGCATAAATACCGACGTTGTAATTGGACAGAACAGGCATTCAGTAAGCAAAAAACCACCAAGAATATGCCCAGATTTACAGAGGCGCAACGAGACAGAGCGATCGGTATGGCCAACATGGGGGCTAAACTACGTCAGATAGCCAAAACATTCAGCAAGTTAATAATCCGCTACCAACAGACAGGTCAGACTCAAGACCGGCCAAGATCGGAAAGACCGAGAGTGGCAACACCGGCCGAAGACCGCTACATCCGGCAGATTCACCTCAGAAACAGATGTGTGACGGCGAACAGTCCTTCGACGACTTCGTACGGCTGGTTTATACGAGCCTACCGACCCTTCCGTGGAATGGCCTTGATCCGTCTACACCGAAAACGCAGACTGCAATGGACTCGAACTGTACGTCGGTGGCAGCGACGTGACTGGGCGAGAGTGCTCTTTACAGATGAAAGTCGGTTCTGTCTGTTCAGGAACGATGGCAGAGTTCGAGTTTTTCGATGAATGGGAGAGCGACTGGCGCCAAATTGCATTAGAGAAGTTCATCCTTTTGGAATGAGTGAGTGAGTTTGGTTTTATTCCAGCAATATCACGGCTGTACCCATTGTACCCATGTCTGGATGACGAGCGAACTCTTTAACCACCAGGCTACCCGGCCGCCCCCCACCCGTTTGGAATGGGGTGGCATTTGTGGCCAGATTACAACACGGCTGGTTATCATCCGAGGAAACCTGAATACACAGCGCTACAGGGATGAAGTGTTGAGACCTGTTGTGGTTCCCTTTATTCAACATCACCCAAGAGGATTAATTTTGCAATAAGACAACGCAAGGCCTCACACCGCCCGAATTGTTCAAGACTACCTGAACAACGTTAACGTCAACGTATTGCCCTGGCCACCTTGTTCTCCAGACATGAACCCCATTGAACATCTCAGGGATCATCTTGATCGTCAGCTGAGACAACTTGTACCGACTCCAGCGAACCGACAGGACTCTATTGAACTTATGGAACAGGATTCCTGTTGACGTTATCCGCCGACTGACGACGTCAACGAGGAGGCGTGTGTTGACGTGCTACCTGACTACTGTGTCATTAATGGACTCGTCATGCACTATTTCAATGAACTCTGATTTGTGTAATTTTTAATTTGGAGCCCTTGACTTTTACTTTGTGTACTGCGGAGAATGCAATCGGCATTACAATGCATTTTCATTCTAATTCATCGAAAATGATTTCTGTTTATAAATTAATCATAATAAATCTCACATATGCCTTTGTTTTTGACTATGGTCATGACTCATGCAGGCTAATATTGCATATTAACAAGGAGCAGGCAAATGGTTTTGTTAGAATGCGTAAAACGTCAATGCCAGAGAACAATCAGATTATCCGACAAAACAGCATTGAGAATTATATGAATGGAATGCTAAAAATAAGTCATGCAGATGCTCGCGAAAAATGTAAGCATATCCTGCCCTACAGGTAGCTGATACTACTGGGCAACTCAAAACGTGCTTGAACAGTCGACAGTTGACACCAAGCACACAGCGTCACGTATTGATGTTTTGGGGTGATCTCGGGGATACTTGTCAAATGTGTTCTGAAATGACATGGTTTGTGAGTCCACTTTACTTCGTTTTGTCTTGTATAAGTGGAAAGGTGTTACACCTGTTCTGAAAACAAGTTTACCTGACTCTGAAATGAAATATTTGCTTCAAACCGGTGCTATAGGAAGAAATGACAAGATCCAAAATGTATTGCACAGCTGTGATGCGTTGATGAAAAAGGTTTCACACTGGTCCAGTACTGATTACAGACAACTGAACAGTCTCATTTAGATATGAAAATATCTCGCACCCAAAACATGTCATAGAAGTTGGTGATCATATGATCACATAGTATTTAAAGACTGGGTTTTACCATATGTATTTTCCTATTCGTATTCAAGGAGTTCCAGAGATCACTATTAGGAATAGGCTGTTCTGCCATTTGGACTGAAAATAAGCCCGTAGTATTTCATAAAAGACAACACTTGAAATGGTGATCCACGCAAGATCAGTAGTCTTCAGGGTAACTTCATTTGTTGATGACCACTAGCTTTCAGCGCCACCTGCATATATATATGCCTGTCGAGATACTGTACTGAGTTAATTGGGGATTTTAGGTTGGCGATTAATCAGCGACAAATCATCCCTCAATCCAGAGGACGAGAGAGAATTTCTTGGATGCTCAGTTGTGCCTCTGGAGTGCCCCTTAGCAGTACCAAAATGCATACTACATTAATTGAGACATGACTTGTCTAGATTTCTAAGGGGAATTGGGGCTGGAACATTAGCGCAAGGTGCTGGTTTGTGTATGTCACTCTGGCGTGCTGTGTTGCCAGGGAAACTAATGTCATGAGCAGAATGGACTGTCGGCAACAACGAAATCCTGTTTCAGCTGCACTTGACTAATGAAGTCAAACCGGAGCTGAGTTGATGGAGTAACTCTGTTGGCAGCTGGAATGGTAACATATTGCTCCAAAAGCACGCACAAAGACAGATGCGGACAAACGACAGCCACTGGGGTTGGATTCATGACAAAAGACATATTTGCTCTGTTGGTCCACAAAAGCTAGTCCAATTTCTGTCAAACTTTACGTGTTTACTGCTGCTTCACAATTCTGTTGTTTTTTTACTTGGGTCATCGGTCTTGTGATTTGTCAGCGAATATCCGATTCATGATTTTCAGAGTACGTTATACTTTTGCATGTTTGCTTATTTCCTGTGAATATCGAAAGAGGTTTGACGCTTTTATTCAAAACCCTACTCTTCTGAACTTACCAGCTGAAATGTTTTAAAACTCTCTGCAATTATCTCCATATTTCTTACATCCAACCTTTGGGCTTGCCCAAGTGGTGTTCCACACCACTCTTTTGCCTTTGTACCCAACGGAATCTTGTATCGGAAGATGATCAAAGGTTCTGGATAGAAAACATTGAAGGTGTGCATAATGTTGGTTTGGGGTGCTTGCACGCCCTGAGATGGGTCGATTAACATGACTATGAAGCAAGTATCTTTACAGATTCCATGGCAGCAATAAACGCTATAGAAGCTAGTGCACATGGACCCAGAGATGACTCTGTTTATGAGATATTAAAATCGGATAAATGTCTAAACACGAAGTACACAGCATGCGATAATGTATAGGTTCCAGCATATGTTGGAATGCATTGGAATAGGATCGCAGATCATTTGGCCATATCTGGATGACAAAATCCAGAAGTTGATCTTAAGATTTTCGGCAAGCCCTAAAGATTTGGAAACTGTTTTATGGAAATCTATTTCGTCTATTGGCAACAGTTGTAGGGTGCTGGCACTATCGGCATAGGTGTCCCCCAAAATTGATGAATCCCACAAATTGGCAGTGCAGTCATGGCAAACGCACAAGTAGCATTCAGTTAGATTCCTAACGGTCAAGGCGGGAAGAATTTAGTATATGGTATATAAATTCAGGGTTAAAAATAGGAAAGAAGATAGAGTCTACCGGCGTTGCTGTATGAAAACCTGTCACGCCACACTCCACACCTACAACGGCGTGATCACAGCTTATAAGAACATCCATAACCACGTTGCTTACGATGCAAAGATCCAAGTTGACAAGTTCACGGCCAACCTGAAGATCCGTTTTAGTGAAGAGACCAAACCGGTGCCCACCATCTATCATGAGGAAATTTCAGCTAATTTATCTATGCCATGTCTAATTTTCTCATACAAAAATTATATGAATGTTTATACATAAATACATTTCTATGGTTGCTTTTAACAATTTTATATCTTACTTCGATCATTTTGTGAATTTTAACAAAAGTTATAAATTGCTTATTTTTTCATTACAGGTCTACGGTCTGATGCAGCAACATCCGACTTGGTACAACTGTGGCTCTGCACTGTACCGATCCAGGGCCAAAACAAGACCTCCCCTTCCCAAACAGCGTTCCGATATCCAGCTTAACGACACCTACACGAAGACATCATCCCAAGATGACTTCCTGTTGCACCAAGACGACAACATGCTGATCTCAGGCCTAGACCATCTTCTGCGATCGGACATTTGACATGTGTCCACAACTCTTCAATCAGATCTACACCATACATGCATTTGTTGAAGACAAGATGTTCCCCCTTGTGTACGCCCTATTACCAGACAAAAAACAACAAACATATACAAGCTTCTTCAATGTACTGAGCGAGAAGACGACCGAGATGACTGCCCTGCAACTGATGCCTGAAATAATCTTCACAGACTTTGAATCATCCACCCAGGATGCCCTAAGAACTGTGTTCCCAACTTCCGAATTGAAGGGCTGTTATTTCCACTTTGGACAGTGTATTTGGCGAAATGTGCAGAAGTTGGGTCTCCAGACTACATATTCAAGAGATCGGAATGTTTATCGTTTCGTGAGGCGAGCTGTTTCCCTTCCACTTGTTCCAGTCCAGCATATTGAAGATGTGTGGCTGAGTGTCCTTGAAGACGCCCCTCTGGAGGAAGTCCTGAAGTTTACGTCACCGACTACTGGGTAGAAGATAACCAGGGTCGCCATATGTGGAACCACCACAACACAGTTGGACCTAGAACGACAAATCACGTGGAGGGGTGGCACAGCAAGATTGCGAAGGTATTGGGTGCGCCTCATCCAAATATCTTCAAGATTGTATCATTTTTTCAAAGCCGAACAAGCGTATGTCGAGTCGACCATCCATCAGCTAGAGTCTGGTGGGAAAATTCCTCCAAGAAAGCGAAAGTACAGACAACTTGATGACAGACTGCAGATAGAGAAGCACCACCTGCAGAATGGCACCAAGACCATTATACAGTTTGCTGATTCTGTGCATATCATGAAATTAAGGAAATAACATGTATATGTATCATGATTTTGTACACATAATTGTACATGTAGAATGATTTTGTACACATAATTGTACATGTAAAATGATTTTGTACACATAATTGTGCTTTCAGTGTTGTACAATATGTTTTTATTTTGCAAATAATAAATCATTATTTACATTCTTGTGTATGCTTATTTCAATATACTAGTATATTCATGGGTCTATACATACATTGTGGCATAGTGGGCACTGCAACCCTGATGGTGATACGGCCGAATCCCTTAATCCTTTGTTGTTATAAGATCCAAATTCAAAAGTGGGCACAGTGGGGGTAAAACCCGGCCGACATATTACAAACTTCGACCATCTGGTCATACATCATCTTAGCGTTAAGATCGTCAAATTAATGATAGTTCGCATCAGTGGCACGATCGTTAAATTTTGCCCCGCTTCTTACTCTGAATATTACTATTTTATTCATGAAAACTTTTATTCTTTGAAGATTCAAATGAGTACACAAATTACAGACACTCTTACAGTCACAACCAATTTCTGATGTGCAGATGCAACAATCACTTTTAGCATACACAGTGGCGGTGACTAGATGATCACAGGGAGTATCTGTCACAATACAAACATTGTTGCCACAATATCTTTCCTTGTCAGGAACACAACTGCAAAACGCAGCTTTGGGTACAACACAATTAATCATTTCTATTAAGGTCTTAGTCCTATTTCTCATTTTTTTTAATCATTTTCCTCAAAACATGTAATGAAATTGTATTTTAGGATCAAAGAATGTATATATGCATAGTGCTGCAAAGGCTAACATTTAGATTTCACATTCAGGGCCACATCAAAATCCTAAATCTGTAAGGTCAACTGTAGTTATTTATCATTTTTTCAAAACCCTGATACACAAACATAACCATATCTTCCAATTAAGAACACTATCCTTTTTCTGATTGCATAATTACACATTGGCTAAATTGTGCTTATAGTTTGAATTGTCCACTCCCAGGACAAAGCAATGTAGATCGATAATCGATGCTTAGAGATCCTGAAATTTCAATCAATACAAAAGGTGTTATGTCATGTATCCACATCATAATCAAAACATACATCAATATACTTATCGGAACTGACAATTAAAATATAGATCACATTTAGTAAAAAACAACGTCTGAAAAAAATGAATATGTTTTGATAATAAAATTCTCTATAAATAGGATATAAATATACATAGCATACCCATCTGAATTAAAGTAAATTTCAACATATCATAATAATGTATAGCATTGAATACACTGGTTTAACAACTAGTGTATATTCAAGTTGAAGCAAAGAAACCCTGCAAACACAAAGAGCAATTGACTAATCAAATACTATTGTGACTAGAAATGAGACAAAACTACTGAAAACCCACCTCAAACAGGCAAATGTTTTTGACAATAGAAACTATTTCCTTAAAAAGACAAGACTAAGCATCACAATCAAAGTCTGCCGGCTTTATCTACAAACCAAGAACAAGCAATTATTGCTTCAGTATATACAATGTTTTCAGGGTTGGGTTACGACAGAAATAATGCATCTGTAAATCATGAGCATGTCAACCTTTGCATTTGGAGTGTTTAAAGTTGTGAAAACAAGATATGTTAGCATATTTGCAAATAGCAAAGTTACTGGTATTCATGTTTACAGTACACCTTGTCAAAGTTGAATCTTGTATCAAGAATGTGTGTCTTCTCTATTTAGAAAACGTAGCAGATGTGTGCCTTGTACAGCAAATTTGCGAAAGCAATAACATTGCAGTTATGACTGTTTAAAAACCATGACCTCATCAGTAGGGCCAGCTGATAATGAACAACTGGCTCACTATTCCAAAGTGTGAAATTCAGGTCCACGTGAACATATTTATATGTTGGTCTCAGTTGGTTATCAGTTGACTGCCAGACATGTTTGTTAATTATTAGACTATTTATGTGACATCATCTGTAAGTTGATTCAGAATCTATAATTTGAAAAAGGAATTGTGCCTAACTGGCACACTGCTTGAATGATATCTCTGTTGGCCCCAACTAAAAGATCCATAGTTACGTGAACCCAGTATGTCAACTTTCTCTGAATATTATGGTTGACAGTTGATATGGCGTTTGATTCCACCACCTTCAGCAATATTCAAGCCATATGACCAGCATACAACAAACAGTACGTCATAGTGAAATATGCTAACGCCGCTATGAACAGTATTTCAGTTATATCCCGGCGAGTCAACTTGACAAGAACCAAAATATGAAGGTACCGGTATGTTGCTGAAAAACTTAGCAGAACATTATCAGTCAGAAACTGGGATTCGAACATGTATTTAAAGGTTTCCGACACGCACAAGGATGTATTTCTGCACAGCTAATTGCGGCGCCTTTGACGGCTGGGACATGCTTGCAAATATGACAGTAGCTGTGGTAGTAATAGTAGAAGTAGTAGTAGAAGAATGAATGAGTTGGGGTTAACACCGCTCTGAACAGTATTGCAGGTATATCACGTTCTGTCAGCTTAGTGTGCGAGGAAAGACCGAAGTGATGAAGTTCTCATACGCTTACCACTTTGGTGAAACCTACGAGCACAGGAATGGTGCGGACAAACCTAGAAACATAAACGGGGCGAACCGGGATTCGAACCCACGACCATAGGTTTATGGCGTGGCCGGGAGACGCAACTCAACTCAAGTAGTAGTAGTAGTAGTAGTAGTATGATACAAAACGGACGTACCAATAGCTTTGCTGTAAGCTGAACTAGAATCATGGGGCTCTTTTTAATTTTAATGCAGTAAGAAAATGTTTTACGATCATGTAGTCACATTATCCACACTTGATGTACTGATAGTTTCCTTATAAAACTCAGTTTGAACTGTTTGACATCCGTTTTGCTTATAAAATCCCGCAAATATATAATCGCGCTAATTTCGCCCATAGGTTTGGATTTATCTCACTGTTGGTGTCTGTTTTGGTATTTCTGAGGACGTTCGGGGGAGTTTACCAATGATAATAATGGGGCCCAATCGGGAATTCGGAATCTGTGGTAACAAGATCGTGGCAAGTCCGTGAACAACAGCGTCTGACTGAAATCACAGTCGCTTAAATATTCCAGTCAATTTAAAAATTACTGTAAAAATTGACCATTTATGTTATGATAACGAACTCAACACATTTTGATGTTCAGTGTAATCACCCAGTGAAAATGTAAGGGTTAACAGAAGACAATATATATTTTGTTAGTTTTATTGTTTCTAATCCCAGCATACCTATTGTATATTGCTCTTTTGGGCCCTTTTCAGCTTCTTAATAATCTTCACTTTAGTCAATCTGTCAAATGAATCAACTTGACAGTCAATTTGTAAAATAACTGAAATGTGTAGGCATTTTGTAAACTGCCTGAGTGAATCACATTTTACACACTATCTGTGACAGGTTATTAAAATATGCTCAATAATGGCATTGTTGACATCATAGGTAAAAATTGTAACGGGACGGAACATACTCTAAACAACAGTTTCCGTCAGCATTGATATTCAAATACTCTCTGCATATACAGTGAGGACTAAACCCTGACACTAAAATCCTACAAGGATTTGAACAAATTATGATGTCACCGTGGGAGGAAACACACATGAAAGTTCAGCGTCTTTTGTATGGTTATGTTTACAGAGGTCAAATATTCAGTTTGCGCGAATTATAAAACATGGCAAAAACAATAAGGTCAATACAATGGCAAAACTATTGCAAAAAATAGGATGTAGACAAGGTGATCCCATTTCCCCATATCTTTTTATTCTAGTAGCTGAAATTCTAAGCATACTTATTAGAGAGAATACCAACGTTAGTGGTATAGAGATGCATGGAAAAGATCATAAACTTGGTCAATATGCAGACGACACTGAATTATTCTTAGATGGTACTCCAGAATGTCTTAATGCTGTAATCAAAACACTTAATGATTTCTACACAATAAGTGTCGTACCCATACGGGGAAAAGAAGCCAGGTCTGCTGTCTGACAAGCGAACACTTTACCACCAGGTTCCACCCTCATCTAGAGTCTAGGAGAACATTGCAACCGTCGTGAGAACAGTGACGAAGAGAAATATGATCGTCAGAGCACGTTCGAGGACGATGGCCAGTTGCTTCCATTCATATGTAATCTGGTCAAGGCTGTCTTGTTTGGCGACCCTCCTCTTCTGTAGCCCTACGCCCTGCTCTACTGTGTGGAGTAGCCGGTTGAGAACATCCACTACGTTAGTCCCGCCAGCCTGCTGTCCCTCCGTCAGGCTCAGGGTGGGTGCTGGTTTGTCTGCATGGTTGGCCTCGTCATAAGCGGGATTTCGGAGGTTCTCTAAATGGCATTTGAAAGGATCATCCGAGCTTTTAAAATGAAACGTATATAAGGACTTGTCAATAACAATCCAAGGACAAACATATATACTGGGTCTGTCTGTATCTATGTCTCTCTGTATGTCTGTCTCTCTCTCTCTCTCTCTCTCTCTCTCTCTCTCTCTCTCTCTCTCTGTCTGTCTCTCTCTGTCTCTCTCGCAAATGTTTGTTTGATATTTAAATTGCCAGTTGATGAAACAACAGACCAAGTTTGTGCCAAAAGAAACCAAACTATTTCACGCCAGTAGTGACAATCAAACATACCATTTCCTGGTCGTCAGACTCTGGTCCGTCTATTTTGATGAACAGGATCCTGGCAAGAAAACTGAAGCACACAGTTTTCACAAGCCTTGGCAGTTTGTGTCCCCTCGCTCCTCGGTGATGAATATTGAGAGTGAACACGGCCAGGCCTGTACTCAGCGACACAATGAAGATACTGATAGCGTAGTACCTAACTGTGGAGGAAGAACTCAGGATATTTGGTAGGGATCATAATATTATGCAAGAATGTCTCATAAAATAAGTATAGTGTAGATAATTTATTTTCAGGAAATGGTAAAAAATGTGTCGCGCGTCATAATCAGTGAAACGGTTTGACACAGAGGTAATTGAAAGGACATGTTCCGGATACAAAATAGAGCATGCAGTATAAATGTAGTATAAATGTAGTATACGTGTAGTATAAATGTACTATACATGCAGTATAAATGTAGCATGCATGCAGTATAAATGTAGTATACGTGTAGTGTAAATGTATACATGTAGTATAAATGTAGTATACGTGTAGTATAAATGTAGTATACGTGTAGTATAAATGTAGTATACATTCAGTTTAAATGTAGTACACATGCAGTATAAATATAGTATACATGCAGTATAAATGTAGTATACATACAGTATAAATATAGTATACATATAGTACAAATGTAGTATACATGTAGTATAAATGTAGTATACTGAACCGAAAAGAAACGTCACCATGGATAGATAAAAGAGAAACCTCATTTGTCCAAACACTGTAAACATTACTTTGAGACATATTAAAAAGATGAAATTTGGCAAAATTGATCATCAAGGTTGAAATTAAAGTGTCAAATGTTCTTAAAGTGAAACACAACACTAGTCTGTGAGAAATTGCATCACAAGTCAGTATGTCGTGTGTCCGTCATGTGCATTGATGACTGCCGTACAACGTCGATACATCAAATGGATGAGGCGGTTGATGAAGGCCATAGGCACTTGAGCACACACTCTGAGGCCGTCTTTGAATCTCGTCCCACAGGTCCTCAATGGGATTTTAATCGTGACTGAGGGCAGGCCACTGCATGGTTCTGATCCTATTCTGCTGGAGGAAGTCTCTTGTGGCTCTCGCAGTGTGGGCACGGGCGTTATCATGCTGAAACTCGTGGTTGCGGCGACGTGCCAAGTGAGGTATAGCATGGGGTCTCAAAACTTGATCAATGTACCGAGCTGCTGTGACACCATTGCCTCTCCCTGGACCGATGTTCTGGAAGACCACAAGACCGGCCCTCTGTGCAAGACCAATTCCACCCAACACCATGATGGTCGGACCAGCCCACGAGTCTCTCTCAACAACACAAGCATCCGAATAATGTTCCCCACGGCGTCGCCAGACTCGTCGACTCACGGTGTCCGCCCTAATGTGTCGCTGGTTCGTCCCCATGGTCTGTCGAGCAGTTTCCGGACCAGTAACAAAGCGATCTTGAAGATGCTGTCGCACAACGTGACGTACCTGACGTCGGTTGGTGACCCTTGGTCTTCATCTGTCGGTGGTCTAGATCTGGTACCGTTGCTGGAGCCTGTTTCTTGTCCTTACGTGGACTTGAAATACATTGGCTACTTGCCGGCTGGTTTGTCAAGCTTGCAATCGTCCAAGGGCTTTGTGTCTCTCATTTCTTGTCAATCTTGGTATGTGGTAGCAATTCAACAACGAATGAATGTTATCCGATCCGGGTGGATCTTTATTGGGCAAGAAATGGGGGAACGCATGTGCATTTCAATTTGTAACAAACACACGTGCATCGGGTTACCATAGCCGTTGCCGTAATGCGTTTGGGCGATCGGTTTTATTGTCATCTGCTTTGTTTTTTTATCATCAAATTTCATTTTTCCGGACAAGGTAATGTTAAATTTTAGAAGCTTTGACAAAAATTACCCAGATATTTACATGACAACTTTTCAAGCAATGTTACATGGGGTGACGTTTCTTTTGCGGTCCAGTATATGTAACAATTTATTCGTGATTATATTCGCGTATTCAATTGTTTAGTTGACCTTTATCAAAGCGATGAAACCAGTCAAATGTTTACATAAAGCAGAATAAAACACAGACTAGGAAACCAGTGGTGTTTAACCTCATCTTAGTCTATACATATATATAAAAGACAAGACAATTGGAAGATAAGCTTGTGTATTGAAAACAACGAAGCATAAGATTGATTAAATTAGCGAAACCATACTAGGTATCCATTATCTGTAAAAGTTGATTAATGAACATATTAATGTTTCGTGTATGTACTAGTTTAGCAGAACAATATCAAGATCACTGGGATCAATTCTGGGCAGGTCATATGGGAAGGGCGCCCTTTATTTCTATAGGCCAACTGACCCTCAGGCCAAATGAGAAGCAGGCCAATGAGGTTCACTTTTATTTGTTGAACGCGGTACTCAGTAATATTGCATCTATATCATATCAGCTTTAAAAAACTCGAGTTTCAACCAGATAACGTTTTGTTTGTTTGTTTAACGCTGCAGTCAGCAATATACCAGCTATATGACGGCGGTCTGTAAATAATCGAGTCTGGACCAGCCAATCCAGTGACTGACGTTATGAGCATTGATCAACGCAATTGGGATACAATGACATCCAAATCAACCAGGTCGGCGAGCCTGACCACCAGATACCGTTAGTCGCCTCTTATGACAAGTATAGTCGCCTTTTTACGGCACGCCTGGGTTGCTGAAGACCTATTCTACCCCGGATTTTCAAGGGTCTTTTGAGCAACGTCCTAGGCGTCTCTGTAAGATGACAAACTATGGACCATGTCACCTATTTTCCGATTCATCACTCAACCGCTCATTCACTCACTCAAGTATTTGTTCCTGATACATAATATATTTTAAAATGGGAGCACGGTTGTCTGATCGTCTTGGACACTACAATTCACTATGCAGGGTGCTCACTCTAGGACATAACTGAAATACAGCGGTATTCAACCCAACCTATTTACTCGGTCGTTTTAAAAAAAATAAAAAAGTAAAACATACCAATAAGAGGAACCACAGACGACGTCGGTGGCATTGCCGTCGAGAGCACAAGCAACAATGCTATCATTGCCAGGAGAGACGTGATTCCTATAGTAACTTTTTCTCCAGATTCATTCGGCACCAGAAGTCCCAGCAGAGCAACCAACGTGACGACTAGACAGGGCATCATTAGATTAACCAGGAAGAACAAGGGCCTCCGTCTCACGACCACGTCGTACGTCAATGTGACGTAGGGCTCGGCGCAACATGTATAATATGAGGTCTGTCGGCTCGTCGTGAATGACAACAGTTCCAATTCTGTCTGAAATCTGTAATCACTTAAACTTGCGTCCCCACCTTCTCCATTTGTAATATTTAGTTGCTTGTCATTGTATGTCCACGACTCGAAAGACATCCGACACCGTTGTTGATCCATGGGGAAGTATTGAAGGTCAAGGTGGCACGGCGTTTCTAGGATGGCCTCATACTTGAGATCAACTTCTCCACTTGAATGTAGTATGGCCTTGTTTAGTCCGCTGGACGATATTTGATTGTTTGGTCCCACTCTGCACCGGAAAGTAACACAAATTACCAAACAAAGTCCATCTCTCAATGTACCTAGGTTAATGGGCGTTAAAATGTCCATTCGGGAAAGTATGCCTTTAGATGTTTCATACATCCATTTAAATAATTGTATTTCTAAAATGATTTCGCATCTGCATTAAGAATTTCGAGCCTATGAATTACCAACTACTTATTATAGCTTGACAAGATTTGCAGCTGTATCATGGCTACCGTCATTTGACTTCCCTTCCAACCGATTCATCCCAATCTTTGCGTCCTATCATATAACCCAGTACTTGCCATGCATGGCTGTTCGGGATATATGAAGGAGTAAGTGAGTGAGTTTGGCTTTATGCCGCTTTTAGCAATATTCCAGCAATATCACGGCGGGGAACATCAGAAATGTGCTTCACACATTGTCCCCATGTCGAGAATCGAACCGAATCGGCGCGACGAGGGAACGTTGGAACCATTAGGCTACCCGATATTGGAAGGAAAAAGCAAAGCAAGAGTGGCACTTACTTTCATCATAATGCATGCTCTTTCTAAGAAAGGGGGCACGGGTGGCGCTGTCGTCTAAGGCGCCGCGATTCGCTGTGCAGAGTTGCGTCCCATGGGCACGTCAGAAACCTATTTTTGTGGGCTCGAATCCCGGTTCGCTCCGATTATGTTTCTAGGTTTATCAGCACGATACCGTGCACCATACTCATGGGTTTCACCGAAGTGGTAAACGTCGGAGACCTGCATCACTTCGGGCTTTCCTCCCACATTAAGCTTACACGCCGTGATATAACTGGAAAACTGTTAAAAAGCGGCGTTAAACCCAACTCACTCACTCTTTCTAAGAAGGGGGTACTTACGAGTATTTTGCTCGAATGTCAGGCGTCCACATGTCATCGGATGGGATTCGTAGGTCGGTAACGTTTCCATACCTTTCTGGTTGCCATGCTAATGCTGTATCCCTCCATTTCTAGAGAATATAACATCATGCGGATAAAATACGCTAAACCATGTTATTTATATTTGTGAGTATTATGGCCGTGTCTGGTTTCCATTTATCAGACAATTTGAAGAAAACATTCACAAGATAATCTGAATTTGAAATAACTTGGGTACAATTACACCCATAATGATCGTTAAGAAACACCATACTCTCATTATCACAGATCGTGTATAAACCTGCTCGGTACCAGTGGTCTGACGTAGCCAGGATCACCGTCAACACTTCACAAGTTTGAATACACCACAATACATTCGGCCACTTTGTGGTGTGGTAGTGACGTGTGTCTATTGCTCATGAAATGGGGACGTGTATTACAGTCAATTGACCCTATCTCTGAGAATGGATGTTGCGCAAAATCAACCACACCCTGATATTGAAGCAGTGGGTAGAGAAGAAGGCCGCAAAGCACATGCTGCACGAGGATATCGCCGTTTGTGGGATCTGAGCTCTCATTGGTCGAACTGGCCAATCACTGCTTTCCTGTCGCTGGAGCAAGGACGTGGCTTGATATTACGGACTTAACAGCGACCACACCTTAACTCGGACCTGTGTATTGATAGGAGTTGGAAGTACCTGTGAAGTGTTGATGATATTCAAGGATTCAATGATTGTGGGTTCGAATCCTGAACTAGCCCTTATTATGGGTTTCAGGTAAACAGTGGAAGGTGGTACACTTGAACCACTACCTGTATCATTTATCAGACTTCTTCTCACATTAAGCTGACACGTTGTGATATAACTCGAATACTGTTCACAACAGCATAAAATCCAACTCACTCATTCTCTCATATTTACCAAATTAATCCAGCAATTTGTCGTCATGACTTGTTTTTTCTCGTCCTGCAAAATTGAGATAGAAATATGATGATGTCTCCAAAGGGTAAGTAAAGTGCAAGGAATAATTGCGATTTTGTTGCGAATATTAATCTTCCTAGATACATTAAGTAGAACGTATTTTATGTTCAAATGAAAGTGCTAAAACCACACGCTCCGAAATGGGTTCCAAAACAAATTGATTTGGGGGCGTGGCCTGAAACTATTGGCAACGGTGTGTGACAAATGTCATCATTGGCTGATGTGTTGGGTGGCTTGGTTGCGGCATACATATTGTTTGCTTATTTGTTGTATAACGCCGCACTCCGTAATATTCCAGCTATATGACGGCGGTCTGTAAATAATCGAGTCTGGACCAGACAATCCAGTGACTGATATCATGAGCATCGATCCACACAATTGGGATACATTGACGTGCATCAACCAAGTCAGCGAGCCTGACTACCCGATCCCGTTTGTCACCTGTTACGGCAAGCATGGGTTGCTGAAGATCTATTCTACCCGATCTTCAAACGGCATACATGTATATCTACTGTATAATCTATTTGGTGATGCTTAGCAGAGATTTGGATACGTCAGGAACTCAGCCATCAATCTTGTGGATGTTTCTATAAACTACACAAATAACAACATTGCATACATTGTTGTATGTGAGAAATGACCTTATAGCTTGACCTTGTGAACAATTAGCATAGCAACTCCTGTCGGAAACTAGCTTTTTATGACTAACACCATGTTGGTTTACAATAAACCTATTCCACTAAATGTATGCCTGTCAGGGATTTATCCCCTGAACAGACAACTGAAGGCATCTCTTATAACTTAACTTATTCTTGGCATAAGTTGTTCACCCGGTAATTAAACGGATGGGCAGACAGCAAAGAATTGTAATGCGATTAAAAAATCCGAGGCGGAGCAGGCAGACTGGGCGCTGGCCCGATGGTTGAACTGGTTTAGCCCCAGCGAGAGGACTTCCCCCGTGGCGGATTCTTTCGTTTGGGTGTCGATTACGCCTGTTGTTTTTTTTATCGTCTGTTTTACGCTATTTCTGTTTTTCAAATTGAATTTTTGTCAATCAGTTATGAGTAAGTACGCCGTATAGTTTTAAACTCTGCCCATTTGCTATGGTGAGATTGCTCGTCCTTTATTACGTATCATTGCAGTAGTGGTATATTTAAACAATAACCTATACGGAAGAAGTACTTAAATTCTCACTTTATTCAAAATTAACCTATCCCGTGATGATCCGGATAAGAGTAGGTCTTCAGCAACCCATGCTTGCCGTAAGAGGCGACTAACCGGATCGGGTGGTCAGGCTCGCTGACTTGGCTATCCCAATTGCGTGGATCGATGCTCATGATGTCAATCGACTATTTACGGACCGCCGTCATATAGCTGGAGTGCGAAGTTAAAAAACAAACAAAGAAAACAAAACAAACCCGCCCTGTTTATGTTTGTAGGTTTGTCAGCATCATACCCGTGCTCGTGGGTTTCACCAAAGTGGTAAACGTCTGAGACCTGCATCACCTAACACTTTCCTTCTACATTAAGCTGACACGCCATGACATAATGGGAATACTGTTAAAAATGGCGTTAAGCCTAAGTTACCTTACACTCACTCACTCAAAGCAGACGTTCTTTGAAACGACAAACAGATTTCCTTACAGATCCAATCATATATACCTTGTGAGTACCATTTATATCAACCACTCAACACAGTTACCAAAAAAGTCAAAACGCATGACGGGAGATGAAGGTTTGGATCATGGCATCCTGACATAATTGACAACACAACGTAAGCGTATCGCTATTTTGCGTTCCAACAATTCCAGTATCCAACGTAAGTGTATCGCCATTGCGTTTTTACAATTCCAGTATCCAACGTAAGCATATCGCCATTGCGTTCCAACTATTCCAGTATCCAACGTAAGCGTATCGCTATTTTGCGTTCCAACAATTCCAGTATCCAACGTAAGCATATCGCCATTGCGTTCCAACTATTCCAGTATCCAACGTAAGCGTATCGCTATTTTGCGTTCCAACAATTCCAGTATCCAACGTAAGCGTATCGCTATTTTGCGTTCCAACTATTCCAGTATCCAACGTAAGCGTATCGCTATTTTGCGTTCCAACAATTCCAGTATCCAACGTAAGCATATCGCCATTGCGTTCCAACTATTCCAGTATCCAACGTAAGCGTATCGCTATTTTGCGTTCCAACAATTCCAGTATCAAACGTAAGTGTATCGCCATTGCGTTTTAATAATTCTAATATGCAACGTAAGTGTATCGCTATTTAAGAAATGATCTTCATATTGTGCTGGTTTACTGGAGTATAAACGCTTTGAGCCGTGCAAAATAACATCGGGTAATCGCCGGAGCTTGCAACAAAGTAGTTCCAATTACATAAATAAAAAACACAACTCCCTGTTTATCAAGGAGAGTTACTTTTATTAATTTAAAATCCAATCCGGTGTTGACGTATGACATCACAACCACAACTTTCACAAAAGGGCGTGTCCACTGACACCAGTACATACATAAAAGTGCCATTTAAGTTATCAGAAACATTCTGACAATCTCCGTATTGGTATTTTGTTATGCTTTTATATTGTAACCAAGAGAAATAGTCCGAAATGCCGATAAATATCGTTGTCGTTTTGCGTCAGTTATGACGTCTCCAAGGACGGAAACTTTGACAATGTGTGTTGAATTTACCAAATCATTGCAATGTAATTATTTTTAATTCACATGCATGTTCTAAACTGCATGCAACGAATGGACAAATGGATCTCTGGACATAGGAGAAAATACAATGTAAAGTCTGAATTTTGCTTTTGCTGTTTTCCGAGCACAGCGTTCGTTTTCACACCTCATGTATTAAGTTCAGCCAGACAGTTTGTATTTGTGACAAAGACCATTTATCATTTCATTCTAAAATGTATGCGGAATTTTATATCGCAGCTGAGCTTGTAATATACGTGGTGCAATAGTTGTCTCATAACCGAAACGTGATTTTGTAAACTCTGTCAAAAATGGCGGAAAGTTCACATTGTCGTTCGTGCGTGCGTATTTTCCAAACCATTCTAAACGATTCTAGGGTCGGCGACGTTTCAGAATTATCATTGGTGATTTGACAAAAATGAACAGATACCCATGATCACTAATACGCTATTTTTTAAATTCAATTTTCCGAGTAAATATCCGAAATTTATATTTCAATACATACACACTAAATAACGCCATGACTGGTGATTTAGCAATGTGTCAAAAATGTCGAGATTTACGATGTTCCTAATTTTCTTAGGTCATTTTTTGTAATTTTGCTTTGCCTAAAATGACAGTGGATGGATTAAATCTCATAACAGGGAATTTCCCAAAGAATTTAAAAAATGTGTGTGCGCGATGTATTTTTAATTTTATTCGACTTAAAAGTGAGGGTTGGAGAGGAGGGACATATATGTCCCTGTGGCATCCAGGGGGTTAATTCTAATATGTAAATAAGTGTTTTAATGAAACCTTGTGTGAAAAAGAAATGACAATGAATTGTCCCCTATTGCCGATGCTCAAGATCGTGGTAAACAGGGGAGACAACAGAGAAGTGTTCAACTCGGGGATTCCCCATGAAAAATAGTTCCTAATAAAAAGCATGTAAACGTCAAAAGGTGAAGTTTATACTTTGTAAACGTCACCTTTTGAAGTTTGTTGAAAAATGAACGGGTCATGTGATCAGCAAAGAAACCAATCGCATTACCGGAAATCCTTTAAACTTCAAAATAAGAATTTTATACGTTTTAACTATTGCCAGATACAACATAAGTGTATTGTGTTTTAGCTATTGTTATATTCAATGTAAGTGTGAGCTATTGCGTTTTAAGTTTTGAAAGATACAATGTAAATGTGTCGCTATTGCATTTTAACTATTGCAATGTGCAACGTAAGTGTATAACTATTGCGTTTTAGCGATTGAAATATACAATGTAAGCGTATATTAGAGAAAAAATTCTTCCAACAACCATGAGTGAAGTAGTTTCAGGGAATATGTCTAAGAACTTTCTCGTTAATTCAGGGAATATATATAATACCTGAACATTTTAGGGATTATGAATATTCCCTGCATGAATCAGACATTTCATATATTCCCTGCATGAATCAGACATTTCATATATTCATTGCATGAATCAGACATTTCATATATTCCCTGCATGAATCAGACATTTCATATATTCATTGCATGAATCAGACATTTCATATATTCATTGCATGAATCAGACATTTCATATATTCCCTGCATGAATCAGACATTTCATATATTCATTGCATGAATCAGACATTTCATATATTCCCTGCATGAATCAGACATTTCATATATTCATTGCATGAATCAGACATTTAATATATTCCCTGCTTGAATCAGACATTTCATATATTCCCTGCATGAATCAGACATTTCATATATTCCCTGCATGAATCAGACATTTCATATATTCCCTGCATGAATCAGACATTTCATATATTCCCTGCATGAATCAGACATTTCATATATTTCCTGCATGCATCAGACATTTCATATATTCCCTGCATGAATCAGACATTTCATATATTCCCTGCATGAATCAGACATTTCATATATTCCCTGAAAATTTCAGGTATTATACATATTCCTTGATTTGACATATTCCCTGTAACATATGCACCGAGAACTCAATTCCACAACCCCTGATAAAATAAAGAACAGTGATATACCCGTAATTCAATAAATAAATTCAAATGTCATTATACTCATTCATTGAATGGCTGTCGATCTTGAGTATGACAATAACTGACTGTGTCGCCCCAACACACAGATCTATGAACGTGAAGCATGATACTCTCGGTATTCAGCTTCAGAGGCTGCATTGCATCGGGAATGCACATCTTGATCGTATCAGAAGACTCACAGGGGTGGGGGGGATGGGGAGAAGGGTAGGATCTGTCACCCAGGCACAGGGCGGTCACACTCGCGTCTGAGTTTCGGGATTGTGATTATCTTTGTAAGATTACAATGAACGTTTTTGGACAGTAATGGTCGTTCATACCTGATCATAGAACTTCCGATATCCATAGTTTTCGCGGTCATCAACTATGCCCAATTGCAGTACTATGGCAAACTGTGTTATTAATACAGTTAAAATACTGAACATTTGCATCCTTCTCTGTGTTTTCATTAATCAAGAGTCTCATCTTACATAGACATTTAATTCTCCACCGCAGCTCGAGCTTGACACGAATGATACCTTGTTCTTCAACAGATATGGTCGCAAAACCAGGGGGTGCTTAATTAATTTCTAGGTCCATACAACATTTGTGTATCGCCATATCGCATTTTAATTACTGCAATATACAATGAGAGTGTATTGCTTTTGCGTTTTAACTGTTGTAACATACAGGATATGTTTAAGAGTGTCCCTATATCCCTTTAACTATTGCAATAAACAGCGTGAGTGTATCCCTATTGGTTTTGATCTTTTGAAATGTACAACGTAAATGTATTGCTACATTGTAACTATTGCAATATACAAAGTGTTGTTTGTTGATTTGTTTGTTTTTTTAACGCCACATTCAGCAATATATCAGCTATATGACGGCAGTCTGTAAATAATCGTGTATGGACCATACAATCCAGTGATTGACATCATGAGCATCGATCTATGCAATTGGGAGCCTGACCACCCAATCCCGTTAGTCGCTTTTTACGGCAAGCATAGGTTGCTGAAGACCATTATCTCATCCGGGTCTTCATGGGTAACTGTACAAAGTAAGTGTACCGCTGTAACTATTGCTATAGACAACGTGGGTGTATCGCTGTTGTATGTTCACTACTGTGTTCCAATGATCGGGTACACTTACGATGTCGGTAATCTCAACAAGTTTGAGCTGCATCTCCACATCCAGTGTGGCGTCAGGCCCGAAGGGTTCAACACGCTTGTCGTATACATGAAACAGATCAGCCACCAGGCGGCGTTTGGATTGACAGGTTGCAGAGGCTGACAACAGAACAATATCATGGTTTAACAGGGGACGCGAAACAACAGAACAATATCAGGGAGACGGAGAACAACAGAACAATATCAGGGACATGGGAAACAAAAGGATAATATAAGGGGTACACAAGAGATGGGAAACAACAGAGAACAATATCAGGGGTACACGGGAGAAGAGAAACAGCAACACAATATCAGGGATACACGGGAGATGGGAAACAACAGAACACTCTCAGCGATACACAAGAGATGGGAAACAAAAGAGAACAATATCAGGAAGACGGAGAACAACAGAACATTATAAGGGATACATAAGAGATGGGAAACAACAGACCAATATCAGGAATGCGCGGGAGACGGGAAACAACAGAGAACAATATCAAGGATACACGGGAGATTGGAAACAACAGAACACTATAAGAGATACAAAGGAGACATGAAAAAAACTGAAAAATAAACTGTGACACAGTAGATTAATGTACTTATGAGACAAATTACTCTCGTGGTCCGATTACCCTTCAGTTTCGCACCTTAACCGCGACAGGATCCGATTATTTTTTGTCAGAAACCTAGATTTTCCCTGATTATTATTCTTGGTCTCTCAGCTTAATACCGGCACTGGCTGGATCCACCGAATCGATGAACGCCTTAGACCAAGTGGACACACACTGATTTAACTGAAATACTGTTCAGAGCGGCGTTACTTTCAATTCACTCGCTCTGAAAGAATGTCCTCACCTAACATCCCTCCCACGAAGAGAAGCACCGTCTTCACATCCATCGCCAGGAACTCTACAACACAGACAAAAGCTTGTTAGTCAAACTGTGTTACCCCACTGTGTCAATTGGCACTAACGATGCACTTATCACTCGCGGCTACAGGTAAATAACAAAATTGCGTCACTTATGACTACCAGGATCCGATGATCGTATTGTCTTTGAATTCCAGATTAATTCCGATTATGATCCTTGGTCTGTCATTGTCATAACCCAGAGGACCGCCTCCGTGGTCTAGTGGTAGAGCGTCCGCCCGGCCGCGTCATACCAACAGACGTTAAAAGATGGTACTTGTTGTTACCCTGTCTGGCGCTCGGCATTAAGGGGCTAAAACAAGGACTGGTCGGCTCGGAGTCAGTATACTGTGTCTGAGTAGGGTATTAATGTTGAACTGTGGCATGGTATCTCAGTGGGCTTGCACTATAAATCGGCATCAGTCCGGACTAGTACAAGCAGCCACACAAACACACACACGTACATGCACGTCGCTATATAAGTGCAATAATCTTGGACGCGACGTTAAACCCAATTTCACCTCACCTCACCTCAGAACCAAGAGCTACACGTTCGCGACCTACGTCACTATAGCATTACTCCCAGATACACACAGGCCACCGCCTGGAAGTTCATTACCCTTACACACATGGGCACCGCGTTACACACAGACCACCGCCTGGAAGTTCATTACCCTTACACACATGGGCACCGCGTTACACACAGACCACCGCCTGGAAGTTCATTACCCTTACACACATGGGCACCGCGTTACACACAGACCACCGCCTGGAAGTTCATTACCTTTACATACATGGGCAACGCGTTACACACAGACCACCGCCTGGACGTTCATAACCTTTACACACATGGGCAACGTGTTACACACAGACCACCGCCTGGAAGTTCATTACCCTTACACACATGGGCAACGCGTTACACACAGACCACCGCCTGGAAGTTCATTACCCTTACACACATGGGCAACGCGTTACACACAGACCACCGCCTGGAAGTTCATTACCCTTACACACATGGGCAACGCGTTACACACAGACCACCGCCTGGAAGTTCATTACCCTTACACACATGGGCACCGCGTTACACACAGACCACCGCCTGGAAGATCATTACCCTTACACATGTGACAGGATCAGATAATTGTATATATTTTCAGAGTTTTATTAGTTTAGATTTTTACTGAATTAAATATTCAGTCAAATATGTTTTAAACATTATATACTTCACACTTCAGCTCTCCTAATTCTCTGTTTCAGCTTACTGCATGAGTACTTTGCCACAGCCTCAATCACCTAGTGCACTATCACACAATAGCCTGCCCAAGCGCGCCCCTCAAAGCCCCTTTGTGTTTCAGGTTCTAGCTTACTGTCTCCAGTTTTAAAGGGTTTAGTTTTACTACAGTTTAGAGCACATTTGATGTTACTGTCAAACACACGTATATCATTGGAATTCACAATTTGGACAATTTGGACTAATTGTGGTGTTTGATCTATTGGACATTTTGGAATTCACTTCTAAAGGTTGGTCTTTTGATGATATTTTATTGTTTGTGCGTATTCCTAGGATTTGTAGGTATATTGTGTTTATGCTCTTGATAATTTGGCTGTTTTGGTCATGTTGTAAATATTCGCCAGATCATAGTAATTAGTTGTATTTCTGTATGCATTACAAGTGTTATTATTTACGTAAGGTAAATAATTCAGTAAGTGCTAAGTTTAGGCTTAAAATACTATTTAACTAAATCTTCAATCACTGTGAAGCTGATGTATGAAAGTATGAAGTATGAAAGTAAGAATGTGAAACATATATGTTGCTAGGTAACATATTGGTATAAATGAATGTGTAATGTATGAATGTATAATGTATGAATGAATCAGGGTTTTACTATTATATTTTAGAATTGTTTTAAGTTACTCTGCAATAACACTATGTTTCGGTTTGTAGTAATATTGCTGCTATCAGATTGGTCTGCACAGTGTGTATATATATTCATTTATTTGTCGTGCAGATGTAGCTGTAATACTTGTGCAGAGGTCTGTGTCTGGACTGATGAACCCAGGTCCACACACTTGGTGGGTTTACTAGGTTTTATATATATTCTCATGTATTGCATATTGTATGTACACATAGTAAATGTATCATGTCACGTCTATCTTACTCTATTTATATGATACACATATATAAGTATATATGCGGGTTAAGTAGGTTTATAATATAAGATTAATTAAGTTTTTGATGAGATGTAAGTTTATCAATTAGTAGTTATAGCATTTTGTATATATCATCAAATGTAATGAAATATTTGATGTCAGCATATGTTTATATTTTGTGTAATGAATGTTTTACAATTGTTTCAGGGTTCAAAACATTAATCAGTAATAAACTTGGCTATAATTCGAACAACACCTGCGTCTGTCCTTCATGTCAAGAAGCAGTCCCGGTTTCAATGGAGCCCCCAGTGAGGACTTTAGCCTAGAAAAGACACAGACAGCTACCTATTGACTTCATCGTCCCTTGTCCACTACATGTGCTATGACGTCATTCTGGGAAACATCGTAACATGCCGTTACACGCGTGTGAGACATTTTTTGTGATTTTGAATTATATAGACTCAATATCAACAGCTTATAATGTGCCTCAATCCTCTATTTCATCTGAACTCTGTCAGTGGTTATGCGATCGGACGATATTTCAGCGTTCAGTAATATGACATTACAGAGACGTTTCCGATCTATTCATTATGCATACTGGATCTAGCAGTGTAACCTTGTGTTACACGTACCCGGGTTGTGTTGTGCACGTATGCACATAGACCATTTACCATGTTGTAATCTTTGTCAAGTGATATCACTAACATTATAGTTACAAGATTATTTTCTGGCTTTATAGAGCTTTATTGTACATATGCTTGGGATATTCCTGTGCCTGCGTGCACATATTATTTAAATGTGTTGTTTCTTTTAGTGAGCGCTCACACATTTGATATTTAGTTAGTTTAGATCATATGTTTTTTGTGTTACCCTGTGATTGCAAGTACAATGGCTGAGAGTACCATGTTGGTATGATGTGTGTGTGAATAAAGTGAGATAGCTAATCTTACATTTAAACCTTAGCAAATGAATAACTAGGCCTTAATACACCTTTCAAATTTCATCATGTAGGGCTGGTGTTGTGTTCCAAGTTCAGTGGTATTTGTATTATTGTTGTTACTTGTCTTGTGGTAGATCAATACCTTCTTGTTTATTCAGCTGCAGTTATGTCTTCATGTGTGTCAATATGGATTGTATTCGGGTTGTTGTTTTTTTTGCGTTTTGCTGGGTTTATAGTTAACTTTGGTATATAAGCATTCCCCCCAGTCCCATTATATTGTCCCCGCGCGCGTAGATATACACTGCATGTGCACATGAACACAGCTGTTTGCACAACTTTCAACTTTTTTTTCCCTCGGTATCTTCTACACATGTGAAGTAATATGATGTTCTTTATCTTCACGTTTTAGCTTTTTTTGGCCATTTTCTTTCAGGTATTTCTCATACATCTCAGCTTGTTGGTCATTATGCCATGAGCACACACTCATTTGCATAATGTTTTTGTTGTTCAGGTTATCCTGAACATACAATCATATATTTGTAGTATCACTTGCTTACACAAGGGTATCCTGCGTATGGTTGTTGACACAACATTTATGTTATCCCCTATAATTTCCTTATCACTTGCTCATGTTATTGCATCATGAGTAAACCACTACCTGAAGAGTTCGAGAAACTTATTTCTTCTTTTCAGGATCTTGGTACCTGGCCTACTGTTGATAATCAAGAAGACCTGGTACAGTGGATGCGAGCATACACTCAGACCAAGGTCAAGGCTGAGGGTGGTTCGTCCATCCCGCCTTCTATCCAAGGTACTCTAGCACCTGTTACATTATCACAGGCACCAAAGGTTCCATCATTTTCTGGTGACAAGAAGGGCGAAACATCTTTTGATGTTTGGAAATATCATGTTGAGTGTTTGTTTCAAAACAAGTCTCTTTCACCACAGGCTGTTGTTAACATAGTCCAACAATCCCTACGTGGTAAGGCAGCAACGGTTGCCATGTGCCTTGGGCCTGAGGCTGATATCAAGCAGCTCATTTCAAAGCTAGAGGCTACGTTTGGAAGTGTAGATAGGGGTCAATCACTACTAGCTAACTTTTATAGCTCACGTCAAGAGGCCACAGAAGAAGTTGCTTTATGGGCATGCAGGTTGGAGCATTCACTCCTCCAAGCAGAAGCACAAGGACCAGTTCCCCAGGCAACCAGGAATGAGATGCTTCGCACACAGTTATGGTCAGGGTCAAGGCCAGAACTTCGGGATCATACAGCTCATATCTATGACCAGGGAAGCACCGTTGATGATCTTCTCAGAGCCCTGCGGAGAGCTGAAGTAGATTTGCAGCTGAGAGGAGCTGGAGCCAAGAAGAAGATTTCAACTCCTAATATGGCTGCTGTAAGCACACAGGACACTGAGATGAAGGAGATAAAGGGAATGTTGAGACAGCTGTCAAGCGAGGTTGCAGATCTGAAGAAGCAACAGATTACTACACTCCCTGTTCCCTCTGTCCCTTGGATGAATAGAAACCCAGGACCTATAGGACCATCACCGAATCTGCAGCCTCCACCTGAACAGTATTGGCCACCTCCGCCAGGAACACCATCATGGTACCAGGGCGAGAGAGGGGATTCCAGGAATCAGCGACCCTCTAAGGATTCCATTACTGGAGAGCCCATTTGTTTCAGGTGCAACCAGCCAGGACATCTACAGTACGGCTGCCGTGTAATTCTTGACCACAGGCGCACTTTAAACAGGAAGAAGCCTATGGGACGGGGCAAGCCATAGGCTATAGGAGGAGGCGCCCCATCAATAACCAGCAAGTTGCCAAGCTAGTAGGTCAACCAAATGAAGGCACAGTTTACATTAATGGAGTTAAAGCCACAGCTCTTTTTGATACAGGTTCTACTGTGTCAACTGTTTCCCACAGCTTTTATACAAAGTTTCTCTCAGAACTTCCCATTAAGCCTTTGGATGTATGTTTACAAATTGATTGTGCAGATGGACAGCATCTTCCGTATTATGGCCACATCGAGGTTGAGTTGCAAGATACAGGAGCCATATCTTCACTGCCATGTATCTTACTAGTCGTTCCAGATACACCCTACCACTCAACAGTTCCTGTGTTATTAGGTACAAACATCTTGTCAACTTGTATGGACACCTGCAAACAGCAGTATGGAATTCGTTTTCTCCAAGAGGCAGATATTCATACAGCCTGGTACATGGCTTTCAGGAATATGATGCTGCAGGAGAAACAACTGGCAAGAAACAACTTCTCACTTGGAAGGATTAGAAGCGCTGAGACGGAACGAGTTATAATACCACCCAACACTGAAAGAGTTATTGAAGGTTATATTTTTAAGCCTCTTGTCTATAGGGATACATGTGCCATGGTGCAACCAACTACAGGATCTGCCATACCATCTGACCTCGATATAGCACCAACTATCATCAACTACCATCATGATGACAAGTTTATGGTACAGGTACATGTTGCCAATGTAACAACTAGGACTGTGGCTATTCCATCCCGTTCTGTACTGTGTGAACTCCAGGTCGTTAATGTTGAGGATGTTCCTGGGGGTGAAAGTCAAGGTGAAGGTCAGGATGTTATCAACCTCATGGACTTCAAGGAAGCAGCAGTCACACCTGAACAGTTGAAGATTGGCAAGCAGGTTATCTCACAGTACTTGGATGTATTTTCCAATGGCGAGACAGACTTAGGACATGTCCCTAATGTTAAGCATCGGATTGACCTTGAGGATGAACGACCTTTCAAGCAGAGACATAGAAGGATTGCACCATCAATGTACCAAGAAGTTAAGGAACACCTTCAACAACTGCTTGCATGTGGAGTCATCCGTCACTCATACTCCCCATGGTCATCTAATGTGGTTTTAGTCAGAAAAAAGAATGGGAAACTACGTATGTGTGTCGACTTTAGACAGCTGAATCATCGGACTATCAAAGACTCTTACTCTCTGCCACGGATAGACGAGATGTTCGACGCACTTGCAGGATCAAGATTCTTTAGTACACTGGACATGAAGTCAGGATATCATCAAGTCGAAATTGAGGAATTGCACAAGGAAAGGACAGCTTTCACCGTAGGTCCTTTGGGGTTCTTCGAATACAACCGTATGCCGTTCGGTCTCTGCAACAGCCCTGCAACGTATCAACGGGTGATGAACGAATGCTTCGAAGGACTCCACCTCAAGATTTGCCTTATTTACATGGATGATATCATCGTCTTTTCCAGCTCATTTGAAGAACATTTAGAACGGCTTACCCAAGTACTGCAACGATCCAGAGAGACAGGAATGAAGCTCAGTGCCGACAAGTGTTCTTTCTTCAAGAACAAGATCAAGTTTCTTGGACACATTGTGTCTGAAGATGGTATCGAGACAGATCCGGACAAGATACAGAGGATTTTGGACTGGCCTTCACCTGCAAACCCAGATGAGATACGGAAGTTTCTTGGATTTGCAGGTTATTACAGGAAATTTGTCAAGGACTTCGCCAAGATTTCCAAGCCTCTATCAGCTTTGATGCCAGCCACAAAGACCAAGACACGAGGAAGGAACCATCCAGCTAACAAGCCAGACAAGCCATGGCAATGGGGACCACAACAGGAAACTGCGTTCAAGACAATCAAGACATGTTTATCAACACAGCCAGTTCTTGGGTATGCGGATTACACCAAGCCATTCGAAGTCCACACTGATGCAAGTAGCCAAGGACTGGGAGCTGTCTTGTACCAAGAACAGAATGGATTGAAGAAGGTCATCAGTTATGCAAGCTGTGGACTGAGCAAGGCAGAGAGCAACTATTCAGCTCACCGTCTCGAATTTCTAGCTTTGAAATGGGCGGTGACTGAAGAGTTCAAGGATTATCTGTATGGCAATACTTTCAGTGTATATACAGATAATAACCCTCTGACCTATGTACTCAGTTCTGCAAAGTTGGATGCTACAGGTCACCGCTGGCTAGCGGCCTTGTCAGCATACAACTTTGATATAATCTACAGGCCAGGGCTCAACAACGCAGACGCTGATGGACTCTCCAGGCTGCCTGGAATAGAAGCTGAAAGACAACAGATAACATCAGAGTCAATAAGAGCTGTTTGTCACACTTTGCAGGAACATCCTTTGGTACACAGCCTCTGTTGTTCAGCAGCACCAGATTTAGAAAGCCTAGAAGATCATGGAGAGAACCTTAAAGTGATGACAGACAGGGACTGGAGAAAGGCACAAGCTGCAGATGTCATTCTTAGGCCATGGATTAACTTGGTGAGAAGTAACAGGAAGCCAAGACGACAGGATTATCCCCCTTGTCAAGCCAATACCTCCATGCATAGGAACTTTGACAGCATGTTTCTTCAAGAAGGAATCCTTTACAGGAAAGTTAATATTAACGGCCAAGAACGACATCAGCGTGTTTTACCATCAGCCTTGATTGAGGATATGCTCAGAGGACTTCATGATGAAGTTGGACACCCTGGAAGAGAGAGGACACTGTCACTCCTAAGAGATCGGTTCTTTTGGCCAGGCATGACCAACGACGTGGAAGATTGGATCCAAAGATGTGACAGATGTTTGAGAAGGAAATCCCCCGCCAATGCACGTGCTCCTCTGGTCAACATCATCACCACACAGCCCTTAGAGCTCGTCTGTCTGGATTTTCTAACCTTGGAAGCATCAAAGGGAGGTCACCAGAATATTCTAGTCATCACAGACCACTTTACGAGGTATGCACAAGCAATCCCAACAAGGAATCAGACTGCAAAAACAACAGCAGAAGCCTTCTACAAGAACTTTATAATGCACTATGGGATTCCAAAGCGCATCCACAGTGATCAAGGCACCAACTTTGAGAGCCGCCTTATGAAGGAATTGTGCAGCCTCTTGGGAATGGAGAAAAGCCGGACAACATCCTATCACCCTATGGGCAATGGTATGGTTGAACGCTTCAACCGGACACTGCTTAATATGTTGGGAACACTCCAACCAGACCAGAAAGCAGATTGGAAGACCTATGTAGCTCCCCTTGTCCACGCCTATAACAGCATCCGGCATGAATCAACAAACCAGTCTCCATTCTTCCTTATGTTTGGTCGTGAACCTCGTCTGCCTGTAGATCTTGCTTTTGGGATCGAGACCAACAAGAATCATCAGTCTCTGACAGCTTATGCAAAGTCTCTGAAGAAGAAGCTCCAAGAAGCCTATGACCTGGCGTCAAAGGCATCAAAGACTGCCCAAGTCAAACAGAAAGCCAGCTACGACTTGAAGACTAGAGGGGCCACTGTACAGACAGGTGATCGAGTTCTGGTGAAAGCCTTAGCCTTTGATGGTAAGCACAAGTTGGCAGATCGCTGGGAGGAAGATCCTTATGTTGTTCTCTTGCAACCAAACCAGGATATCCCTGTGTTTGTAGTGCAGAGAGAATCTGGTGAAGGGAGGAAGAGGACGTTGCACAGAAACCATCTCCTGCCCATTGGATCAGTACCAGCGATCATGGATAACAACAGAGTACCAGCAGCCAAGAAGCCAACTCCAAGACCAAGAAAGACAGTGAAGAAGACTATAGAAGAGGATATCTAGGAGGATAAAGAGTCTGACTATGATGCTCCATTCTATTTTCCAGCAGTTGCTGAGGATGCTACCATCATCAGTGAAGACACTGTGGAAGAGAGTGCGGCTACTTCAGAGACAACAGGTGACGATCTACAGTCTCTTGGAGTAGCAGGTGATGCTTCTGGTGGTGACGACCACATACCTGAAGAAGACAGCAGCACAGAAGCAGATCCTGAAGCAGTGCAACCACCAGAAAACACTGAAGAGGAGCCGGAAGACTCAGTCAGAGAAGAGCTACCTCCTCCTGTACCACCTGATACTAATCCCCAACCCATACCTGCACCAAGAAGAACTGGTAGACTAACAAGGAAGCCTGCCTGGCAAACCTCCGGAGATTATGTGATGTGCCAGACTTCTGACCCAGATTGGCAGCAGAGGAGTCGACGCCTGGAACAACTGGCAGCGACCGGCATTTTAGGACACATCAGCACCAGCATCTCCAAGGCATTGCTTTCCCTTGTTGACGAAGAACCGGAATGACGAGGACGCCATTATTCAAGGGAGAGAAGTATGTGACAGGATCAGATAATTGTATATATTTTCAGAGTTTTATTAGTTTAGATTTTTACTGAATTAAATATTCAGTCAAATATGTTTTAAACATTATATACTTCACACTTCAGCTCTCCTAATTCTCTGTTTCAGCTTACTGCATGAGTACTTTGCCACAGCCTCAATCACCTAGTGCACTATCACACAATAGCCTGCCCAAGCGCGCCCCTCAAAGCCCCTTTGTGTTTCAGGTTCTAGCTTACTGTCTCCAGTTTTAAAGGGTTTAGTTTTACTACAGTTTAGAGCACATTTGATGTTACTGTCAAACACACGTATATCATTGGAATTCACAATTTGGACAATTTGGACTAATTGTGGTGTTTGATCTATTGGACATTTTGGAATTCACTTCTAAAGGTTGGTCTTTTGATGATATTTTATTGTTTGTGCGTATTCCTAGGATTTGTAGGTATATTGTGTTTATGCTCTTGATAATTTGGCTGTTTTGGTCATGTTGTAAATATTCGCCAGATCATAGTAATTAGTTGTATTTCTGTATGCATTACAAGTGTTATTATTTACGTAAGGTAAATAATTCAGTAAGTGCTAAGTTTAGGCTTAAAATACTATTTAACTAAATCTTCAATCAATGTGAAGCTGATGTATGAAAGTATGAAGTATGAAAGTAAGAATGTGAAACATATATGTTGCTAGGTAACATATTGGTATAAATGAATGTGTAATGTATGAATGTATAATGTATGAATGAATCAGGGTTTTACTATTATATTTTAGAATTGTTTTAAGTTACTCTGCAATAACACTATGTTTCGGTTTGTAGTAATATTGCTGCTATCAGATTGGTCTGCACAGTGTGTATATATATTCATTTATTTGTCGTGCAGATGTAGCTGTAATACTTGTGCAGAGGTCTGTGTCTGGACTGATGAACCCAGGTCCACACACTTGGTGGGTTTACTAGGTTTTATATATATTCTCATGTATTGCATAATGTATGTACACATAGTAAATGTATCATATCACGTCTATCTTACTCTATTATATGATACACATATATAAGTATATATGCGGGTTAAGTAGGTTTATAATATAAGATTAATTAAGTTTTTGATGAGATGTAAGTTTATCAATTAGTAGTTATAGCATTTTGTATATATCATCAAATGTAATGAAATATTTGATGTCAGCATATGTTTATATTTTGTGTAATGAATGTTTTACAATTGTTTCAGGGTTCAAAACATTTATCAGTAATAAACTTGGCTATAATTCGAACAACAGCTGCGTCTGTCCTTCATGTCAAGAAGCAGTCCCGGTTTCACACACATTGGCAACGCGTGACACACAGACCACCGCCTGGAAGTTCATTACCCTTACACACATGGGCAACGCGTTACACACAGACCACCGCCTGGAAGATCATTCTCCTTACACACATGGGCAACGCGTTACACACAGACCACCGCCTGGAAGTTCATTACCCTTACACCCATGGGCAACGCGTTACACACCCCGTGTGCACCGCGTTGATCACTCGTGTGGAACCTGACCGCCACGCGTGTGCAACGCGTGACACACGAATTTCGGAGAGAACAAACCTTTGACCAAAGGAGGACCAATGTTCAGTTGAAATTAGGGGTAGTTTTGTTAGGTTTTGTTTTGTTTGTTGTTTAACGCCGCAATCCAGCAATATTCCAGCTTTATGACGGCGGTCCGTAAATAATCCAGTCTGGACCAGACAATCCAGTCATGATATCATGAGCATCGATCCACGCAATTGGGAAACGATGACATGCATCAACCAGGTGAGCGAGCCCGACCAACCGATCCCGTTAGTCGCCTCTTATGACAAGCATAGTCCCCTGTTACGGCAAGCATGGGCTGCTGAAGACCTATTCTACCCAGGATCTTCACGGGTCTACACTTTAGACGATTCACCAATAACCAGGGGAATGGTAAACAGGTCATAGGTTTATGCTGTGGAAGATTGACGACGCTGTTACATAAGTAATTGTTACACATATATAATTAAGATCCCTGAAAAAGGGCAATTTCTGTTTTGAGCACATGAAGTTAATAAGACGTGTTTTTTTGTACTTAGGATCAAGCAACAGTTACTGTATATTAACATTTACTTTGAAACTTGTGTTTTTGCTTTTGCGTCAATAGATATTTCATGAAGCCCTTTTTGGGGGTATCATGGCACCGTTGAGCACCCGTGTCACAGGCGTGTTACACGCGTTCTTAACGCGTGAAAGGGGAATGAACTTCTAGGCAGTGGTCTAGTTGTGATGTCACTAAAATACAAAGGTGACGTGAACCGATTTTAACTATCCGAACTAAACCATCGAGTGTTGCAGGGGAACTGTGTACAAACGGTGAAAGTGAATTTATAATATTATGAAAAACGCTTCGACATGAAAACACCACAATATCAAATAGATGCATATTCTCACTATACATGTACATATAACTTACCCCGCGTGTAGCGCGTTGCGGGAAAAAAATCCAAATAGGTCAAAGCTTCCCCAACAGACTGCGGCAATTGCTGTTTGTCTCAGCTTGCAGCAGTACATGGATCCCTGAATTATGTATCTAACAATCACAAACTCATTATGTGTAATAGGGTTACAATTTTGAATACGAAATGGCAAAGGTGAATGAATACATTGCAGTCTCACTATTCCTACTCAACAACGCAATTACTTTGATATTACCAACTGCATAATAGCCATGATGGTATGATTTACATGGCTTTACAAAGTGATCAATCATCTGACTCTGTACACCACACATGCCAAGACATCAGTGTAGCTTCCTGCAGCTTTAGTTATATTGGGGTCAAAGGGAAAGACTAATTTCACATATTTCCTTCGCCTTCAAAATGTTGTATATCACACAGGGTTGGAATGGCATTTCAAGATTACTCGTGTCAACACGACACAAATTGCTAGGCAGAATTTGAATGGGTTCAAGTTCATTGGCGCGCCTTGGGTATTGGAATTTGGTTTGTCTATTTGCTATCTGCAACTTTGTTATGAGATAATTAAGGAAATGCTTTACTGCCCCTGAGGGTATTCTATTTGATAGATATTCATAAACACATGTTTATATTACACTGAGAAAAAAGTTGAGTGAATTCTACTAACTCAGTCACAGCGGCCAGATGAGTAGTAACAACGAATTTACTACCCTGCCTGGTAGATTGCACGAAGATGCTGACGATTAGTAAAATAAACTAGTGTAATGCACTACTTAAACCACAGCGTAGAATGTGTTAAGAATGTAAACACTTACAAGACATGTTGGGGAATGTGTTTCATTCCCCCGGGGTATACACATTTAGTGTGTTCTGTCTAAACACGTTCAAGTTTAGTGTCTAAACACATGAAATGAGCTATCGACTCATTGCCTAAACACCACCTCAACGCAACATCCCCACAATCGAGATAAGATAAAATTTAAACACATGTAAACATGTTTAGAATGTAAACACCTTTAGACATGTTTAGAATTAAATACATTTAAACATGTTTAGAATGTAAATACCTTTAAATATGTTTAGAATGTAATTACCTTTAATTATGTTTAGAATTTTAAATACCCTTAAATATGTTTAAAATGTAAACACCTTTAAATATGTTCAGAGTGTAAATACCTTTAAATATGTTTAGAATTTAAATACCTTTAAATATGTTAAGAATGTAAATACCTTTAAACATGTTTAGAATGTAAATACCTTTAAAAATGTTTAGAATGTAAATACCTTAAAACATGTTTAGAATGTAAATACCTTTAAATATGTTTAGAATGTAAATACCTTTAAACATGTTTAGAATGTAAATACCTTTAAATATGTTTAGAATGTAAACACCTTTAAACATGTGTACAATTTAAATACCTTAAAACATGTTTAGAATTTAAACATGTTTAATTAAGTGCATTTTATCAGGCTATAAGTCAAATATGGATAAGATTTATAATATATATTGAAATTGGATGTGCAAAACAGATTCACAGACACTTTCATAGCACATGTACCACCAGGAATTACAACGAACTTGGCAACGAACAATATTGAGCTAATGGTGACCCGAACATTGACACTTGTGACGACAAAAGTCTCCGTGGCACAGGTAGAGTGAATGAAAGCAAATCAAGAGGTTGTGGCAATAAATGGGCTGTTGCTGTATGCCGAATAGTATTTCTCTCATACAGGAAGCTGACAATGAAAGTATGTCTAATAACTACTAAACCTTCATTAGTTAGTGACGACAGACCACCTGGTAAAAAAATACTTACTGATTGGTTGAGTCTACTAAAATGTCAGTGTCTGAGTGTACAGTGAAATTCTCTATTAAAATTTACAAACTATTTCTGTAACTGTATATTCGGCACAATCGACTCTTTTAGCAGAGATTTCTGATGAATATTACAGGGTTTCATCGCCTTTATTGTACAACAAAGGAGTTCGATGCATGTGACATTGTTAGCGCGAACACATAAAATGACGATAAGCACATCAGAGCAGAATAAATACCAACAAGGCGGCAATATAAAAAGGTGGACATTGAGTGGCTGTAAACAAACGGAAGAAGAGCAATACAAAGATGAGGAACAGAAATGTTGAATGAAAGAGGAAACACAAAACTCGCTCAGCGTTGGTTTTTAAAAGTATAATGTTATTTGACATGTAGACTACTTGAAATGTAGTAGCAATGACGTATATGATCTGATGTGGAGTGAAACCGGAACAATATACCCTCATCATGGCAACAGACAGTTTTGTGATAAGGGTCCGATCATTTTTATTGCTGTAATTCAAGCTCTTTACAGCATACGGCGTTGAGTAACGTACATTGACGCTGACCTTTGGTGCACGTGATGCACAGAGCATGGGAGACAACGAACAAACGCTTCGCAATCTCTGTTGGCGATTAAATCAACTTGGGTCAATTGGTATCCTCTGTGTGGCCGTGTACCCCCAGTATACGGTTTGATGTACCCTCTGTGTGGCCATGTACCCGAGTATACAGTCTGATGTACCCTCTGTGTGGCCATGTTTCCGAGTATATGGTCTGATGTACCCTCTGTGTGGCCATGTACCCGAGTATACGGTCTGATGTACCCTCTGTGTGTCCATATTCCCCCAGTATACAGTCTGATGTACCCTCTGTGTGTCCATATTCCCCGAGTATACAGTCTGATGTACCCCCTCTGTGGCCATGTACCCGAGTTTACGGTCTGATGTACCCTCTGTGTGGCCATGTACCCGAGTATACGGTCTGATGTACCCTCTGTGTGTCCATGTACCCCGAGTATACAGTCTGATGTACCCTCTGTGTGGCCATGTACCCGGAATTTACGGTCTGATGTACCCTCTGTGTGGCAATGTACCCGAGTATACGGTCTGATGTACCCTCTGTGTGTCCATATTCCCCGAGTATACAGTCTGATGTACCCTCTGTGTGTCCATATTCCCCGAGTATACAGTCTGATGTACCCTCTCTGTGGCCATGTACCCGAGTTTACGGTCTGATGTACCCTCTGTGTGTCCATGTACCCGAGTATACGGTCTGATGTACCCTCTGTGTGTCCATGTACTCGAGTATACGGTCTGATGTACCCTCTGTGTGGCCATGTACCTCCAGTATACGGTCTGATGTACCCTCACTGTCATCTTTTTTTTAGAAGTGAAAAGAACTTACTCGATGACATAAAATATGTTACGGTAAGAAATTTTCCAATTTATGGTTATTAACTTCTTTATTTTACTGTGATGGCGACGTTTCGGTATAGATCATTTAACAGTTGTCAAGCATTGCTGAAAAATAAACATTGTATAGAATATATATGGTAGGTGGAAGATTAACAGTAACAACAATTGCATACATGAGAGAGATTAACAGGAGTAGGTTAAAAAATAACAGAAGGATAATGCTGTAACATCATGATGGACAGAGAACACATGATGAGGAAGCCGATAAACAGGAAGTCAATTATACAGGATTAAGTACACATAGATGGGGTGATTATTGCTTAATGAGTTCATAGTAGGCGGATGTATGATCGATTACCTGCACCACCAGATCTGTGACATGCTTGCTAAAGCCGAACCACAAACCAAAACTTTGAAGTTAGCCAAGTACTTCACAACAAACTCTCCATCAGCCATCCCAACCACCCTATGCCAGAGCCAACATCAAGATCCACAAGAACCCTCCTAAAGCTCGTCTACCTGGTGGCGCAGGTAATCGATCTTACCCCATAGTGCGAGTTGATGGAGACCCTCTCGAATTTAGTGATGAGGACATCATGGTTCAGTGGTGGTCTGGTAGGGATGTACTTTGGACAGGACGTTGGTCTGATCTGTGGTGAGTTTCTTGACTGAGGTTGACAATTGTGGTTTGGAATGCGACGTGGGAACAGAAAAAATAGAACAATAGAAACTTGAAGTAGAAGGTGTGCAAGCAAGAAGTCCCAAAGAAATCTGTAACACCATGGCAGGTCACATGAAGCAGGTATCAAGTGACGAAGATGAGGCTCACTTTGATCTAGAGTTTAGGAGGCACATTGGGGCACAAGTGAAAAGGATAGACATACAGAGTACAAATGGGGAAATAACATCAATATGCAAAACACTCAAACGCAACTAGGCTGCATGGATGGACAATATCTTCAATATGGTGGAACGTACCTTACAAAGTGTTTTTCAGAACTCTTTAACCGAGTTATTACCACTGGATATATTCCTGCCCAATGGAAAAGAGGCTATCATACCGATATTCAAGGGAGGCAACAAGTCTCGGGTGTTGCCGGATTCCTATCGGGGGGGTAACCTTGCCGGTTTCTCAAGGTGTTTGAAGTACTTGAAGTAGAAGAATAATGCAGCTCGCCCACACTATACATCATTTCCATGTATACAACAATGTGGTTTCCTGAAAGGCCTTTCCTCCAGTGACACTTCCTTTATTTTCTAGAATCAATACTTCATCATACAGAACGATGGAACGCCATCGATGTGGCCTTTCTAGACAGTTCGAAAGCGTTTGATACAGTATGGCACCAAGGACGTTTATACAAACTGTATCATCTTGGAAACCCAGATGGATTTTGGAGGATATATGACAACAGCTACAAGTCCATCGAGAGCAGCGTCCTTGTTAATAACACAAGATAGATAGAGATCAAGAGACGTTCGAGAAAGGAAGACGGCAAAACTCTACCTGCTATACACAGATGAACCGTAACAGAAACTTTCCACAAGCAAACTTGGTGCCGTTGTCTTGGATATCCATGTAATGGCACCCACTCAAGCGGACGACATAGCAATTCTTGGTCCAGTATATTGCTTTCTCTCCCTCCAAGAGCCAGATTATCAGATTTAGTGACAGGAAAGCAGTTGCTTCTAGCGTTGTGCTCCATGGACGTGATATCACAGTGGCAAATGAGCTTAAGCACGTTGCTATTATATTGAACTCGAATTTAACTCATGGGAGGCCATGCCACTCATTGAATCGGGACTGAATAAACGCGCTCTAAATCCCGTTACAAGTTCAAAACATATTCGGGCAATGTTTATTCCAAAGTCTGTGTTTGGGCGTGAACTCTGGTCGATGATCTCCAAGACAGAAATTCTGGCTTTAGAAAGAGAACAGAGGTCTATTCTCAAGATGGCACAGGGACTTTCCACGTCATACTAATTCTGACATTTTTAATACTCTTCTAGGCTGTTAAAATCGATTTTAAGGATTTTATTTCGCACGGCTCAAACGTCTTCGGATATCCCTTAAACTTTAAAATAAGAATTTATTTAATGACAAACACCACATTGTGTGAGTATGATTCTGTATTTCGTGTAACACCATACATTTATTGTATTCAGAAACCAGCTACTGTGCAGTCAGTCGCCCTCAAAGCACCCGTAGCAATGGTTGTGTGACCTTTATGGCAAAGGTCACATTTTGTTTTTCCCGGCGAGCTTTGATACGACCCCCGTGGACAAGATGTACATGGTTGAAGGCCGTCTGAGGAAGACGTTCCAGGCAGACACGGACCTGTAACATGAGTAACATGGAGTTTTAACCTGAAACAAACAGATTCGGAACAAAATGGATACCGACCACGCATGTCAAGGAAGTAAAGGCAGAGCAAACAGACACAGTGAAACTCCCAACCTTCGCGGACGTGAAGACAAAGTGAAATCACAACATCTCTGACCCGTGAAGATCCGGGGTAGAACAGGTCTTCAGCAACCAATGCTTGCCGTAAAAGAGGACTATGCTTGTCGTAAGAGGCGACTAACGGGATCGGGTGGTCAAGCTCGCACTCAGCAATATTCCAGCTATGTGATTGCAGTATGATGGCCGTCTGTAATTAATCGAGTCTGGACCATACAGCCCAGTAATTGATATCATGAGCATCGACCCTCGCAATTGGGATACGATGACATGCATCAACCAAGTCAGCGAGCCTGATCACCCGATCTCGTTAGTCGCCTCTTACGACAAGCATATGGTCGCCTTTAACAATAAACATGAGTTGCTGATTCTACCCCGGATCTTCACGGGTCCAAAACTGATTTGGTCGGCATATGTTTGGACCAGAAACTAATATACATGTGATGGTTTTCCGTTAATTGCAGGTTCTGCATATTATTATTCGTTTAAAACCAAACCCGTTAATCCAGACCCCGTTAATCTGGACACCAGCTTTCACGACGATTAGTGTTGGACATGGCATTAATTACTGTAGGTGATATGGTTCGTTAATCCAGACCCCATTTATCTGGACACCAGCTTTCACGACTATTACTGATGGACATGGCATTACTTACTGTAGGTGATATTATTCGTTAATTCAGACCCCATTAATCTGGACACCAGCTTTCATGACGATTACTGACGGACATCGCGTTACATGATGTTGGGGATATTCGTCGTTAACTCGGAAATATGTTAACTGTTCGGTTTAAGTGGGAATGGTATTGTCCGGATTGATGAGGTTAAACTGTTATTTGTTTTACCGGAATCTGGATGTACTATCGGTATTCACTCAGCTCATGTCGAATGCCAGTTTAGACCCCTCATCACTTCTACTATCTTGACAATAACAATTAGTTATTTGGTTTATGAAGTGTTTTTCGCAACCATCGGTCAGGCAATCAAAATTAATATGAATGTTTTAATGTGACATGCATGGAAATTAGCATGCTGCTTGAATGTTCTCTGAATGAAAAATCATAGAGTAACTTACATTCTGATAAAAATCAATTTTATATGTCTTCTATTGTTTACAATTTTGAAAAAAACCTTGTTAGGTAGCCGATATGTTGCAGGCTGCAATGACAGATCAGTTGCTATTTGTCCCAAGCCTATTTAGTATTCCATACCTCTGCAATCTGTCTTGGAGACTGAGCCTCCTGTAGGCGTTGAGAGACCCCAGGGACAATACACGCACTTGTGACTGTTTTCTTGGTCTTGGTAGGTTCCTTTGGGGCAAGCCGCACACTTCGTCACAAGCAGGACGTCAATCACGTAGTAACCTCGGGGACAGATGCCTGTTGAAGAGCTGTACAACATTCAGGGCCTTAGAAAGTCTTTCCAAAAGATTTAAGCTGACCAATTGATATCCGACACAATTCTTACCGCTTTTGTTTAGGTGAACATGACTTGCCTATCTATGTGTTTGTGACGAGTGTCCGATGGGGCAGGATACGCTCACCTATTCGCGAGCGCCTGGTATTAAAACTATTTGATAGTGATTCATAAACATATGCTTATGATTAAGTCGAAATTGTACAATCGACACTGTGTTTAGAGGCACTTGGCACTGTGTTGCTAAACGAACATATTTCTTAACCGTTATTTCTTTAGTTATACACAACAGAATCTCTGCACTTGTATAAAGCAGACGTAAATCAACATTAATATATCGTTTTTAGTTTCAACAAAAGAGAACACAAACGGTATTTACGTTAAGATTGGTCGTCATCATATATACTTTGGATGAAAAGTTGACCTAACATTGGAATCGTTTCAAAGTGTAATGATTATTACAAAACGGGTTGAGAGTCTTCTTACGACGTAAATTGTAATAAAAAGGTAAATTGTTATACTTGCAGCAAATTGTAATAGTTTTGACGTAAATTGTAATAACGTAAATTGTACTAAAATTTGACGAAAATTGTAATACGCAAATTGTAATATAAATTGACGTAAATTGTAATAATCTCAACATGCGGTAAAATGTAATAACCTTATAGGTTTAGTGTCAAAGGGGGGATTACTAGAATGAACTTAGTTTTCTTATTTATTTGAGAAATACTCTGTGTGTTTTGTACTTAATTGTAATATATATTTTCATCATAATTGTTCATATTTAACCTGATGGAATCATATTTCAATGGTAAAGTAGGTAGTACTATACACAATGAAATAATTATAACGTAACAAACTTACACAAATATATTGATGTGTAAATGTGGAAAGTATTTGTACATATTTTATGCGGAGAGGGGTTTACTAAGTTGCAAGAACTTGCCCCTAATACAATTCTCATTTTGTTCTGTGAATAAAATATGTTTTAACTAAACTAGCAAATGGATGACATGTCATTCTGCAGTAGTCTGTGTGCAAGCTGATTTATACATGTTCATATACATAATATCAATTTATTTTTATTCAAGTTTCAATTTTTATAACGTTGCTCGGAGGATGTAAAGCAAATAATGACAATGTCCTGTGCGATGTACATGTAGGTATGTGAACCCGCAAGGACTACCTTTATCAATTATTTTACGTGCAGCTTGTGTCATGTCTGTATTGTTAGAATGATACTTAGCAACTGTACACATCGAAATGTATGACTGAAAGATCCATCCTCGGGTTAAAGATGATGGATTACATTAGGTACGTCTATTCGACAAATAGGTTAATTGATTTATCATCCAATAGTAGCTTAGCTAGGAGTCCATTGCAATAACATTGAGTTACGAGTTACCGAAGAGAACTCTGTGCAACCGGATCCTGAAATTATGTCTATTTGCATTGGAGGTTTACTTAATTTGATAAGGTGCACATGACCGGTTCCTTGAAACAAACGAGACAATTCAATCCTATTTATACATTATATTTTGACGAAGAATTCAAATACAACAAATGAGTGACAGATCTCCTGTGCAATGTCAAAGGAAAAAAACCAGCAAATGCAGCATAGATTTCCCATGCATGGGGAAGGAGAATACTTAATACATAACATTATATACAATGTTTTTATTAATATCAAAAGAGGGGCGTGGATATTCTTTACCTACATTGCATATACTATTAGATATTGTGTATTCTCGATCTCTGTGAACTTCTCACAGATAAAAAAATAATAATAAATAAATGCAAACCATGTTAACTTATGCAATATTTGTAGCAATGTATGATTAACATTTGGATCATTAATATAACATAAAATATTTCCTTTCATAGGAGGAAGTATATTTAATGAAATAAATGAATAAATGTAACTGTCTTGATTCCTTTCATATGTCATGAAGAACTAACAACAACTTACTGACAAATTTTGCTGGGATAATAACTCCTTGCCCCAACAACAAAAACAGAATCCATCATGATAACAGCACGAAATCATAATTCAAAGCATACACAAATAATATCCGGTATCTTCGGGCATGTCTTGTTGAGTCTCAAAGAGCATCAATATGTATAATAAATTTGTTGCAATCAATTATTGCTGAAATATATCTGTTTTGATCAAGTTGAAAGGATGGAAAATCTATAATGAAAAGGGTTTTGTCACTAACGTAAATATTCTCTTTGACCTTATACGAAGAGTATTCTATGATCATTAAACTCGGCAATCGTTGGTAGATTGCGCCAAGCAACCTTGATACCAAATTTGGTACCTCACGTATAATGCGGTACATAATTTTCGAAACAGATAATTACGTTTTTCATAAGTTATCACTAATTTGTGACATATATACGGACAAAACTTACCTCAGAGGATAAACTTCTCTGGGGGTTTAAGAGTATTAAAATAATTCCAGCTAACATCAAGCACTGTAATAACTTACAACATACTTTGTTAAAATTCTGATGAAAAGACCAGTAACTATCTAAGAAACCAAATTTTCTGTTGCTGCGATACTTGGGCCTCATCAGCATAGACACACAAACACACACGCACGCACGCACGCACGCACGCACGCACGCACGCAGATACAGACACAAACACGTGTTGCACACACTACATACCCATACAAAAACACCCACACACAAACAGTATATGTGTGTATACATGTACGTATGTATGTATGTATGTGTGTGTGTGTGTGTGTGTGTGTGCGTGCGCGCGCGCGCATGTAGGTGTGTATGTAATGACAGTAAAATGTGAGCTCTATGTCATTGGTATCACATATATGACTGCACTTCTACATACTCTAGATGACAGTATCATGTACGTAGATGAAAGTATGTAAGTGGACGATAGTATCTAGATGGCATACTATCATCTACGTATAAGATACTATCATATACGTAGATGATAGTATTTTCTACGCGGATTGTAGTATCTTCTACGTAGATGATAGCATGCCACAAACATTGCATTTAAAGTGGGTTAGCAGTAGTTGAAAAGAGCGATTCAGCATGAAATCAAATTTGAAATGGGGTCAAACAGTTGTTACATAGTGCATGAAATACCCTCTGAAGACATATATTGAAGTCTCAAATTTAGAAGTTTTAACTCAATTTCAGAAAAAAAAGTGATAAGGGTAGGCAATTAGAACTAGGTAAATCAATCGGAGCAAAATATAATTTGACTTTTTGGTAAGTCACCAGTCATTTCATTGGAATTTTAAGAGAGTATGTTATTACAGTGCTTGATGTTAGCCCAAATTACTTTAATCCTCTTAATCTTTCAGAGGAAGTTATGTTTTCAGGGGATTATTGTACGCATATATTTCGTATCAAGGTTTCTTCGCGCAATCCACCAGCGATTGTCGAGTTTAATGATCTTCAAGTACGTTTCAAGGTCAAAGAGAAAATTTACTTAAGTGACAAACATATTTTCATTATAAATTTTCAATTCCTTTCTATTTGGATACAAGCAGATATATTTAAGCAATTGATTGCAAGAAATTTATGATAATTCGTATACTCTTTGAAACTGTACAAGAGTTATCCGAAGATACCGGATGTTATTTGTGTATTCACGGGATCTGTCAACTCATTTGTTGTATTTGAATTCTTCGTCAAAGTAAAATGAATTGTATAAATATGATTAAATTCCATCGTTTGTTTCAAGAAAAGGATCATGTACTCCTTATCAACTCGTATAGCGTTTCCACTGCAAATCGACACACTGGTTGTGTTTGTACCCTTCGTCATCACTCGTTCAGTCGTGTCGAACTGGTCAAAGTACTGTTGAAGCAAGTCATGCAAAAAAAATCTTGAATAGCCTTATAAGAGTATTGAACAACATGTCACAATTAAGTTATTTGTCGAATATACGGTTGTGTAACCAATCATTTTGAACCCAAGGATGGATCTTTCAGTCATTTAAATTTATCGATGTTGACACCACCCTTTAATGACGATTGTACGATAAAGCCTATACCAACCATCCCTAACTTAACAGTTTTGTACGTTTGTCATCATACACAGTATTTCTCGAATTGTACATGTGAAACGCAAGCTCAACTGACAAAGATCATTTCTAGTCATTTGGCGTCTTGGACACTACGGTAGTAAGGTTATTACAATTTACGTAAGAATTTATTACATTTTACCGCAAGTAGAGATTATTACAATTCACGTCAATTTTTATTACAATTTGCGTATTAAAATTCACGTCAAATATTATTACAATTTACGTTGTTATTACAATTAACGTCAAAATTATTACAATTTGCTGCAAGTATTACAATTTACGTCGTAACAGCAACTTTGCATTGGAACTAAACTTCCTACAGAACATGTGCCAATTGAACACTTTCAGCATCATTCACCAAGTTTATTACACTTTGCAACTTTATTACAAAACGGGTTGCTATGTGCATTTCACGTTGTAATAAAACTCTCAACCCGTTTTGTAATAATTATTACACTTTGCAACTTTATTACAAAACAGGTTGTAACAGCGCTTTCGTGCGACAGGATTTCTAAACCATCACTTGATAGTCTTGAGTACTGTTCTGCGGCGCCAGGCAGCATAAAGACACTTCATAATGCAAGTTGTGTGAGTGGTGGGTGAAGACGGTAGGGCAGGACATGTTTAACCTTTTCGCGATAAAGCTGGTGTCATCACTGATTTCCCGAGATCCATTCACACAATTATCAGGGCTATTTTGCCTTTGGCGCCTCATGTCATCTATTTCGGCCGACAATCAAGACTGGTAATTCTCTGGCGTTGAATGTAATATTATGGAAATCGGTTTGTTGCTATTATCTACATCAAATACCATATAAATAGTTTATTACAAGGAGTCAAGTTGACGCTTGGTGGGAAATGGCCAGAGGGCGACTATCATGGAAATAGTGTTCTCGATAACATTGTGGGCCTTTAAATGAACAAAATGACATATAAATACTTTCGATCAGACCACTTGCAATTTGCATACAAAACAATTGAAAAAAAAGATAAATGATCAATTTGATATTTTAAACCTGGACAAACAATAGTGAGAAATGATATTTAGCGTACATTCTCCAGGTCCCTTCCCGCCCGGCATTTTCGTCACCCTCCCCACGGGACATGCGTCACACTGGTGTGATCCTGGCCGAGTCTGGTATGTTCCTGTGGGGCACAGGGAGCAGGGTTCCACGCTATCACTGGAGAAACTGCCAGGACCACAGGGACCTGTTGGAGAGCAATACGGGCTGTTATATTTGTGCGAGGGTGTGCAGATAACCTGTAGTGTTAGAGAGCAATATGTGGCTGTTATGTGTATTGGAAGGTATCCAGATTACCTGTGAGCAATATGTGGCTGTTATATGTGTTGGAAGGTGTCCAGATTACATGTAGTGTTGGAGAGCAATATGTAGCTGTTATATGTGTTGGAAGGTGTCCAGATTACATGTAGTGTTGGAGAGGAATATGTGTATGTAATATGTGTTGGAAGGTGTCTACATTTCCTGTAGTGTTGGGGAGCAATATGTGATGTCATATGTGTTGGAAGGTGTCCAGATTACATGTAGTGTTTGAGAGCAACATGTGGCTGTTATGTGTGTTGGAAGGTGTCCAGATTGCCTGTAGTGTCGGAGAGCAATATGTGGCTGTTATATCTGTTGGAAGGTGTCCAGATCACGTGTAGTCTTTGAGAGCAGTATGTAGCTGTTATATGTGTTGGAAGGTGTCCAGATTACCTGTAGTCTTGGAGAGCAATATGTGGCTGTTATATGTGTTGGAAGGAGTCCAGATTACCTGTAGTGTTGGAGAGCAATATGTGGCTGTTATATGTGTTGGAAGGTGTCCAGATCACGTGTAGTCTTTGAGAGCAGTATGTAGCTGTTATATGTGTTGGAAGGTGTCCAGATTACCTGTAGTCTTGGAGAGCAGTATGTGGCTGTTATATGTGTTGGAAGGTGTCCAGATTACCTGTAGTCTTTGAGAGCAGTATGTAGCTGTTATATGTGTTGGAAGGTGTCCAGATTACCTGTAGTGTTGGAGAGCAATATGTGTATGTAATATGGGTTGGAAGGTCTCAAGGTGACCTGTAGTTTTGTAGAACAATGTGTGGCTGTTATGTGTGTTGGAGGGAGTCCAGATTACCTGTAGTGTTGGAGAGCAATATGTGTATGTAATATGGGTTGGAAGGTCTCAAGGTTACCTGTAGTTTTGTAGAACAATGTGTGGCTGTTATATGTGTTGGAAGGTGGCCAGATTGTCTCAAAGCACAAAAGAAAACAGTCAGTAAACATTACAGCAACAGTAATAAGTCTCGACACTGCGAGACTTTGGCGTGAATATAGTCTTATCCGATATCCGAGAACATGCAGGAGCTTGATAGCATCGTTCTCTCGCAGTAAATTCCGATGTCCAATAACGACGTTATTTCGACGGAAAACCTATGGTTAGAATGCGTCCAAAGAGAGTCGTATTTTCGTCCATTGACCATGTTCGAAATAACTACGTTTTCGTGTTTGTAGTGATGTTAGGTTCATACATCCCTCCATCGATATCTCACGTGTTTCGTGCATTCGATCGTCGAATGAAATGACAGTCCATGAGAAGTGAATTCACCGTTTGCAGCTCCTGTTGGTCGTAAGAGTATCGCCAAAAACGTCAAAACCGTTTATGGAGTCACGTCACTTTGCAAGTGCATATACAGGCGTATAGCTTTCATTTAGTCGGACAGCAGTCAAGACGCTGATAATATGAATATTGCAGTGTACAATATTTCAGCACTGAATTAAATTCATTGTTCATAATATTTTGTTTATTGCCTTTTGTTTCTTTCAGGTACTGACTAATCGAAACGAGATCGTTCCACTGATTGATACATGAATAATTATATGACCATAGGAGCGGTTCACCGTAGAGGAACGGACACTTGCATTGTATGCATACGCGGTTTTCAAAGGAAATTCGGTTAGTGAAATTTAAGAATTGCATTTTATGATAAAAGAGAGTATTAGCCTAGTATGATGCTCACAAAAAAATTCATATCCTTATATATGATACTTACAATACCCAAATACACTTGGTTATAACTCCCAATGTATAGCTATTGAATACATTTAATGGGTAAGTTTACCTCATCACAGCTGTTCGAAGAATCTGACCCCTCAGACGCTGTCGTGAAGCCGGTAGGACACGGAACACACGTGAGACGTCCTTCATGTTCCTGGTATGTTCCAGTAGGACACAGAACACACTTGTTCTTTGATACATCAACATAGGATCCTTTTGGACAAGCTGTTAAATATATGTTGTGGGCTTGTTTGATACCACATAAACACGTTACTTGTCCCATAATATAAATACATTTTTATCATTAATTATTTTAGACTTGAGTTAATAATTGACATCTGAACATGTGCTCAGCTAGATATGTCTCAATATTGTGATGTAAAATTTTGCTTTAAGAAATACAGCAGAATGCAGCAGTAATGGATTGCTTGGTATATGGTTCCATCGACTTTAAAAAATTGAGAATTCAGAAAAATAATATAATAGTCACTTATATAAAAGCATCTATTGGCCAATTTCTTCATTACCTTTGGAGACAATTATGACATGTAAAAGTCTGATCAACACGGCAAACGTTCGAATTCTAATAGTTGAAATTCCAAAGATGATTTGGTTGCTGTTGTGTTTGAGTCCTAAACATGTTTTGATTCCAACGCGTTAGGAACGTGTTTAGGTTTGTGTTTAGAACACCTTTTGTACAATGTGAAAAGGGTACTATTCTTCAGATGAGCATACAATAGAGCGTTGTTACATATTAAATGTCTTGTAATTCCACAATAGATCATATACATACCCACATATTCTAAATTTACAAACAGATGACATAGATGAATTGCTTAGGCTCACCTTTTCGTGAACACCTGGTATCTTCACTATTTGATAGTGAACACATGCTCATGATATAGTCGGAATCATACAATTGACTCTGCTTTATGCAGAGATTGCTATTGGATATGGAAGGGTTTTGTCGCTTTATATTATTGTATTTGCGATGTCGAATTGAAATATATATTACATACGTTTACAATAATCAACAAATTCGTTCCTACTTGATATCGACACGGTGAAGGAGCATGGATAGACCTTGTGTCCTGACTTATCCCTGGCATCATATTTCACTGTATAGTTCCCTGCTGGATAAGCCCTTCCGGGTCGCAACCTGGAAGTCAAGGTCACATTCACAAAGCCTCCTTTTGGTGAGTCGATAGCCTTGACCTTTGACCACGTGATGTTGATGCTTGTTTCATTTGCTTTGAGGAAATGAGTCTGACTGGGAGGACAGTTGATGATCACGGGAGGTGATATGTCTAGGAATAAAGCAAGTGATGTAAGATAATCGAAACATGAACAACATGGTTGAGGTTTAATGTATGCGCTGGTCCTTATATATACAGTTCCTCAGTAGGTTAGTGTTCTCTAGAGTATGGGACCGTTCTTCCTTCGAAAATACTACAAAAGCAGAGAACACGTCCTGCAGCGAACGCTGTTTCAGACAACAGTAGCTGTTTACAACTTGACCTAGCACTTTCATCTACCTGTTTATCATTTATCATGTTACATCTAGTATGAAGTAGAGGAACAGGTGCTACTGACCTACACAGGTGATACTGAACTACAAAGGTGATACTGACCTACACAGGTGATACTGAACTACAAAGGTGATACTGACAAACACAGGTGATACTTATCTACACAGATTATTCTGACCTACAAAGGTTATACGTACCTACACAGGTGGTTGACTCCGACCACGTCTCATCAGACTGACAGGTCCTCTCTCTGATACCAAAGCTGGGCCCGAACCCGGACTCACAGGACAAGCTGCAGGAGGTGCCCGTCCTGACAGAGGTGGTGCTACAGCTGAGGTGTCCGTTGGTCACATGTTGCGGAACCAGGCACTTCTTCTCTGTGAATCAAATAAAGACAATATGTACACACACACACACACACGCGCGCGCGCGCGCGCGCGCACACGCACACGCACACACTCACACACTCACACACTCACACACTCACACACTCACACTTAGACACACGGATATATACCCGGATATATACTGAAAACGTTGCTTTGTGTACGTCAGAGAATTCAACCAATTAGAACTTGAACTAAGTAAGATACCAAGGCTTCATTAGTTGACCTAACAGTGCTGAATGTTTTTAATTATTTCATCTTAAATCATATTCACCATCATTAAAGAATAAGAATGCTGTTTTTATATTTCAGTGTACTATTGCTGTGGCCCCATATGCAAATTACCAATACCCTATGTCTGTCGAAAGAGCTAACTGATGAGCATCGTGTGGTTACAATGCTTGACCTGATAGATCATTTACTAACCATTTTGTATTGTTGGAATATTGTTCACTTTACTCATTTCTGCCAGAACTGGTGATGTCTGTAGAGTGCGTATGGCGTGGTAAAAACCATTTGCATAGACTTTGTCAATTTAGGCTGAAACCTACACTGATCAAATTCATGAAGTCGTCAAGAAAGCCCTCAGCACATAACAATAACCACGATTCTACTTGAGGTGGGGCAGGGTTCTCAACAAACTGTGAACAACTGGTCCCATCATTAGCTAACAGGGATTTCACACCCTTTTTCACTTTTCACATTCTTATGAACTGTCATATTATTGTACAATGGACAGAGCAGAGATTTCTTATGCTTATGGAAAGGGTTTTGTTCACCTATGCATGACAACGATGCAGTCCAAGTTTCATTTTCCAAACACGTGACCGTCTTCACCCCCGACGCCAGTTTGTATCCATTGTCACACAGAAGAGCACAGACTGCACCAAAAACTTGGGGGGCATCGGTACAGTTGTAGAGGCCATGGGACACAGAGGGAGGAGGGGGACACTTGTGTTCTGCATCCAAACAACCTAACTTTAATACGAACTGTATATTTAAGTAAAGCCAAGGTGAAAAGATCATATATTACCTTCAATAAAAATGGGTCGATTTGACTTTGTAAGGTAGAATCGTATGTTGTAGATCCAGACCGACATACCAACACACGCAGCTGTTGCAGATCAGGTTTTATTGACCAAACACTTGATTTCAGAGGATGGTGACTTCAGTTTATACCCAGAGTTACACTGTAGGATGCACACATCGTCCAATTTATGAATTATGCTGGTCCGACAGTGAACGACTCCATTAGTAACTTTGGGCGGGGGTTGACATGTGATTTCTGAAAAACGACAGAGCAAATGACTAAGTTTATTATTCTTTCAGTGTATAGCTGAGTCATTGATCATCATTAAACTTTAAAACACCTTATCTTAAAATATTCACAATATTTTACACAATGACCTTTTAACACATTTTTCTATCAGAGACATACCAGCACATGAGGCCGATGTTGACCAGGATCCTCTCGGAAGACACTTGACCTCGGAAGAAAATGCTTTATAACCAGAGTTACACTGGAGATGACACACTTCATCCACCTTATGAGACGTACTGAAAGTCGCACATTGAATCACACCATTCAAAACTTTTGGTACAGTGGAAAAGTAGTTTTCTGAGAAATGAAACAGACCCCTATAAACTTAATATGTCATTTTGAGTGTGAAATGTGTTTACATCGCAGTAATGAATATTCAAGGCGGGCGGTAAAACGCTGGTTGATGACATCCTCAAGCCCATCATGGTGACCCAAACTTCAATACGACAAGCATGCACACTTGGGACGTACTTTGGCTGGGAATTCCAAAGTGACGTGTCACCAGACATTGTGATGTAAACACATACATGTATTATAGAGTGGTTTCATTGCCCATCTCACCTTATCTCACAGAGAGTCTGTGTTGCATATGTGTCGTCAAGTGTTCCACCTCATTTGTCAGTATTTACCAATTTCTTATTTTCGATAAAAAACAGCAATGGTAGGAAATCAAATGTTCATAACTAATATATCACTGAAAGCATAAAATATCTAAGTCTACTCTGACAAACGGACATTATAAGATGAAAACGCATGGATAACGGTTGACCCGAAAATAACCAAGAAGTGATGAGTGCCACCAGTGGGGAAAGATACGCGAAACCTTTTCGCGAACACCTGGTATCATCACTGTTTAATATTTATTCATGACAACATGCTTATGATCTAATCAATCGACTCGGCTTTTTGAAGATTTTTCTTATGAAAATGTAATCGACGCTTCTATTTTCACTTTGTTCAGATTTGGGACTTGCCTGTTTATCAGACATCAACCAATTGAAGCGTCATGGTTTGTTTGTTTGATACACCCTGGACCAGACAATCCAGTGATTGACCTCATGCGCATCGATCTGCGATAACTGGGATAGGATGGCATGCATCAACCAAGTCAGTGAGCCTGACCACCCGATCCCGTTAGTGAAGAGTTAATGGATGATATATGATGTATTTGTATTATTCTGTATGTATTCGACTCCATCCTATTAGGGATGTTGACAGATTAACACGTCTCATGCCATTAACATTGGCATGAAGTAATCAGTGGTACAATGGCTATTAATGCACGATTCGAGAGGAACAGAGATTTCTACCTATTTCTAACCTATGCACGTCGCTCCGCCATACCATGTTCCTTCACAGCATCCTAAATGTGTTCCCTTGTTTGAGTAACCATGGTTACATGTCAGTGTACACTCTAGTTGAGTCAGGTACATGTAGTTTGTTGTATCACACTGAAATGTTCCATGATATGTCGTCGGAAAGGGACATCCTAAAATTATAATAATTCATATTTGATATTTAAATATATCAATTAATAGAATATTACAATAACACAAAACAAGTATTGCAATTGTAGAGATACAAAGTTGTTGGATACTTACCAGGAACTTCACGAACTGGTCTTTTCTGCAACCCTATAAAGCAGAAATAGGGAGTATGTGTATGTAAATAGCATATCAGCCCTGTCGTATATGGGAGCACGTAGTATAAAGAGGTTTACAAGGTAGAAGGTGAATAAAAGTGTAAGATGCCATTCAGTATTCTATCTCTCAATAGATCTGCTGTGTTGTTGACAAGCTACATACACAGTGTCTGTGTACTTACCGTCGTAGTGTTTAGATCCTGTAATGCGACCTATTACCATCAGCAAATGAAAAACATAGATTGTTGTCATAAACATGTCGCGCACATAAGCAGATGCAGGTGTCCACTAAAACAAAAATATATACTTATACAGACATCCAACCCCTGTCAAGAATATAATAACACAAAAAGCTTTGCATTGACCGCAAAGATTTCAATAGAAAAACCTATTACTATCTACCTGGTTGATTGACGCTGTTCACAACACGGCTTACCTGTTCCTTTAACCTTATCTTATTTTCTATCTAACACCCGTTGTTTCTCATGATAGTCTGCCCGTAGAGGAAACATCGCTTGCAAAATGATCTGGAATTCTATCATTTTATAATCTTGAACAAGAGGGTATTTTGCTTACTTGAATTGAAACTGTGACCCTTCAGAGCACACAAGAAGTCCACAGTAAGCTAAAACACGAACAACAGACATCTGTCCACTTATCTATCCACCATCCATCTATCCATTGATCCATCCAACATTTATCTTTCTATCTATATACCTATCTGTCTACCTGTCGTACTTTAGCTACTCGAGAGTCAAAACACAATAATGTCCCAAGTTATACAATGTAGGTTACAGACATGCAAACACTCACCATCTGGCTGATCAGCTACACACCTGCCTACACACCGTCCTACGTTCTACCTCGCTATGTGATGTACAGTCACGTGTTGTTTATTAGCATGATCAAATACGTACTGACTGGTGATAATATACTTCAATTTCACTTTGGAAAATCTACATAGACTCATTAAATAGAGTACGGAAACAGTCAAACATCTTGGACTTTGACAGTCAATAACAGCCTAAGTGTGAGCGGAGTATGTATTAAATGATGGTTTATGAACCTTTAGGATGTCATGATTTGCTTATTACATATGCCCACTTCAGCTGAAAAATGGATTTTAAATGACAAGGGTCGATTCACAAAGTAAAACAGGAGAACAAGTTGTTCTCTACGTTGGATGCATACGACTCTTGCTCTGAAGTTGTTTGATCCAGGTTACAACATTCAGGGCCCCAGTAAAGTTTTCAACAAGTTTTATGGCAGACATGTGGAGGACGTTTCCAAATTTGACGCATCACTGACAAAAAATATGTCCGACGCAATTTGTAGATGACAGAAAGTCCCTGTTCTTTATTTAGCGGTATGCGGTTGAATGGCAGGTGGACAGGGGTGGTAACTGCGGGTGGATGGTATAAGAGAAAAGCATGCGGGTAGGCGTGAAATTTGAAAGTGTGCATCGCTGTGAGTGATAACCTGATGTACGGCTGTTGTCAACACTATGATTCTGCCACGAAATTTGTAAGTAATAAATTGCATATGCATGCATGATATATTTATTTATGAAAGGGGTGTAATTTGATATAATGTTCGTTTAAAGCCAGAATTATTTGAGAGTTACCACCGTGTTCTGACGTGTGCATGTTATTACCGTATTTACCGTATTTTTTGGATTATTACGGAGTAAGTTTGTATTGTGACAAGCTAGCTGTGTTTCGGACATGAGGATATGCAAGTAAGTTTGTTGTTTTGTATGGTTTCAGCTTGAACCTGCTTCGTATGGTATACGTTGAACATTGACTGTTTGGATCACAGACTAAAGCAGTGTGTGAGAAAATGCAGAATCTGATGTTTATTGACTTTGAAACCTACACAATTCCTTATTTTGATTTGTACCATTATGTTCCCGGGGCTTTTTCAGATGGACAGTTGACTTGCCTTTGCATGTGTTTGTGACGGGTTCCACCGGTTGGGCAGGATACGCTCACCTTTCCACCAACGCCTGGTATCATCACTATTCGATAGTGATTCATAAACATATGGTATAGTAGGAATCGTACAATCGACTCTGTGTTTAGCAGATATTTCTATTGCATATTGTCGCTTAAAATTCTGTACAGCGTCGCCTCATCAAAGTTACATTACGTATCATTTTAGATGCCCGAGAGACAGCTTGCCTGGAGAAAATGTTGATTATTTAAAGGAGGTGGATGATTACCAGGCAATCCTAAGAACGTCCCAAAGATACTCTACTAGATGGTGCCAGATCCAGGCAGTTAGTTTGCCACTGAACCTTTACAATTCCATGTTGGTTATTGCAGTGTATAACAACAGGGGCCCAGTGCGGTCTGGCATTGTCATCTTGGAGAGTAGCACCAGGTTCATTAACGTTCAAAGCAGGAAGGTCAGGTGGCCGAAGAATATAGTCTCTGTACCGTAATCCTGATTTCCATTGACGTTATACAGAGGTGTTCAGTGATGAAGACTGAAGCCACCCCATACCATAACCGACCCACTACCACATCGGCACTGTTTTCGTTCGGTTTCTTAATTGAAGCCTTCACCTCGACGTGTATAGAATCGAATCCGACCATCGTTTGACTGGAGGCTGCAGCAAGACTCGTCCCAAAACAATACCTGCGGCCATTGCTGCCGATTCCAATGACTAGGAAGCCTGAAACAAGCAAGACGAGCAGCTCCATGATGAGCAGATTGAAGTGGTGGACGTTTTGAATTGATCCCGGCAACACGGAAATGTCTCCTATGGTCTGTGCACTGACATTCACATGCCCGCAGCTGGAGTCTCAGTACACTTGATGTGGTGAATCTGTGACAAAGATCTGACAGGATAATGTAACGGTCATCACCCTTGGCTGTTGCTTTAGGTCAACCTGATCGTGGTTGCTCTTGAACTCTACCCGTCGTTCGAAACCTCTCCCACAGTCGAGAAATGACAGATGGCGTCTTGCAGCTTCTCTGATGACTGTTCCACCCAGCAGCCACCCAAACGCAACCTCTGTCTAACTGGAATAATGGTCTTCGTCATGGTTACTAAACAGACAGCAAAAGATTCGAATGCCTCAATATTTTATACCTATATTTGCAGTGGTTTCACAGGCCTCACGTAAAGCACATGCATTGTTGCATTGGGAGAAACAACTGTTGCACATAAAACGGCAACGTGTTTAAATTCACCGAATTCAGGCAAGTTTCATTCTGGTGAAAATGTTTTTCACTCAACGTCTCAGAAAGCAAGCCGTCAACTGTTCTGAATTGAAGGAATTAAGTGATGTGATTTGTAGCCACGGAATATATTGAAAAACAGCTATCCGAACATAGTTGGTTTATATTTTAGGGTGATCTTTACCAAAATGACATGACATATTACGCTGATCGTTACCAAAATGACATGACATTTTACGATGATCTTTACCAAAATGGCATGTCATTTTACGGTGATCTTTACCAAAATGGCATATCATTTTACGGTGATCTCTACCAAAATGGCATGCCACTTTACGCTGATCTTTACCCAAAGTTCATGACATTTTACGGTGATCTTCACCAAAATGGCATGTCATTTTACGCTGATCTTTACCAAAATGACATGACATTTTACGCTGATCTTAACCAAAATGACATGACATTTTACGCTGATCTTTACCAAAATGACATGACATTTTACGCTGATCTTTACCAAAATGACATGACATTTTACGCTGATCTTTTCCAAAATGACATGACATTTAAGGGTGATCTTACCAAAATGACATGTTACTTTAGGGTGATATTTACCAAAATGAGATGCTGGTATTCGAAATGAGTCTCGTCATTTGTGGGAACATGCATGATCAGTTTTAGATGATGTTTACTGACCAAGACAGATATTAGACACATTAATTAGTTCTCAACATTAATTAGTTCTCACTGCCATGAATCTCTTGAATTGTGTTGGTGTCCGATTTGAATTTGTATAATCGTCGAAGTGTGTGTGGGTCCATGAAAACCTAACTGGACTGTTGTTGGAATGAAACTAAAATATACAAGAATAGGACAAGTCCCCAAGCCTATTCCTTCTCCCCTCTTCTACGATACATGTATCGTATTTCCGATAGCAGAATAACGATAATGGCAAAAACCATAATGTGTTAATATGCTTCGATATTACATTGAACGCTATACCATATGTTGAGAGAGAGCTTTGGATTTTGTAGTGAAACCGGCTCTTTAGCAGATGTCGCTGCAAAACCATATATTATTTTCTTCCATCAAAATGAAGCACAATTATATTTTTTAAGTATTGTCGGGACAAATTATTTTTTTCACACACACACCTCCACACACACCTCCACCCCCCAAAAATAAAAAAAATAAAAACACCACGTTGTGTGAGTATGATTCTGTATTTCATGTAACACCATATATTTATTGTATTTAGATACCAGTCACTGTGCAGTCAGTCGCCCTTAAAGCACCCGTAGCATTGGTTGTGTGACCTTGAGGGCAAGGGTCACAGCTTTTTTTTTTCGGTGAGCTTTGATACGACCCCCTTGCACAAGGAGTACACGGCTGAAGGCCGTCAGAGGAAGAACTTCCGGGCAGACACGGACCTGTAATATCGGTGACACAGTCAGTTTTAACCTAAAACAAACAGATTCTCAACAAAATTAATACTGGCCAAGCAATGTCAAGGAAGTAAAAACAGTGCATACAGAAACAGTTTAAGTCCGGAAACCTTGTTTACTGGTGGGAATGTCTGCATGAAGACCAAGGGAGATTACAACAATATCTAACGTTGATGATTCACCTGATGAAGGAGTAAACGTATACTCTGAAACGTTGTGTTCCTCATAATAAAGAAGTTGACATCCATATATTCTCTTCCTTAATGTCTATCGTTATTTGGCAGCGTATTGTATTGTTCAATACTGATTATAGCTGTATTGCATTGTTTCTGTAGAGATTCGGTAGATGCTCATTGCATTGTATTTGGGCAGTGATTGGTCGTCAGGAATGTAGTACTATTTAATGAAAGCAGTCGTCAGGAAGGTACTTTATTTTGATGCTTGTGTGGTGTGTTTACTTCCGATCCGGTATACCGCGGACGGTGATAGTTTGTCATAGAAACATGTGGAATGTTCTAGTACCGCTAGACTGGTGAGGGCAAACTGTCGAAATTTCCAATAGCCAGTTAATCTGTATGTAAGGGGACAAGAGCGTGTTTACGCATCTCTCACATTTTTCATCACATCACGACCACCTTTCGTGTGTGGATCACTCATCAACCCTGAATCCTTGCCCAGGACCGCCGCTAGGTGAGTATACATTATTATCACTGACTTTTGATTTACTAACCTTTTTGTATTTGATACTTACTTTCATCATATTATGCATTGCTATTGCAAATTGAACTACCGGTCTTTTGTGTACTGCCATTGCAATTCCTTTGCAGTAATTTGTATTGATCTGTAAACCGAGTGAATTTTTGTAATACATTTGTTGATTGTATACCACTTGTTGATTGTTTGTTGTTTTCACACTAAGTTCTTCACACGTACATATTTCTTGGTTAACATATTGTTTCAATTTGGGAATCGACACTATTGATCCCTTTATCCAGAATTGTTTCGGTACGGGAAACCTTAATACAAACTCTAATATGCCCTGCTTGTGGAGAGAGCATGTGTTAACAGAAATCCAGTTTGCCATAATTAGTAATTTAACAACAGCGCTAACGACAATTTATCGACCCACTGACACGGATTGTATTTCTGTTATTATTTGCATTTTAGTAACATGTTTTGTGATATTGCTGGGATGTTGGCTGCACTTATAGATCCGGTTCTGCTTGTATCAAGCCTATTTAATATTCCATACCTCTGCAATCCGTCTTTGAGACTGAGCCTCCTGCAGATGTTGAGAGACCCCAGGGACAATACACGCACTTGTGACTGTTTTCTTGGTCTTGGTAGGTTCCTTTGGGGCAAGGCGCACATTTCTTCACAAGCAAGAAGTCCATCACGTAGTTACCTCGGGGACATATGCCTGTTAAACAGAATAGCCTTACAGGATTCAAGGCAAGAGTTCATATGTTGTATGTTGTGGTAAGTTCTTATTTTGACTTGAAACATCTCTTCCTGATTTTGTCCAGGTCAATATTTGATCATAACTTGCCTTTTCGTGTGGGGCAGGATGCGCTCACCTTTTCGCGAACACTTGGTATCATCACAAATTGGTAGTGATTCATAAACAGTTGTTCATGACAAAGCAACAGTATAAATGTCGCAACAGAGTTGGGATTAATGCTGCGTTGAACAGTGTTGAACAGTCACATTACAAAGTCAATTTAACGTTCGATGCATGAGGCATGTTAGATAGCCATAGCTCAACTATTAGGGAACCAGTACCCTCGATGCCATTCTGAGTCTATTTAAGATTATAATGTTGACAAAGAAATACTTTCGATCAAACTTCTCGCCATTCACATGTTTAAGAAGTGATAAAAGATATATGACCCGTCTGAAATGATAAACCTGGAAATAACAATTCTAAGAAATATAAAATAATATCTATCGTACAGTATCCAGGTCCGTTTTCCCCAGTTGTCTTCGTCACCATCCCCACTGGGCATGCGTCACACTGTTTTGATCCTGGCCGAGTCTGGTATGTTCCCATGGGGCACAGAGAGCAGGGTTCCACGCCATCAGAGGAGAAGCTGCCAGGGACACACTGGGCTGTTCGTGAGCAATATGTGGCTGTTATATGTGTTGGAAGGTATCCAGATTACCTGTAGTGTTGGAGAGCAACATGTGGCTGTTATATGTGTTGGAAGGTATCCAGATTACCTGCAGTGTTGGAGAGCAATATGTGGCTGTTATATGTGTTGGAAGGTGTCCAGATTACCTGCAGTGTTGGAGAGCAATATGTGGCTGTTATATGTGTTGGAAGGTGTCCAGATTACCTGCAGTGTTGGAGAGCAATATGTGGCTGTTATATGTGTTGGAAGGTGTCCAGATTACCTGCAGTGTTGGAGAGCAATATGTGGCTGTTATATGTGTTGGAAGGTATCCAGATTACCTGTAGTGTTGGAGAGCAATATGTGGCTGTTATATGTGTTGGAAGGTATCCAGATTACCTGCAGTGTTGGAGAGCAATATGTGGCTGTTATATGTGTTGGGAGGTGTCCAGATTACCTGCAGTGTTGGAGAGCAATATGTGGCTGTTATATGTGTTGGAAGGTATCCAGATTACCTGCAGTGTTGGAGAGCAATATGTGGCTGTTATATGTGTTGGAAGGTGTCCAGATTACCTGCAGTGTTGGAGACCAATATGTGGCTGTTATATGTGTTGGAAGGTGTCCAGATTACCTGCAGTGTTGGAGAGCAATATGTGGCTGTTATATGTGTTGGAAGGTGTCCAGATTACCTGCAGTGTTGGAGAGCAGTATGTGGCTGTTATATGTGTTGGAAGGTGTCCAGATTACCTGTAGTGCTGGAGAGCAATATGTGGCTGTTATATGTGTTGGAAGGTGTCCAGATTACCTGCAGTGTTGGAGAGCAATATGTGGCTGTTATATGTGTTGGAATGTGTCCAGATTACCTGCATTGTTGGAGAATAATATGTGGCTGTTATATGTGTTGGAAGGTGTCCCGATTACCAGTAATCTTGGAGAGCAATATGTGGCTGTTATATGTGTTGGAAGGTGTCCAGTATACCTGTAGTCTTGGAGAGCAATATGTGGCTGTTATATGTGTTGGAAGGTGTCCAGATTACCTGCAGTGTTGGAGAGCAATATGTGGCTGTTATATGTGTTGGAAGGTGTCCAGATTACCTGCAGTGTTGGAGAGTAATATGTGGCTGTTATATGTGTTGGAAGGTGTCCAGATTACCTGCAGTGTTGGAGAGCAATATGTGGCTGTTATATGTGTTGGAAGGTGTCCAGATTACCTGCAGTGTTGGAGAGCAATATGTGGCTGTTATATGTGTTGGAAGGTGTCCAGATTACCTGCAGTGTTGGAGAGCAGTATGTGGCTGTTATATGTGTTGGAATGTGTCCAGATTACCTGTAGTGCTGGAGAGCAATATGTGGCTGTTATATGTGTTGGAAGGTGTCCAGATTACCTGCAGTGTTGGAGAGCAATATGTGGCTGTTATATGTGTTGGAATGTGTCCAGATTACCTGCAGTGTTGGAGAGTAATATGTGGCTGTTATATGTGTTGGAAGGTGTCCCGATTACCAGTTATCTTGGAGAGCAATATGTGGCTGTTATATGTGTTGGAAGGTGTCCAGTATACCTGTAGTCTTGGAGAGCAATATGTGGCTGTTATATGTGTTGGAAGGTGTCCAGATTACCTGCAGTGTTGGAGACCAATATGTGGCTGTTATATGTGTTGGAATGTGTCCAGATTACCTGTAGTGTTGGAGAGCAATATGTAGCTGTTATATGTGTTGGAAGGTGTCCAGATTACCTGTAGTGTTGGAGAGCAATCTGTGGCTGTTATATGTGTTGGAAGGTGTCCAGATTACCTGTAGTGTTGGAGAGCAATATGTAGCTGTTATATGTGTTGGAAGGTGTCCAGATTACCTGTAGTGTTGGAGAGCAGTATGTGGCTGTTATATGTGTTGGAAGGTGTCCAGATTACCTGTAGTGTTGGAGAGCAATATGTGGCTGTTATATGTGTTGGAAGGTGTCCAGATTACCTGTAGTGTTGGAGAGCAGTATGTAGCTGTTATGTGTGTTGGAAGGTGTCCAGATTACGTGTAGTGTTGGAGAGCAGTATGTGGCTGTTATATGTGTTGGAAGGTGTCCAGATTACGTGTAGTGTTGGAGAGCAGTATGTGGCTGTTATATGTGTTGGAAGGTGTCCAGATTACCTGTAGTGTTGGAGAGCAGTATGTGGCTGTTATATGTGTTGGAAGGTGTCCAGATTACCTGTAGTGTTGGAGAGCAATATGTGGCTGTTATATGTGTTGGAAGGTGTCCAGATTACCTGTAGTGTTGGAGAGCAATATGTGGCTGTTATATGTGTTGGAAGGTGTCCAGATTACCTGTAGTGTTGGAGAGCAAAATGTGGCTGTTATATGTGTTGGAAGGTGTCCAGATTACCTGCAGTGTTGGAGAGCAATATGTGGCTGTTATATGTGTTGGAAGGTGTCCAGATTACCTGCAGTGTTGGAGAGCAATATGTGGCTGTTATATGTGTTGGAAGGTGTCCAGATTACCTGTAGTGTTGGAGAGCAATATGTGGCTGTTATATGTGTTGGAAGGTGTCCATATTACCTGCAGTGTTGGAGAGCAATATGTGGCTGTTATATGTGTTGGAAGGTGTCCAGATTACCTGCAGTGTTGGAGAGCAATATGTGGCTGTTATATGTGTTGGAATGTGTCCAGATTACCTGCAGTGTTGGAGAGCAATATGTGGCTGTTATATGTGTTGGAAGGTGTCCAGATTACCTGTAGTGTTGGAGAGCAATATGTGGCTGTTATATGTGTTGGAAGGTGTCCAGATTACCTGCAGTGTTGGAGAGCAATATGTGGCTGTTATATGTGTTGGAATGTGTCCAGATTACCTGCAGTGTTGGAGAGCAATATGTGGCTGTTATATGTGTTGGAAGGTGTCCAGATTACCTGCAGTGTTGGAGAGTAATATGTGGCTGTTATATGTGTTGGAAGGTGTCCCGATTACCAGTAGTCTTGGAGAGCAATATGTGGCTGTTATATGTGTTGGAAGGTGTCCAGTATACCTGTAGTCTTGGAGAGCAATATGTGGCTGTTATATGTGTTGGAAGGTGTCCAGGTTACCTGTAGTCTTGGAGAGCAGTATGTGGTTGTTATATGTATTGGAAGGTGTCCAGGTTACCTGTTGTCTTGGAGAGCAGTATGTAGCTGTTATATGTGTTGGAAGGTCTCCAGATAACCTGCAGTGTTGGAGAGCAATATGTGGCTGTTATATGTGTTGGAAGGTGTCCAGATTACCTGTAGTCTTCGAGAGCAATATGTAGCTGTTATATGTATTGGAAGGTGTCCAGGTTACCTGTAGTCTTGGAGAGCAATATGTAGCTGTTAAAGGTCTTGGAAGGTGTCCAGATTACCTGTAGTGTCGGAGACCAATATGTAGCTGTTATATGTGTTGGAAGGTGTCCAGATTACCTGTAGTGTCGGAGAGCAATATGTGGCTGTTATATGTGTTGGAAGGTGTCCAGGTTACCTGTCGTGTCGGAGAGCAATATGTGGCTGTTATATGTGTTGGAAGGTCTCCAGATAACCTGCAGTGTTGGAGAGCAATATGTGTCTGTTATATGTGTTGGAAGGTGTTCCGATTACCTGTAGTCTTGGAGAGCAATATGTGGCTGTTATATGTATTGGAAGTTGTCCAGATTACCTGTAGTCTTGGAGAGCAATATGTGGCTGTTAAAGGTCTTGGAAGGTGTCCAGATTACCTGTAGTGTCGGAGAGCAATATGTAGCTGTTATATGTGTTGGAAGGTGTCCAGATTACCTGCAGTGTTGGAGAGCAATATGTGGCTGTTATATGTGTTGGAAGGTGTCCAGATTACCTGCAGTGTTGGAGAGCAATATGTGGCTGTTATATGTGTTGGAAGGTGTCCAGATTACCTGCAGTGTTGGAGAGCAATATGTGGCTGTTATATGTGTTGGAAGGTGTCCAGATTACCTGCAGTGTTGGAGAGCAATATGTGGCTGTTATATGTGTTGGAAGGTGTCCAGATTACCTGCAGTGTTGGAGAGCAATATGTGGCTGTTATATGTGTTGGAAGGTGTCCAGATTACCTGCAGTGTTGGAGAGCAGTATGTGGCTGTTATATGTGTTGGAATGTGTCCAGATTACCTGTAGTGCTGGAGAGCAATATGTGGCTGTTATATGTGTTGGAAGGTGTCCAGATTACCTGCAGTGTTGGAGAGCAATATGTGGCTGTTATATGTGTTGGAATGTGTCCAGATTACCTGCAGTGTTGGAGAGTAATATGTGGCTGTTATATGTGTTGGAAGGTGTCCCGATTACCAGTTATCTTGGAGAGCAATATGTGGCTGTTATATGTGTTGGAAGGTGTCCAGTATACCTGTACTCTTGGAGAGCAATATGTGGCTGTTATATGTGTTGGAAGGTGTCCAGATTACCTGCAGTGTTGGAGACCAATATGTGGCTGTTATATGTGTTGGAATGTGTCCAGATTACCTGTAGTGTTGGAGAGCAATATGTAGCTGTTATATGTGTTGGAAGGTGTCCAGATTACCTGTAGTGTTGGAGAGCAATCTGTGGCTGTTATATGTGTTGGAAGGTGTCCAGATTACCTGTAGTGTTGGAGAGCAATATGTAGCTGTTATATGTGTTGGAAGGTGTCCAGATTACCTGTAGTGTTGGAGAGCAGTATGTGGCTGTTATATGTGTTGGAAGGTGTCCAGATTACCTGTAGTGTTGGAGAGCAATATGTGGCTGTTATATGTGTTGGAAGGTGTCCAGATTACCTGTAGTGTTGGAGAGCAATATGTAGCTGTTATGTGTGTTGGAAGGTGTCCAGATTACCTGTAGTGTTGGAGAGCAGTATGTAGCTGTTATATGTGTTGGAAGGTGTCCAGATTACGTGTAGTGTTGGAGAGCAGTATGTGGCTGTTATATGTGTTGGAAGGTGTCCAGATTACGTGTAGTGTTGGAGAGCAGTATGTGGCTGTTATATGTGTTGGAAGGTGTCCAGATTACCTGTAGTGTTGGAGAGCAGTATGTGGCTGTTATATGTGTTGGAAGGTGTCCAGATTACCTGTAGTGTTGGAGAGCAATATGTGGCTGTTATATGTGTTGGAAGGTGTCCAGATTACCTGTAGTGTTGGAGAGCAATATGTGGCTGTTATATGTGTTGGAAGGTGTCCAGATTACCTGTAGTGTTGGAGAGCAAAATGTGGCTGTTATATGTGTTGGAAGGTGTCCAGATTACCTGCAGTGTTGGAGAGCAATATGTGGCTGTTATATGTGTTGGAAGGTGTCCAGATTACCTGCAGTGTTGGAGAGCAATATGTGGCTGTTATATGTGTTGGAAGGTGTCCAGATTACCTGTAGTGTTGGAGAGCAATATGTGGCTGTTATATGTGTTGGAAGGTGTCCATATTACCTGCAGTGTTGGAGAGCAATATGTGGCTGTTATATGTGTTGGAAGGTGTCCAGATTACCTGCAGTGTTGGAGACCAATATGTGGCTGTTATATGTGTTGGAAGGTGTCCAGATTACCTGTAGTGTTGGAGAGCAATATGTGGCTGTTATATGTGTTGGAAGGTGTCCAGATTACCTGTAGTGTTGGAGAGCAATATGTGGCTGTTATATGTGTTGGAAGGTGTCCAGATTACCTGCAGTGTTGGAGAGCAATATGTGGCTGTTATATGTGTTGGAATGTGTCCAGATTACCTGCAGTGTTGGAGAGCAATATGTGGCTGTTATATGTGTTGGAAGGTGTCCAGATTACCTGCAGTGTTGGAGAGTAATATGTGGCTGTTATATGTGTTGGAAGGTGTCCCGATTACCAGTAGTCTTGGAGAGCAATATGTGGCTGTTATATGTGTTGGAAGGTGTCCAGTATACCTGTAGTCTTGGAGAGCAATATGTGGCTGTTATATGTGTTGGAAGGTGTCCAGGTTACCTGTAGTCTTGGAGAGCAGTATGTGGTTGTTATATGTATTGGAAGGTGTCCAGGTTACCTGTTGTCTTGGAGAGCAGTATGTAGCTGTTATATGTGTTGGAAGGTCTCCAGATAACCTGCAGTGTTGGAGAGCAATATGTGGCTGTTATATGTGTTGGAAGGTGTCCAGATTACCTGTAGTCTTCGAGAGCAATATGTAGCTGTTATATGTATTGGAAGGTGTCCAGGTTACCTGTAGTCTTGGAGAGCAATATGTAGCTGTTAAAGGTCTTGGAAGGTGTCCAGATTACCTGTAGTGTCGGAGACCAATATGTAGCTGTTATATGTGTTGGAAGGTGTCCAGATTACCTGTAGTGTCGGAGAGCAATATGTGGCTGTTATATGTGTTGGAAGGTGTCCAGGTTACCTGTCGTGTCGGAGAGCAATATGTGGCTGTTATATGTGTTGGAAGGTCTCCAGATAACCTGCAGTGTTGGAGAGCAATATGTGTCTGTTATATGTGTTGGAAGGTGTTCCGATTACCTGTAGTCTTGGAGAGCAATATGTGGCTGTTATATGTATTGGAAGGTGTCCAGATTACCTGTAGTCTTGGAGAGCAATATGTGGTTGTTAAAGGTCTTGGAAGGTGTCCAGATTACCTGTAGTGTCGGAGAGCAATATGTAGCTGTTATATGTGTTGGAAGGTGTCCAGATTACCTGTAGTGTTGGAGAGCAATATGTGGCTGTTATATGTGTTGGAAGGTCTCCAGATAACCTGCAGTGTTGGAGAGCAATATGTGGCTGTTATATGTGTTGGAAGGTGTCCCGATTACCTGTAGTCTTGGAGAGCAGTATGTGGCTGTTATATGTGTTGGAAGGTGTCCAGATTATCTGTAGTGTCGGAGAGCAATATGTGGTTGTTATGTGTGTTGGAAGGTGTCGATATTACATGCAGTGTTGGAGAGCAATAAGTGTATGTTATATGTGTTCGAAGGTGTCCAGATTACCTGTAGTGTCGGAGAGCAATACGTGGTTGTTATATGTGTTGGAAGGTCTCCAGATTACCTGTAGTGTCGGAGAGCAATATGTGGTTGTTATGTGTGTTGGAAGGTGTCCATATTACCTGCAGTGTTGTAAAGCAATATGTGCCTGTTTAATATGTTGGAAGGTGTCTAGATTACCTGTAATGTTGAAGAGCAATATGTGTATGTTATATGTGTTGGAAGGTGTCCAGATTACCTGTAGTGTTGGAGAGCAATATGTGGCTGTAATATGTGTTGGAAGGTGTCCAGATTACCTGTAGTGTTGGAGAGCAATATGTGGTTGTTATATGTGTTGGAAGGTGTCCAGATTACCTGTAGTGTCGGAGAGCAATATGTGGTTGTTATGTGTGTTGGAAGGTGTCCAGATTACCTGCAGTGTTGTAAAGCAATATGTGCCTATTTAATATGTTGGAAGGTGTCTAGATTACCTATAATGTTGAAGAGCAATATGTGTATGTTATATGTGTTGGAAGGTGTCCAGATTACCTGCAGTGTTGGAGAGCAATATGTGACTGTAATATGTGTTTGAAGGTGTCCGGATTACCTGTAGTGTTGGAGAGCAATATGTGGCTGTTATATGTGTTGGAAGGTGTCCAGATTACGTGTAGTGTTGGAGAGCTATATGTGGCTGTTATGTGTGTTGGAAGGTGTCCAGATTACCTGTAGTGTCGGAGAGCAATATGTGGCTGTTATATGTGTTGGAAGGTGTCCAGATTACCTGCAGTGTTGGAGAGCAGTATGTGGCTGTTGTATATGTTGGAAGGTGTCCAGATTACCTGTAGTGTTGGAGAGCAATATGTGCCTGTTATATGTGTTGGAAGGTGTCCAGATTACCTGCAGTGTTGGAGAGCAATATGTGGCTGTTATATGTGTTGGAAGGTCTCCAGATTACCTGTAGTGTCGGAGAGCAATATGTGGTTGTTATATGTGTTGAAAGGTCTCCAGAGTACCTGTAGTCTTGGAGAGCAGTATGTGGTTGTTATGTGTGTTGGAAGGTGTCAATATAACCTGCAGTGTTGGAGAGCAATAAGTGTATGTTATATGTGTTCGAAGGTGTCCAGATTACCTGTAGTGTCGGAGAGCAATATGTGGTTGTTATATGTGTTGGAAGGTCTCCAGATTACCTGTAGTGTCGGCGAGCAATATGTGGTTGTTATGTGTGTTTGAAGGTGTCCATATTACCTGCAGTGTTGTAAAGCAATATGTGGCTGTTATATGTGTTGGAAGGTGTCAATATTACCTGCAGTGTTGTAAAGCAATATGTGCCTGTTTAACATGTTGGAAGGTGTCTAGATTACCTGTAATGTTGAAGAGCAATATGTGTATGTTATATGTGTTGGAAGGTGTCCAGATTACCTGTAGTGTTGGAGAGCAATATGTGGCCGTTAGGTGTGTTGGAAGGTGTCCAGATTACCTGCACTGTTGTAGAGCAATATGTGCCTGTTTAATGTGTTGGAAGGTGTCCATAATACCTGTAGTGTTGGAGAACAATATGTGTATGTAATATGTGTTGGAAGGTGTCCAGATAGAGCAAGAAATAGATGTTCAAACACTATTCAACAATGAAATGCTTGGAATATAACAAAACAATTCTTTGGATTGAAAGTATTCCATACAAGTTATTATTGAAGTGTTTTGAAATGGTTATATGTTCTGTGATAGAATGAATATGGCGTTAAACAACGCAAACGTTGAAAACACATTTTGATGTGATTCCCCAAAGGAACGTTAAAGTGAGAAGACGATCCTCGACACTCTTTGATGTTAACATTTCAAATCTGGTATGAATATTGAACATTTTAATGAAGTAGGTTTACCTCTACATCTGGACGAGGAATTTGACCCTTCAGACGCTGTCGAAAAGTCGGAAGGACATGGAACACACGTGAGACGTCGTTCATGTTCCTGGTATGTTCCAGTAGGACACAGAACACATTTGTTCCTTGACACATCAAGATAGGACCCGCTTGGACAAGCTGTGAAATATAAGTATGTTGTGTATTTGTTTAACACGGATACCGCCTCCATTATTATTATCAAATGTTCTGTGATTCCACAAAGAATCATATACGAGGGATGGTCAAAAAAGTTCTAAGCCTAACAAACAAAACCAACAATTGTGAAAGTTTTTGTAATTATATTTTTCAACATAATTTCCCTGCTTTTCAATAAACTTCTCACATCGATAGTGAAGCTTTTCAATTCCAGTCAGTTTTCCGAAGCCACCCTGAAAACCCCATTCACGGCAGCTTAGAGGTCATCATTGTCGTCAAAGCGCTTTCCAGGAAGGTGCTCTTTCAGTTTAGGAAACAGGTGGAAATCACTTGGTGCCAGGTCTGGCGTGTATGCATGGAGGGTGGGGAAGCTCTTTGAATCCACATTGTAGCACAGCAGCCTTTGTGAGTCAAAAGATGTGAGAAGAGACATGGCAATGAAAAAGGTAGAACTCCATTAGTCAGCATTCCTCGCCGAAAGAATCGCTCAGGCCTTGGCGCAAATCAGCATAGTAGGCATCAGTAATCGTCTTTTGATTGCTAAGTAATCAAAAAGGATCACACCCTTTGCATCCCAAGATACAAGACACCAATGTTTCATCACCCGTTACTAATTTATTTTTGAATTTGACGAAATCCTCCTTAGATCGCTCTACATTTTCTCTGGCAATGTCACTTATTTTTTCCTTAAGATCAGAATTTAGAAGCTTTGGCACTCAACAAGCAGATATCTTATTCATCTGTTAATGTTCATGAAACATTGTTACAATGGATCCATGGCTCAAACTTGTGTCTCCCTCAAGTTCAGCAATGGTAATACGTCTATCTGGCAGAAAAGGTTTTTCAATCTCATTGATTCAATATTTTTGTATGGACGTTGAGGGACGTCCAGACCTAGTGTCATAATCAAGACGTGTTCTCCCAGCCTTAAACATAGCTGCCCAGCGTTTAACAGTGGACTAGCTAGGGTCCATATCCCCATACACTTGTGACGTGCGGTCATGAATTTATTCGGGAGTACTTTGCTCTAAAGTAAAAAACTTGGTGACTGCTCGGTACTCGTTCTTTTCCATTTCTGTGTCCATTTGGACCCCTATCATGTTCAACAGGCTGTCAATAACATACACACGGCCTCAACAGACCAAATACACTTGCAATGAACTCATCAATGAATGTACTACATTGACTAGTTCACTTTGTTGAAAGTTCGTCAGGCTTAAAACTGTTTGATCAGCTCTCGCACATATATTCTAAATTTACAAACACATGACACAGACGGGTACACGTCAATACGGCCAAAACACGTGACGGACATAGATTTCAAAAATCTAAAAAAATATTGTCTGAAAGACTCACTGTCAAACATTTTTCTACTTTGAGTTCAGAGACTTGTAGAGGATTAATAAAAACAAGGTCCCTACTACATCAACAATCAATAAACTTAGGATTTATTTTAAACGTTTTTTTTTCTTTGGGCCTTTTGACTTTGACATTTTGGTCGATTTGACTTTTTTGGCCGTTTGGATTTTGACAATACCCGTTCCGTGGATTAGCCGTTTTGACTACAATATACATGGACAAACTGCTTTTACTTCGAAGTAAACTTAAATACACGTTCATACGTACACAATATTATCAGTATTAAATCTGTTGTAAGTCTTCCATAAATGAATTTCAGATATTCTAAATTTACAAATACGTGCAATGAATGAATTGCTTGCCGATATTTGCATGGTTCAACTGAAGTACATATTACTTTCATACATATCTTACAAAAAAAGATGCTTGACGGTCATTGTGAAATACTTATTCCTACTTGATATTGACACGGTGAAGAAGCATGGATAGGCCTTATTTCCTGACTTATCCCTGGCATCGTATTTCACTGTGTAGTTCCCTGCTGGATAAGCCCTTCCGGGTCGCAAGCTGGAAGTCAAGGTCACATTCACGAAGCCTCCTTTTGGTGAGTCCATAGCCTTGACCTTTGGCCACGTGATGTTGATGTTTGTTTCATTTGCTTTGAGGAAATGAGTCTGACTGGGAGGACAGTTGATGATGACTGGTGGTGATGTGTCTAGGAAGAAAACAACTCTTTCAGGGTTGTCGAAACATTGATATCATGAGCATCGATCCACGCAGTTGGGATACGATGACATGCATCAACCAAGTACCGATCGGAGTTTCTGTTAGTTCAGGGTGTTTGCAAGGATTATGGTTATGCCCTGGCACACCATGAGTTGAATTTCTAACGGTGCTTGACAATTTCACGTTCAGAACAAATAAGAATGTGAGAAATTATTACACGGATCTCCGGCAAATACTGTGTTTATTTCAACGAGTGTATTTCCAAGTGAATCGTGAATCAAAGGTTGGGTGAAACAAAGCAGGTCAGTGTGACATACACAGTAAATACTGATCTACATAGATGATACTTACCTTTCCAGGTAACACTGACCTGAACAAAATATACTGACCTACACAGGTACATGTATGACTGACCTACACAGGTCCGACCAGGAAACAGGTGATACTGAACCACACAGGTGATACTGACCTACACAGGTGATACTGAACTTCCAAGGTGATACTGAACTACACAGGTGAGACTGACCTACACAGGTGATACTGACCTACACAGGTGAGACTGACCTACACAGGTGAGACTGACCTACACAGGTGAGACTGACCTACACAGGTGAGACTGACCTACACAGGTGATACTGACCTACACAGGTGAGACTGACCTACACAGGTGTGACTGACATACACAGGTCCGAACAGGAAACAAGTGATACAAACCTACACAGGTGATACTGAACTTCCAAGGTGATTCTGAACTACACAGGTGATTTTTATCTACACAGGTGATATTGAACTATACAGGTGATACTGACCTACACAGGTGATACTGACCTACACAGGTTATCCTAGACAGGTGATATTGAACTACACAAGTTTTACGTACCTACACAGGTGATACTGACCTACACAGGTGATACTGAACTTCACACGTTATACATACCTACACAGGTGATTGACTCCGACCACGTCTCATCAGACTGACAGGTCCTCTCTCTGATACCAAAGCTGGGCCCGAACCCGGACTCACATGACAAGCTACAGGAGGTGCCCGTCCTGACAGAGGTGGTGCTACAGCTGAGGTGTCCGTTGTTCACGTGTTGGGGAACCAGGCACTTCTTCTCTGTGAATCAAATTATTACTATGACATTTTTATTTTCATAAATGATTCAAGTATTTAAGAATGTGTTGCAATGATGAAGTACATATCACACATAGCACTGATTATACTGACTGGGTCCATTAGATTTAAGGACTGACTGTGTATTTGTTTCGCTTAATTGAGGTATGAATCGAAAAATCGATATGCAAACTGTATGAATCCGCGCAGTTTGGACAATGAATATGCATGAAAGTCGCTAAATGTCCTGTGCATGACGATACACGTGAGCGGAAAGGGAATTCCCTCGACTGTAATGTTGGGATTCCCCGACATTCCGCAGTAATATAAGTAGTGCGCCTCGGTGGGCGTGGCTTAATTTTTTACATTCCTTTCGGAAATGAATGCAATAACACGTGACCAATTCAGCTATTCAGGTGAGGTGAGGTGAAATGGGGTTTAACGTCGCGTCCAAGATTATTGCACTTATATAGAGACGTGCATGTACGTGTGTGTCTGCTTGTACTAGTCCGGACTGATGCCGATTTATAGTGCTATAGCTCACTGAGATACCATGCCACAGTTTAACATGAATACCCCACTCAGACACAGTATACTGACTCCGAGCCGACCAGTCCTTGTTTTAGCCCCTAAATACCGAGCGCCAGACAGGGTAACAACAAGTACCATCTTTCAACGTCTTTTGGTATGACGCGGCCGGGGATCGAACCCCGGACCTTCTGCAGTCCGGGCGGACGCTCTACTACTAGACCACGGAGGCGGTCTCTCAGCTATTCAGAATGCAGGAATTTCAATGAACACAACGAAAATAAATATATGCATATACATGTGATTGTACAATGTGCGGAAGTTCAGAAGTACTTCTAAAAGTACATAACATTACCAATACATTTTTGGATAGATCAAGTACCACCTTAAGATCAGCGATATGAAATATACGAATGTAATCATGTCATGGGATACAATTTGATAAATAATTTGTTTTAATTTGCAAATACATCGGACAACAGAAATGTACGTGCGCTTCCTTTTCAATCACCTTGCATTTTTACATATCGATTTGAATTGAAAATATAAATTGTCATTGCAGAAGAATAACTTGTCTAGACTATCCACAGAAAAAGTGTCAGTTTGGCGCGAAGGACAAAATAGCTGTGCAAAATACATGTATATGAATGGACCACGGAAAAATCAGTGATGACACCATGTGTTAGCGAAAAAGGTAAGAATTTCCTGCCCTGGCGGTAGCACCCGCTATTCATACAATTTAAATAAAACGTAGGTTCCATTGCCTGACGCCGCGCAGCAGAACTCCTGCCATCCGGTGGTGGCCTCTAAACAAACCAGACAATTAGGGGACTGTGTTCTTGATTCCATTTGCATGTCATCGTGCAGTCATCCAGCAAAACTAAGTTCTACATCTATCGTGCTTGAGAGTGATGTAACGGGCACATACAAAGATTTCTCCTTTAAATTCACAATCTTTCAAACACACACCTATCCTACATATCGTCTTTAAAGCCTTGTAAAAGTGTGAATTCTTTTCATTTTTGTAAGCGGGTTGGGTTGTACATATAGACTGCATAGAAGGGACTTTCTTTGATATCCAGATGACAATCTGTGATTTTTAACTGAACCAACAACACATGGTGTAAGGAAGAGAATTTATGAATGTCAGCTTCTTTATTATGAGGATCACAATGTTTCAGAGTACATTCTTACTCCTTCATCAGGTGAAGCATGTATTCCGAAACGTTGTGTTCCTCATAATAAGGAAGTTGACATCCATATATTCTCTTCCTTATGTGTATCACTTCTAAATGCCTTTCAAAGGCCTAACAAGTGGTGTAGGTTATATATGACGTTGGGTTAAAATAGTTTTTCAGTTCAAAAGTTTGGATACTGGCGGACGGCAGAGAAACAACATGACACATTCACATCGAAGGTAAATCACAATAACCATGCTCTTGTCAGTTCATTCCTCACCTATGCATGATGGTGGTGCTGTCCAAGTTGCATTATCCAAACACGTGACCGTCTTCACCCCAGGCTGTAGTTTGTATCCATTGCCACACAGAAGACCACAGACTGCACCAATAACTTGAGGGGCATCGGTACAGTTCTAGAGGCCATGGGACACAGAGGAAGGAGGGGTACATGTTTTTGCTATAAGAATGGAATAAGCATTTCACTGAATATATATTAGATGCCCATATTTAACATCCAATATTCATCAAATGCATGCTCTTTATTCCATTTTGACTCGTTACAGTTTCCAAATTTGACTGTTTATTGCTCATTTAATTAGAGAATTGTTGAGGTAATACTTATCTCGATAACATATTAACATTTAAGCAACTAGGAAGTATTATCAGTAAGTATTTTACAATATTGATGTTTCAAATGTTGGTTTCAAATTGCCACATTGTGGTTTCATTAATGATTGTAAGCAAGTATAAGCAGAGGACTTAGGTAAGAAAAGACCTTAGCATCTTAGTTATAAAGTCATAATTAAGTCGTAGTTTAAAACAAATTCCAAATGGTGCCAGGTCTGGCGAGTATGCATGGAGGGTGGGGAAGCTCTTCGAATCCACATCGTAGCACAGCAGCCTTTGTGAGTCAAAAGGTGTGAGAAGAGACATGGCCATGAAAAAGAGAGAACTCCATCAGTCAGCATTCCTCGCTGAAAGAATCGCTCAGGCCTTGGCGCAAATCAGCATAGTAGGCATCAGTAATCGTCTTTTGATTGCTAAGTAATCAAAAAGGATCACACCCTTTGCATCCCAAGATACAAGACGCCAATGTTTCATCACCCGTTACTAATCTCTTTTTGAATTTGACGAAATCCTCCTTAGATCGTTCTACATTTTTTTGTGGCAATGTCACTTATTTTTTCCTTAAGATCAGAATTTAGAAGCTTTTGCTCCCAACAAGCAGATATCTTATTCATCTGTTAATGTTCATGAAAAAATTGTTACAATGGATCCATGGCTCAAACTTGTGTCTTCCTCAAGTTCAGCAATGGTAATACGTCTATCCGACAGAAAAGGTTTTTCAATCTCATTGATTCAATATTTTTTTATGGACGTTGAGGGACGCCCAGACCTAGTGTCATCATCAAGACGTGTTCTCCCAGCCTTAAACATAGCTGCCCAGCGTTAAACAGTGGACTAGCTAGGGTCCATATCCCCATACACTTGTGACGTGCGGTCATGAATTTATTTATTATTAAAGTAAAAAACTTGGTGACTGCTCGGCACTTGTTCTTTTCCATGTATGTGTCCATTTGGACCCCTATCATGTTCAAAGGGCTGTCACTAATATGCACACGGCCTAAACAGACCAAATACACTTGCAAAGAACTCCTCAAACAATGTACTACATGACTAGTTCACTTTGTTGAAAGTTCGTCAGGCTTAAAACTGTTTGATCAGCTCTCGCACATATATTCTAAATTTACAAACACATGACACAGACGGGTACACGTCAATACGGCCAAAACACGTGACAGACATAGATTTCAATCTAAAAAATATTGTCTGAAAGACTCACTGTCAAACATTTTTCTACTTTGAGTTTAATGACTTGTAGAGGATTAATAAAAACAAGGTCCCTACTACATCAACAATCAACAAACTTAGGGTTTATTTTGGCCGGGTTTTTTTTTTGTCTTTGGGCCTTTTGACTTTGACATTTTGGCCGATTTGACTTTTTTGGCCGTTTGGATTTTGACAATACCCATTCCGTGGATTAGCCGTTTTGACTACAATCCACATAGACGAATTGCTTTTACTTCGAAGTAAACTGAAATACACGTTCATACGTATACAATATTATTAGTATTAAATGTGTTGTAATTCTTCCATAAATGAATTTCAGATATTCTAAATTTACAAATACATGCAATGAATGAATTGCTTGCCAATATTTGCGTGGTTCAACTGAAGTACATATTACTTTCATACATATCTTACAAAAAAAGATGCTTGAAGGCCATTGTAAACTTATTCCTACTTGATATCGACACGGTGAAGAAGCATGGATAGGCCTTATTTCCTGACTTATCCCTGGCATCATATTTCACCGTATAGTTCCCTGCTGGATAAGCCCTTCCGGGTCGCAAGCTGGAAGTCAAGGTCACATTCACGAAGTCTCCTTTTGGTGAGTCGATAGCCTTGACCTTTGACCACGTGATGTTGATGCTTGTTTCATTTGCTTTGAGGAAATGAGTCTGACTGGGAGGACAGTTGATGATCGCGGGAGGTGATGTGTCTGAGAATAAAGCAACTCTTTCAGGGTTGTCGAAACATGAATTGTTTGTTTGTTGTTTAACACCGCACTCAACAATAGTCCAGCTGTATGACGGTGGTTTGTAAATAATCGAGTTTTGACCAGACAAAGCAGTGATTGATATCATGAGCATCGATCCACGCAGTTGGGATACGATGACATGCATCAACCAAGTGCCGATCTAGGTTTCTGTTAGTTCAGAGTGTTTGCAAGGATTATGGTTATGCTCTGGCACACCATGAGTTGAATTTCTCACGTTGCTTGACAATTTTACGTTCAGAACAAATAAGAATGTGAGAAATTATTACACGGATCTCCGGCAAATACTGTGTTTATTTCAACGAGTGTATTTCAAAGTGTACCTTAAATCAAAGGTTGGGTGAAACAAAGCTGGTCAGTGTGACATACACAGTTAATACTGATTTAAATAGATGATACTGCACAAAATATACTGGCCTACACAGGTGATACTGACCTACACAGGTGTGACAGACATACACACGTCCGAACAGGAAACAAGTGATACAAACCTACACAGGTGATACTGAACTTCCAAGGTGATACTGAACTACACAGGTGACTTTTATCTACACAGGTGATACTGACCTACACAGGTGTGACTGACATACACAGGTCCGAACAGGAAACAAGTGATACAAACCTAACTAGGTGATACTGACCTAAACAGGTGATACTGACCTACACATGTGATACTGAACTTCCAAGGTGATACTGAACTACACAGGTGATTTTTATCTACACAGGTGATATTGAACTATACAGGTGATACTGACCTACATAGGTGATACTGACCTACACAGGTGATCCTAGACAGGTGATATTGAACTATACAGGTGATACTGACCTACACAGGTGATACTGACCTACACAGGTGATCCTACACAGGTGATATTGAACTATACAGGTGATACTGACCTACACAGGTGATACTGACCTACACAGGTGATCCTACACAGGTGATATTGAACTATACAGGTGATACTGACCTACACAGGTGATATTGAACTACAAAGGTGATACTGACCTACACAGGTGTGACTGACATACACAGGTCCGAACAGGAAACAAGTGATACAAACGTAAACAGGTGATACTGACCTAAACAGGTGATACTGACCTACACATGTGATACTGAACTTCCAAGGTGATACTGAACTTCCAAGATGATACTGAACTTCCAAGGTGATACTGAACTTCCAAGGTGATACTGAACTTCCAAGGTGATACTGAACTTCCAAGGTGATTCTGAACTACACAGGTGATTTTTATCTACACATGTGATACTTACCTACACAGGTGTGACTGACCTACACAGGTGATCCTACACAGGTGATATTGAACTATACAGGTGATACTGACCTACACAGGTGATACTGACCTACACAGGTGATCCTACACAGGTGATATTGAACTATACAGGTGATACTGACCTACACAGGTGATACTGACCTACACAGGTGATCCTACACAGGTGATATTGAACTATACAGGTGATACTGACCTACACAGGTGATATTGAACTACAAAGGTGATACTGACCTACACAGGTGTGACTGACATACACAGGTCCGAACAGGAAACAAGTGATACAAACGTAAACAGGTGATACTGACCTAAACAGGTGATACTGACCTACACATGTGATACTGAACTTCCAAGGTGATACTGAACTTCCAAGATGATACTGAACTTCCAAGGTGATACTGAACTTCCAAGGTGATACTGAACTTCCAAGGTGATACTGAACTTCCAAGGTGATTCTGAACTACACAGGTGATTTTTATCTACACATGTGATACTTACCTACACAGGTGTGACTGACCTACACAGGTGATCCTACACAGGTGATATTGAACTATACAGGTGATACTGACCTACACAGGTGATACTGACCTACACAGGTGATCCTACACAGGTGATATTGAACTACACAGGTTATACGTACCTACACAGGTGATACTGAACTACACAGGTGATACTGAACTACAAAGGTGATACTGACAAACACAGGTGATACTTATCTACACACATTATTCTGACCTACAAAGGTTATACGTACCTACACAGGTGATTGACTCCGACCACGTCTCATCAGACTGACAGGTCCTCTCTCTGATACCAAAGCTGGGCCCGAACCCGGACTCACAGGACAAGCTACAGGAGGTGCCCGTCCTGACAGAGGTGGTGCTACAGCTGAGGTGTCCGTTGGTCACATGTTGCGGAACCAGGCACTTCTTCTCTGTGAATGAAATAATTAATATTGACATTTTTATTTTCATAAGTGATTCAAGTATTTAAGAATGTGTTGCAATGATGAAGTACATATCACACATAGCACTGATTATACTGACTGGGTCCATTATATTAAAGGACTGACTGTGTATTTGTTTCGCTTAATTGAGGTATGAATCGAAAAATCGATATGCAAACTGTATGAATCCGCGCAGTTTGGACAATGAATATGTCCTGTGCATGACGATACACGTGAGCGGAAAGGGAATTCCCTCGACTGTAATGTTGGGATTCCCCGACATTCCGCAGCAATATAAGTAGTGCGCCTCGGTGGGCGTGGCTTAATTTTTTTACATTCACTGGGAAATGAATGCAATAACACGTGACCAATTCAGCTATTCAGGTGAGGTGAGGTGAAATGGGGTTTAACGTCGCGTCCAAGATGATTGCACTTATATAGCGACGTGCATGTACGTGTGTGTCTGCTTGTACTAGTCCGGACTGATGCCGATTTATAGTGCTATAGCTCACTGAGATACCATGCCACAGTTTAACATGAATACCCCACTCAGACACAGTATACTGACTCCGAGCCGACCAGTCCTTGTTTTAGCCCCTAAATACCGAGCGCCAGACAGGGTAACAACAAGTACCATCTTTCAACGTCTTTTGGTATGACGCGGCCGGGGATCGAACCCCGGACCTTCCGCAGTCCGGGCGGACGCTCTACTACTAGACCACGGAGGCGGTCTCTCAGCTATTCAGAATGCAGGAATTTCAATGAACACAACGAAAATAAATATATGCATATACATGTGATTGTACAATGTGCGGAAGTTCAGAAGTACTTCTAAAAGTACATAACATTACCAATACATTTTTGGATAGATCAAGTACCACCTTAAGATCAGCGATATGAAATATACGAATGTAATCATGTCATGGGATACAATTTGATAAATAATTTGTTCTAATTTGCAAATACATCGGACAACAGAAATGTACGTGCGCTTCCTTTTCAATCACCTTGCATTTTTACATATCGATTCGAATTGAAAATATAAATTGTCATTGCAAAAGAATAACTTGTCTAGACTATCCACAGAAAAAGTGTCAGTTTGGCGCGAAGGACAAAATAGCTGTGCAAAATACATGTATATGAATGGACCACTGAAAAATCAGTGATGACACCATGTGTTAGCGAAAAAGGTAAGAATTTCCTGCCCTGGCGGTAGCACCCGCCATTCATACAATTTAAATAAAACGTAGGTTCCATTGCCTGACGCCGCGCAGCAGAACTCCTGCCATCCGGTGGTGGCCTCTAAACAAACCAGACAATTAGGGGACTGTGTTCTTGATTCCATTTGCATGTCATCGTGCAGTCATCCAGCAAAACTAAGTTCTACATCTATCGTGCTTGAGAGTGATGTAACGGGCACATACAAAGATTTCTCCTTTAAATTCACAATCTTTCAAACACACACCTATCCTACATATCGTCTTTAAAGCCTTGTAAAAGTATGAATTCTTTTCATTTTTTTAAGCGGGTTGGGTTGTACATATAGACTGCATAGAAGGGACTTTCTTTGATATTCAGATGACAATCTGTGATTTTTAACTGAACCAACAACACATGGTGTAAGGAAGAGAATTTATGAATGTCAGCTTCTTTATTATGAGGATCACAATGTTTCAGAGTACATTCTTACTCCTTCATCAGGTGAAGCATGTATTCCGAAACGTTGTGTTCCTCATAATAAGGAAGTTGACATCCATATATTCTCTTCCTTATGTGTATCACTTCTAAATGCCTTTCAAAGGCCTAACACGTGGTGTAGGTTATATATGACGTTGGGTTAAAATAGTTTTTCAGTACAAAAGTTTGGATACTGGCGGACGGCAGAGAAACAACATGACACATTCACATCAAAGGTAAATCACAATAACCATGCTCTTGTCAGTTCATTCCTCACCTATGCATGATGGTGGTGCTGTCCAAGTTGCATTATCCAAACACGTGACCGTCTTCACCCCAGGCTGTAGTTTGTATCCATTGCCACACAGAAGACCACAGACTGCACCAATAACTTGAGGGGCATCGGTACAGTTCTAGAGGCCATGGGACACAGAGGAAGGAGGGGTACATTTTTTTGCTATAAGAATGGAATAAGCATTTCACTGAATATATATTAGATGCCCATATTTAACATCCAATATTCATCAAATATATGCTCTTTATTCCATTTTGACTCGTTACAGTTTCCAAATTTGACTGTTTATTGCTCATTTAATTAGAGAATTGTTGAGGTAATACTTATCTCGATAACATATTAACATTTAAGCAACTAGGAAGTATTATCAGTAAGTATTTTACAATATTGATGTTTCAAATGTTGGTTTCAAATTGCCACATTGTGGTTTCATTAATGATTATAAGCAAGTATAAGCAGAGGACTTTAGTCAGAAAAGACCTTAGCATCTTAGTTATAAAGTTATAATTAAGTCGTAGTTTAAAACAAATTCGAGGGACACAAAGTGCTTGTGTTTGACTGAGTGTGACGTCACGTGTTTGGCGACATCAGGCTGAGAAGTCTTTCGTGTAAAAGTCGTGATGTTGGTTTTAGAACTTGCAAAATACGCTCTATTTTCCTCAGGTGGCCTTTGCAGCTATACATGTGCCGTCTTGTTATTCATGCATGTCACGTATAATCATGACACTTCATTGTGCGATCCTGTCATTCCAGTGGCATTATTTTGTACCTGCTCAAAAACGTTATACATATACCACAAATTATTTCGTAGTTAAAACCAAATTGAGTGTGTGGCTTTAATCTGTGTGTCCATAATAGCAGGACATGTGGGCTTTATGTATGCAGTCCGAAGTAATGCATATGGTAGGGGTTTAAGGATGATATTTGGGATCAAGATATATTTTGTATGGCAACTTTGCATCAATACATTCTTCTCATAATATATAGTGTCACTATATTTCTAGTTTTCTAGGAACATTTGTTGTATTTGATGTCATATTATATCTTTTCATTATGACAATGTGCATATCAGAAACATACCAACACAGACAGCCTGAGTAGACCAGGTTTCGCTTGACAAGCACTTGACCTCAGATGAAGGTGAGCTTAGTATATAGCTAGCATTACAACGAAGGTAACACACATCATTCAATTTGTGGTGTGTGCTGGTTCCACATTGAATGACACCATTACCAACTTTTGGTGGAGATGGACATCTGATTTCTAAAAAAAGAAGCAACTTCCAAAGGTATTTGACAGTGAGGTGATACTATCTAATATTGTAAGGAATGCAGACAGGACAAACAACAGAGAAACTGACCCAATAAATACAATTGACCTTTCTGGTAGACATTTGAAAATGAATAAACATTTATGATATTGAAGGTGGGTGGTTAACTATTACTAGTATTGATTGAAAACTCTAAATGCATTGTGAAAATACACAGTTCCAGAGCAGAGAAGACTCCGTAACATACCTCTACAATAGCCCCCAAGAGACAGTTGTCCATTATTGCAAGATGAAGAGCCACCGTCAGCTGTGTATCCATGACTACAGCTGAGGTTACAAGACACTTGCCCGCCCCAGGTTTGGCTACAACTGATACTTCCAAAAGGCACCTTTGAACTAGAACAGTCTGAAAAAAAGATTATGAAACACATTAAGGCAATGGGTATTGGGTCTTCATTGTAAATAGTCCCTTGTCATTGAGTAAAGTAAAACGACGTTAGGTCTGATAAACAAATTTCAGATTTAGAGTAATTGTGTGTTGTGCTTCAGTAATAATCAGGAAGTAAGGTTTCCAGACTATCTGGGTTTTGATTGACAGGTTACTGTGTGCAGCTAAGGGCTGACTAAATTGGTTACGTGGTCCACATAAAATGCAAAGTCGACGTCAAATAAACGTGAGAAAACCATTTTCATAATCATAAGAAATCTTTGCTGAAAGCAGAATCCAGTGTACGATTCTGACTTCATCATAAGCATGTGAATCAACATAAAAATGGTGATGATACCAGGTTTTTGCAAAATGGTAAGCGTATCCTTATCCCAACGGTGACACATGCTTGTGATATTATCTGAACCGTACAATGCACTGTGCTTTTGGTGGAGATTGTTTCATCTATTCCACAGTTAACATTCGGGCCTCACATGTGGCATTGTGGGATTTGCAATTATTCCAAGTTCTTTTATCAACCAGTAATGTAGTGATGCTTACATATAATGATTATGTTATCTGAGGCCTCGTCAGCGGGCACAACTACCTAGACTTTGGGTGACAGCTGGCTGGGACAAAATGGGTTTATTCCTTTTCTGTTTCTTCTTCTGTGCATATCGGGTTTCCTTTTTGTGCATTCTACCAATGGCAGCATCAGGCACTGTCTTATCATCCCACAATGAAAGACATTCAGTCGGTTCTCTATTCTCTCTTCTCTATTGGCCCATGTTTTAGCATATGCTTCAACAGCATCCATAACTATTTAAAAGTGGGCAAATATTTACAGATAAAGCATACAGTACAAAACCGTTTGAAGACATATTATGTCAAACTTCAACAGCCAAATATGGCATTGAATGTACCCTTTATGGACTTATTTATGTTGGAGAAACACAACAGAAAGTATCGACTCGAATCAGCCAGTATAGATAGGAAATGAACAGAAATGTTTCCAACTGTGACTACCAACGTTTCAATTCTGAAAATCACTCCATCCTTTGCATGAACGTAAGTAACAACAAGATAAAAGTATCTCTATCCAACGAACTGCCAACGTCAATATACTGAGGACGATGATGCAGCCAGGGTCACAAGAAAGGCCAAAGGCGATATGATACCATTCGGTTACAAGATTTGTTGCCTCTCCTTCAGAAACCATTGGGACAACACACCTGCAAAGCAAAGCCGATAATTGTTCTTTGTTTTAATAACACACTGTGTGTATCGTCTACATGCTGTGCGATTTCAGTCAGGAACCTCAGGCTGGTCTGCTCCAAATGGTAAGGTACTAGTACTTTTCAACTTTCTCTCAAACTTGTTCTTCTTCAAGTTTGGCTTACCCTGGAACAAGACTGTGTGTCTACAAATGACAAGGCCAGTTGGAGACTGGTGGATATGGCTGTTATAGGCATGACATCAGCTGATGATCTCACGAAAGCGCTTGTCTACTGGAACTCCTAGTATGCAGGTGTCGTTCAGTTCGTCCTTGTGCCAGTGTCGCCTGTGTCACACGTGTGTTTCCTTATGGTTAGCTGTGTTGTCAACAGAGGCATGTACCTGGCTGCAATGGCCGCAAGCTTGATAATTACAGCAACCGCTAGAGATGATGTCCTCATCTCTGCCATTACTGTGACAGTCACAAGATGGCGGTCCCCACGGAAACCACAATTTTTTGTATTTTCGAGGTGGAATACGAATTGAGTGTTCACCTTCGATGAAATAAATTATACGTGTTTGTAGGTGAGTGACCAAGAACGTCATTGGTATGTAGATCTTGAAACTATGATATATAATGAAGAAGTTCACTGTGCAAAAATACTAATGGTGAACGACGAACGTATGAGCTGATCAATACGACAATTGCAGCTACGATCGGCCCAGCTCTTACTGTACTATTACTCCCCTTACTGTGCTATAAGTCCCACGAGACCCCCAGACCTCCCTCGATTTCCCATCACCCCCCTCGAGATCAAATCAAGATGGCAGCGTATCCGGTCGCACTTCCTCGTATGCAACAGGAAACGCTGCCTTCTTGATAAAGATGATACTGTGACCAGATACTCTCCTGCTTAGTAATTCATTTTCTAAGTACATTCATCGAAAATATTTAAGTGAGACCTGTAAACGTTCAAATGAGGTTGTGAGAATAGATACTTGGAGGATACTTGCAACTGTCATCCCAACCTCCTCTTTTCTCGACCCCTGTAAGATAAAAGAAATAGAGAGTGACTGGGTGGGATCTGTCATTAATGTATTCTGTGAAGATTCAATCTTTATCTCTACACTATAAGACCGGGGGATGGCTTGTGCATCGTTCAGGAATTACAGGAACTGTTAGTCCTTTTAGCTTCCTCCTTTCATCCTGATATAAACTACCGGCCCAAAAAATATATAAAATTAAATTGGTTTTGACCAAACACGTACTGTGTACTGGGTGTATACTTTCTTTTCCCGCCAGTTTAGTTAACATTACATTAAATTTAAAAATTTCCCTAGTTTTGTTAGCGTCCCTCTATGACAATGACAGTCCCACACTACAACATTGGTCGGTGCGAAGAAGGTGAAGGACAAGTCCACAATCAGGTGCAACGACACATGAAAAAGTCTTCGATTGAGGGTATAATTAGTCTCATGAAACAACAATCACCCAGGTAAATATATACTAACATAGCAATCTATTTAGATAGATTTAGAGAACTGGCAAAATTACAGCTTTTTCCTAATTATATGTATATATACTCAACAACAAAAGTTCCTGTGACAACAATATTTTAGTGTATTTTTCAAACAAGTAAAGTTTGGTTTTCAATATTGTAGTACATGTATGGAATCAAGTCACAAAAACGCAACTGCTACAGAAAAGCATGCATTCCATGTAAAAGTTGACTTTTATGCAAGCCCCATGCATTTCACTACCCAAGAATGGGTATAAAAACATGTGCGGTAACGGGATTCCATATGCATTGTTTAGCATCGTGCTGACAACAACCACTCAGATAAACAACAAAATTACGCAATTATTCAACATTACGAAATGCCACGCCTGTCCGAAAATAAGCGTCTGCGAGCCATTGGTATGCTTGAAGCAGGATCGAGTCAACGTGATGTTGCAAGACAATGTAACGTCCACAGAAACACCATTTGGTATTTATGGCAACGTTGGCAACAGCCAAATGCAGTCAGAGACCATCCTCGGAGTGGCAGGCCACGCGTAACCAATAATCGACAAGACAACTGGATTCGAACAACACACCTACGAAATCGATTCCAGCCAGCAACAGTGACTGCAAGAAGCATCCCTGGCCTTCGACGAATATCTTCACAAACCGTACGTCGCCGCCTCAAATGTGCAGAGATTGTCGCCAGAAGACCCGCAAGACGTCCCATTTTGACAGGAAACCACCGTCAAGCACATCTACAGTGGTGCAGACAGCGTCTACGCTGGACGACCATGCAGTGGGGACAAGTTCTATTCAATGACGAGTCTCGTTTTCACCTCAGCCACAGCGATGGACGGATTCGAGTGTACCGACGTCGAGGTGAACGTTACGTCAATCATTGTGTCATGGAAGAAGATCGGTTCGAGGGCGGCAGCGTTATGGTGTAGGTTGGGATTACAGCAAGACAGAGGACCCGTTTATAGTGGTAGAGGGAAATCTCAATGGACAGCGCTACCGCGACGAGATCATCAGCCCTGTTGTTCTACCGTTTTTGCGTCGTCATGGCCCAGGCATTACCTTTCAACATGACAAGCCCGGCCTCATATTGCTCGACTTGTTCAGGATTCTCTTCAACAAAAAAACGTGAATGTCATCCCCTGGCCGGCTCGCTCCCCTGATCTCTCACCAATCGAGCACATGTGGGGTGAGATGGATAGGCGCCTTTGACGTCAACCACGTGTTCCACAGACACTCCAGGAACTTCGAAACATGCTCCTGCAGATATGGACAGATATCCCACAGGACTTTGTGCGACGCCTGGTCCATTCCATTAGATGAAGATGTGTTGCTTGCATCGCAACCAGAGGTGGACACACATGCCATTGATTTGTAAATTGACATTTTGGCATGTTCATGTGTTTTTTTATGAAATCACGCATTTTCTGAAGTCAGTATGGCAAATTAAACCATTTGGACACTTACAGGAGTCTTTTATCTGTTGCAAACCGAAATTGTTTCAGATTTGGTAAAAAACATAACTTTGCATTAAATCTTATTCAATGTCACAGGAACTTTTGTTATATATATTACTCTTGTTGGTCAAAAAGCCGTTGGAGAAGTACGTATGTCTAAATCAGATAATTATTTTTTTTATTATATTAAGTGGGAGAATTTTTTAACAATATAATACACACTATTTCCACGATAACATATTCACATTCTGAATCATTAGCAAGCGCGATCTGTGCATGATGTTCTGTCACCAATTAAGGTTTGATTGTGTATTTTTTTCGGTTCATTGAGGTATGTTTTTCGATTCATACCTCAATGAACCGAAAACATATACAGTCAATGCTTATAATTAAATTCGACAACGTAAAACATGTTTTATCTACAATAGTTTAACCCAAAACAGTTGCATATATCACAACAGACAAAAATGACGACATTGATAAACATTCCAGGTGTATGAATACATACAGTGGCGTGACATGAATCAGGTGATCGTTTAACTTATGCACATAACTTGACACGCCTATACAGTCAGTAGCCAATCAACGGAGAGTGGGATTAAACAATGTTAATTGGACCTGTCAATTAAGGCAAGAGGCGTAAAGTGCAACAGTCAGACTGTAACGAATATAAGAAATATGTCCGAGAGAAGGGGCGGCTGTTTCCAATAACATGGTCATTTACTGCGTGATTCAAACATTACTTCCCTGATTACGGTAAAACACAGTTGAGAAATGCTTGTTATAAATGAAACCCGAAGACATGAAAGTTGAACCGGGGCGAGCGGGAAAAAAACGGGCGAGCGAGCCTGCACGTTTGCTGTTTCATTCATTCTCGGTCTTCGGTTTCAAAGCGTAGTTTGGACAATGAATATGCATTAAAGTCACTAAATGTCCTGTGCATGACGATACACGTAAGCAGAAAGGGAATTCCCTCGACTGTAATTTTGGGATTCCCCGACATTCCGCAGTAATAAAAGTAGTGCGCCGCGGTGGGCGTGGCTTAGTTTTTTACATTCATTGGGAAATGAATGCAATAACACGTGACCAATTCAGCTAATCAGAATGCAGGAATTTCCATGAACACAACGACAATTTAATTATACTGTAATAACGGTAAAATGATATATGGTTAGTAACAGGAAGGAAAACTAAAGACATCTTGCAACTAATGTATGAGGAACTAGTTCAGACAAAAATCTAAAGGCTCGACAGCTTCCAACAAGGTCAGCGTGAGTAAGTGTTTCTCATTGGGTCCCGTTTCAACAAAAGTGGTAAACGTCGTAGACCTGCATCACTTCAGGCTTTCCTCCCACATTAAGCTGACACGCCGTGATATAACTGGAATACCGTTAAAAGCTGCGCTGAACCCAACTCACTCGTTTGGCCCCACACCTCCCTTTGATCTAAGTGACGAACATTGTAGAATTGGAAACTGGATATGTTTATACGAAGGGGTAATAAATAAAACCAATAAAAATTATGTAGACACAACAGAATACTTTTCAACTATGATGACCTTTCTAATTGCTTAAGCCTAGAATGAAGAGTGCCTGTTCTGTCGTGTAATGGCGTACATGATTACTGACGATGTCTCTGTCCCCTTACCGTGGTGGTGTGACGGCTCTATGATATAACTTGCAGCCACCTGCAAAGGGAAAACACACACTGCTCTCGCCAACATGGTGACTGCTTTGGAAGGTCCTGGTGTCTGCTAAAACACAAAAGTAAATATTCAAACACAGAAACTGATGTCAACTGGGTATGCGAATTCGCAAGCAATAAACATTTCTGGGTGTCAGTAACCAAACCTGTGTGTTCTTCTTCCTGGATGATTAGGGTATTTGTTGTTTCTATCGTGAAAGACAATTCCCACCTGTTCACTTTGTAAAATCAATTCACTTGACTTCAAAATTTAGGGATTCTTATGTGTCACGTCTTATCAGTATTAGACTACATGTGTTGTTTCCCATAACTATCCGTCTTGGAAATGGTCGAAATATGTAATCTTATTTTTGATGAATAAATTGTGAATATATTTACACCTATTACAGACATAAAATAGAATAGAAATCAGGAAATATGGCAAGGGAGTTTTACAATAATTTTAGCACCTTAATCAATACCGTTTTCCATATCGTATCATTTGCCCCGTGGGGACCCGGGATAGAATGAGTCCCCTGCACCCCATTGCTGGTCGTAAGAGGCGTGTGTTCGTAATAATTATAATTCTTATTTTTGCACATACGTGTATTTTATTTTTCATAAATGTATTGCTTGGTCTTGGTCTTTGGAAACACAATTATTGGAATAATGTATTGCCTAGAGTCATATGCTTCTAAAGAACAACTTTAATGATTTGCAGCTATTAACACAAGATTTGACGCCATCAGCCTTTTGTTTAGAGCTAGGAAACGTACTTTAAAAATAAAGATAAACTTAATATTAGACAAAATTATTCCTATCATTTCCTTTCACCTCCAGGGGCTAAGGCAACTGGGGGTTCTTCAATCGTGGTGAGTCAGGGTTTTATTCATAGCCCTGTTCCTCTCAATACCCATCTACAAGCTATCGCAGTTCGTATCACCATACACATTGCTTTTAATCTGTGCTCTCTTTAAATTCCTCCGTCATCATCTCTTCAGCAAACTGATCTTCAAGGTTTCTGTGTTCATGTATATATAAATATGTAAATTTATCACGCGTTGAAATTGTTTCCCGCATGCGTTTGTTTGTTTGTTTGTTTGTTTTTGTAATAAATCTATATATAGTGCCTTAATTATTTGGCTGATTGACCTTTGTTTGTTATTTATTTACAATACGAATAGAAACACATCAAGCAACACTCCTGCCTTTGGTGTTTACATTTCACAACTATAGAGGCACAATCGAGCATGCTCTTTCAAAGAGCGTTATACGATTCTTGGCCAGAGGCTATGTGATCAAGGTCACAACATCCAAGGCCTCAGTAAAACTTTCAAAATGTTTACACTCCCAAAGTTGAGTTACGAAAATGATGTCGATGCAATTCCCTATTTTGATTTGAACCATATGTACAAATACTCATATGATAGTCGGAATCGTATCATTGACTCTGCTGTTAGCAGACATTTCATAGGGAAAGGGTGTTGTCGCTTTTATTATTCTAAAAGTAAACTATCGTGACTAACTTATTCATGACATGAGGAAACTTGTGAACTTGAGATTGTGAAAAAATACAGTAAAACAAATAAACTGTAATGCAGACTGTGATTTTCATACAGGGAATGGACCACGACAGGCCAGCGCAGTGGCCATAACGTGTTACAGAACAGCTCCATTGGTAAATCCTACAAAGAAACAGAAAAGTGTGTTTAGAGCACAGCCCTATTCGGTTCGTAATTACGACATCCTCAAATTGTATCGGTCGACTCTGAAACTTTAAATATAATGTTATTAATTTTAGTATATATTATTGTATCCCTGTAGTCAATAATACAAGTTTAACAAGTAGCCACATGTGTTTGTTTGTTGCAATTGTTATCGTAAACTGGTGCGCGTTTTGTAAACTATTTATTATACAACTTATTACATGTAAAACATTCAAAGTACTAAAGATAATTAAACATATTAAAAAAAGTAGTTGCTAATTACCATAGACGTATTAATAACAGTTATGTTATTACATAATAATGTTTACAACCAAAACTTAATAATTGCCGATTATCAATTTCATATCAAATAAACATATATCATTAGTTGTTTGGATAATCATCCGATGCCAGGATCATATTTCAACTTGGCTCATTGAGAAATTGGCCAAAATATACCACTGACATGATTCCGACATTACTCACGCCTAAGATATTTTGGGAACATGGTTCGTCATAAGGTATATTACACAATAAACTCTGCATGTTAAGCTATCATCATCACTTAAGTTTAAAGACTTTCAAAACTTTCACTGAACCTGTCAACTACGGGCGAATGGGTCATATTTCGTCTGCTAGCGTGCAAGTCTACTGATCTAGTTATGTATGTAGGCTGGCGAACCAGGTGTTTCCGTTCTTATCATATGATGCTTTTGCGTCTCGCGGTAGTAGGCATCGCGTTCTTCTGGTCCAAGTCTATTTTAAGCGAATTCCATCCTGCGCTAGATCAGTTCAGTTAGAGGACGATGTCGGAACAAAGAATATTATGGATAAACTCGTGCTTATATCGGAACTAGAGCGAATGTCTGTAGTGTCTAAGGCTGCCCTTTTGACTTGGTGAGTTTGTTTATATTTTTCCAATGGTTGGTTCTTCATTTTCTTTATTTTGACTTAATCTAAGCAAATTGAAGTAGTTACACCCAGTGCATTAACTGTCGAGTAAGATGTCAGAACGGGTTGAAACCAAATGGTTGTTAAATCATCAGCTAAGCATTTTTTTCGCTGTTAAGCTTTAAATTCTTTCTCGTTTTTTGGTCTTAAGTGTTCGAATTATGTATAAGTAGATTTTTTTCTAATCAGATAAGTGGATAAGGAGCAATAGTAAATGTTTTGTAATGTTTGTATATTTTAGAAATATGAAACAAGTTGATGTTTTCGTTTATCAACTTGTCCTCATGAGATGGTTTCTATATCCAACTTGTTGGGTATATTTGTTTGATAACCATGATAACACTGGATGCATTTATTTATGTTTAGACCCACAGATTATCTTTTTTTTTGTCTTGTTAAAAATGTTAAATACAACGGATGAAGTAATTATTAAAAAATGTTTTACATCATGTTTTTAGAAGATGTTGCATCTATATTATTTATATATGATCAATTTATTCAAGCATATTGGCCATGTAGTTAAACAGCAATTGGCTGATCACTCCAGCATAATTATCAATAGTTTGACAAATACACTGGTCCACTAGACAACTACACTGATCCACTAGAAAAATACACTGATCCACTAGACAAATACACTGATCCACTAGAGAAATACACTGGTTCACTAGACAAATACACTGATCTACTAGACAAATACACTGGTCCACTAGACAACTACACTGATCTACTGGACAAATACACTGATCTACTAGACAAATACACTGGTCCACTAGACAAATACACTGGTCCACTAGACAAATACACTGGTCCACTAGACAACTACACTGGTCCACTAGACAACTATACAGATCTACCAGACAAATACACTAGTCCACTAGAGAAATACACTGGTCCACTAGACAAATACACTGGTCCACTAGACAAATACACTGGTCCACTAGACAACTACACAGATCTACTAGTCAAATAGACAGGTCCATATGCCAGGAAATATTAAACAGGGGAATGTATTTGAATTGAAGTGATCTGCCCTGAACACCTGAAGTGCTCAGGGCTGTTTACACTAACAGACTGAGTGCATGACTGTATGGATGTTGTTTACACCACAGTCAGCAGTAATCCAGCTATGTCACAATGGCCTGTAAATAATCAAGTCTGGACCAGATAAACTAGTTTCAGAAATCGTCAGTGCTCAAAATTAATGGGGGTCCTTGTGACATCTCCTGTGGTTGTTGTTGGTTTGTTGTTTTTCGCCACACTCAGCAGTATTCCAGCTATATGATGATGGTCTGGAAATAATCAAGTCTTGACCAGATGATCCAGTGATTGATATCATGAGCATCGATCTACGCAATTGGGATACACTCACATGCATCAACCAAGTCAGCGAGCCTGACCACCTGATCCCGTTAGTCGCCTCTTACGGCAAGCATGAACCTGACCAGTAGTGGAGAACTGTGAACCTGACCAGCAGTGGGGCACTGTGAACCTGACCAGTAGTAGGGCACTGTGAACCTGACCAGTAGTGGGGCGCTGTGAACCTGACCAGTAGTGGGGCGCTGTGAACCTGACCAGTAGTGGGGCGCTGTGAACCTGACCAGCAGTAGGGCGCTGTGAACCTGACCAGCAGTCGGGCACTGTGAACCTGACCAGTAGTGGGGTGCTGTGAACCTGACCAGCAGTCGGGCACTGTGAACCTGACCAGCAGTGGGGCACTGTGAACCTGACCAGCAGTGGGGCACTGTGAACCTGACCAGCAGTGGGGCGCTGTGAACCTGACCAGCAGTGGGGCGCTGTGAACCTGACCAGCAGTGGGGTGCTGTGAACCTGACCAGCAGTGGGGCGCTGTGAACCTGACCAGCAGTGGGGCGCTGTGAACCTGACCAGTAGTGGGGCGCTGTGAACCTGACCAGTAGTGGGGCGCTGTGAACCTGACCAGCAGTGGGGCGCTGTGAACCTGACCAGCAGTGGGGTGCTGTGAACCTGACCAGCAGTGAGGCGCTGTGAACCTGACCAGCAGTGGGGCGCTGTGAACCTGACCAGCAGTGGGGCGCTGTGAACTGTGAACCTGACCAGCAGTGGGGCACTGTGAACCTGACCAGCAGTCGGGCGCTGTGAACCTGACCAGCAGTCGGGCGCTGTGAACTGTGAACCTGACCAGCAGTGGGGTGCTGTGAACCTGACCAGCAGTGGGGCGCTGTGAACCTGACCAGCAGTGGGGCGCTGTGAACTGTGAACCTGACCAGCAGTGGGGCACTGTGAACCTGACCAGCAGTCGGGCGCTGTGAACCTGACCAGCAGTGGGGCGCTGTGAACTGTGAACCTGACCAGCAGTGGGGCACTGTGAACCTGACCAGCAGTGGGGTGCTGTGAACCTGACCAGCAGTGGGGCGCTGTGAACCTGACCAGCAGTCGGGCGCTGTGAACCTGACCAGCAGTGGGGCGCTGTGAACTGTGAACCTGACCAGCAGTGGGGCACTGTGAACCTGACCAGCAGTCGGGCACTGTGAACCTGACCAGCAGTCGGGCGCTGTGAACCTGACCAGCAGTGGGGCGCTGTGAACCTGACCAGCAGTGGGGCGCTGTGAACCTGACCAGCAGTCGGGCACTGTGAACCTGACCAGCAGTGGGGTGCTGTGAACCTGACCAGCAGTGGGGCGCTGTGAACCTGACCAGCAGTGGGGCGCTGTGAACTGTGAACCTGACCAGCAGTGGGGCGCTGTGAACCTGACCAGCAGTGGGGCGCTGTGAACTGTGAACCTGACCAGCAGTGGGGTGCTGTGAACCTGACCAGCAGTGGGGCGCTGTGAACCTGACCAGCAGTGGGGCGCTGTGAACTGTGAACCTGACCAGCAGTGGGGCACTGTGAACTGTGAACCTGACCAGCAGTGGGGCGCTGTGAACCTGACCAGCAGTGGGGCGCTGTGAACTGTGAACCTGACCAGCAGTGGGGCGCTGTGAACCTGACCAGCAGTCGGGCGCTGTGAACCTGACCAGCAGTGGGGCGCTGTGAACTGTGAACCTGAACAGCAGTGGGGCACTGTGAACCTGACCAGCAGTGGGGCGCTGTGAACTGTGAACCTGACCAGCAGTGGGGCACTGTGAACCTGACCAGCAGTCGGGCACTGTGAACCTGACCAGCAGTCGGGCGCTGTGAACCTGACCAGCAGTGGGGCACTGTGAACCTGACCAGCAGTGGGGCGCTGTGAACCTGACCAGCAGTGGGGCGCTGTGAACTGTGAACCTGACCAGCAGTGGGGCACTGTGAACCTGACCAGCAGTGGGGCACTGTGAACCTGACCAGCAGTGGGGCGCTGTGAACCTGACCAGCAGTCGGGCACTGTGAACCTGACCAGCAGTGGGGCGCTGTGAACCTGACCAGCAGTGGGGCGCTGTGAACTGTGAACCTGACCAGCAGTGGGGCACTGTGAACCTGACCAGCAGTGGGGCACTGTGAACCTGACCAGCAGTCGGGCACTGTGAACCTGACCAGCAGTCGGGCACTGTGAACCTGACCAGCAATGGGGCACTGTGAACCTGACCAGCAGTGGGGCGCTGTGAAGCTGACCAGCCCTGGGGCACCCAACCAAGTGCAATAATCTTGAACGCGACGTTAAATCCCATTTCTTCTCTTCCTTGTTCACTACTCTGTACTGTAGCATCATCTTGTTTGTGTGTGACTATAACGTGTGCTGCCATGGGGGGCAGGCTGACATACATCCCCAGCACTGGGAGAGGGCTCCCTGGTGTGAGGTTACACATTCACTATGAATGATTATGCTAGTGAATACCTCTGTCCTGCTATTCCACTGTGTGTAGGTGTTTACAGCCTGGGAAGTGCTACGCAGTTACAGATTTAGCTGGTTGGCATACACAGAAAATTCTCTGTTAGTAAACAGTTTTTTCTGTGCATATAGACAAGGTTGTGATGTGTTGTTGTTATTGCTATGGTTATTCTGTCTAGTGTCGTGTCATTCTCAAAATTGGTCCTTTGTATGGTCAGTTGAGTAATTCTCCATTTGGCCATTTGGTTGGGAATTCAAAAATATTTGATTACATTTTTGCCTGTTAGATTACACGTTTTGTCCAATTATCAATTGTGATGTTTTCATTATACATTAGGGGGCACGGGTGGCCCAGTTGTCTATACCCGTGTTCATGGGTTTCACAGAGATGGTAAACATCTGAGACCTGCATCACTTCGGGCTTTCCTCCCACATTAAGATGACACGCCGTGATATAATTGGAATACTGTTAAAAGCGGCGTTAAACCCAACTCACTCACTCACTCATTATACCTTGTGTATTACTCATACAAAATTAAATGCTTGTCCAACAGAAACACTGTCAGTGGTGTTACTTTAAAAAAATAGCTAAAAAATTAAAAGGAGTCACCCTTTGAAAATTGAGAAGAAACTGATTGGTCCCTTCTGGTAACCTCCTGTGCATGAGGCAAAGTAGCAGACGACATGAAAAGCAGGCAGCAGATCAGTTAAAAAAGAATTTGTAAACTTGACTTGCACCATATTTTTTTTCTGTTGTCATAAGTGTAACATTGTTATCATCACATGTGCACTGATTCAACAGATTTAGTTTGTTAGATGCATATATAGTGATTGTTAATTTGTTTTCTTGAGCACATGCTTCTCTGCAGAGGGTGTAGTTATTTAATGAATGCATCAATATTCAAAATATGTAAGTGGTGTATCGGTCAGTGGTGTATCGGTCAGTGGTGTATCGGTCAGGTGTGTATCGGTCAGTGGTGTATCAGTCAGTGATGTATCAGTCAGTGATGTATCAGTCAGAGGTGTATCGGTCAGCGGTGTATCGGTCAGTGGTGTATCGGTCAGCGGTGTATCGGTCAGCGGTTTATGGGTCAGCAGTGTATCGCTCAGTGGTGTATCGGTCAGTGGTGTGTTGGTCAGCGGTGTATCGGTCAGTGGTGTATCGGTCAGTGGTGTATCGGTCAGTGGTGTATCGGTCAGTGGTGTATCGGTCAGTGGTGTTTTGGTCAGCGGTGTATCGGTCAGTGGTGTATCGGTCAGTGGTGTATCGGTCAGCGGTGTATCGGTCAGTGGTGTATCGGTCGGCGGTGTATCGGTCAGTGGTGTATCGGTCAGCGGTTTATGGGTCAGCAGTGTATCGGTCAGGGGTGTATCGGTCAGTGGTGTATCGGTCAGTGGTGTATCGGTCAGTGGTGTTTTGGTCAGCGGTGTATCGGTCAGTGGTGTATCGGTCAGTGGTGTATCGGTCAGCGGTGTATTGGTCAGTGGTGTATCGGTCAGTGGTGTATCGGTCAGTGGTGTTTTGGTCAGCGGTGTATCGGTCAGTGGTGTATCCGTCAGCGGTGTATCGGTCAGTGGTGTATCCGTCAGCGGTGTATCGGTCAGCGGTGTATCGGTCAGTGGTGTATCGGTCAGTGGTGTATCGGTCAGGGGTGTATCGGTCAGTGGTGTATCGGTCAGTGGTGTATAGGTCAGTGGTGTATCGGTCAGCAGTGTATCGGTCAGCAGTGTATCGGTCAGTGGTGTATCGGTTAGTGGTGTATAGGTCAGTGGTGTATCGGTCAGTGGTGTATCGGTCAGTGGTGTAACAAATCTGTGTGTTTATTGTTATGGTAAAGCTTTTACAAACTGAAATAAGTTCCTGGATGAAAAATCATAAACATATATATGCAAAAGAGAATTTATGATTACCTCACAGCACTACTCCAATGACTTAATTTGTTATGCCACTGATATTATGAAATGTCTAACATACTCTTTTATGAAATGTAAAAGGTAAATATGATTTAAATGTGTTTTATCACAGAAATGTATTTTAATTATTTTTTTTGTAAAAATAACATTAAAAAACCATTAAACATATCTTAAGGGAGTGTTACACCAATGACAATTTGACGTCAATTTGTATTATATTTACATTAATTCAATTGTTACGATATATTAGTTTGTTTGTTTATTGCTGCACTCAGTGATATTCCAGCTGTATGACAGAGGTCTGTAAATAATCGAGTCTAGACCAGACAATCCTGTGATTGATATCATGAGCATTGATCCCTGCAATTGGGATACGATGACATGTATCAGCCAAGTCTGCTAGCCTGACCACCTGATCCCGTTTGTCGCCTCTTGCGACAACCATAGTCACCCCATGTGACAAGCATGGGTTACTGAAGGTCCAGTGGTATATTCTGTGTCTGAGTGGGGTATTCATGTTTAGCTGCAGCATCGTGTCGCAGAGGGCTAGCACTTTAAATCGGCATCAGTCCAGACTAGTACAAGTAGCCACACACACACTCACTGCATGCACATCGTGATATCAGTGGAAGCAACGTTAAAGCCCATTTCACCTCACCTGGTATACCTTGTGACAAAATTGCTGGTTAAGCACATCCTTACCACTGAAATGTGTGTCACTCAATAACAATGAGCTTCTGTGAGTGAGTGAGTTGGGTTTAATGTCGCTTTTAACAGTATTCCAGTTATATCACGGCGTGTCACTTTAATGTGGGAGGAAAGCCCGAAGTGATGCAGGTCTCAGACGTTTGCCACCAAATCCCGGTTCGCCCCAATTATGTTTCTAGGTTTGTCAGTATCATACCCGTGCTCGTGGGTTTCACTGAAGTGGTAAACGTCTGAGACCTGCATCACTTTAGGCTTTCCTCCCACATTAAGCTGACACGCCGTGATATAGCTGGAATACTGTTAAAAGCGACATTACACCCAACTCACTTACTCACTCAATCATGTGGAAACTTCATGACTGTCAATGAGCAGGATCCAAAGGAAAAGCTAGCTGTAGAAACATGTTCATAGCGGCTATTTTAAGTATTGGACTTAAAATGCTAATTACAATATATTTTGCGAAAATTGACTGTCAGATATGTCGGGTCTGGGGTGACAGTATGTAATTTATTTTTGTCTCATATCAATACACAAAAAATCTGCATCGTGTATCTTATCGTGGCATGATGCACCAGGGCATCATTTCACCGCTAGCCAATATATTGCTAAAAGCAGTGTAAAACTCACTCACTCACTCACTCTCATATGTACTATTTGATTTGTTGTTTCAGGTCACCTCTGCCTCTGTGTTGAGCATGAATGAGGGTGAACTGACCTACTCCTCCGACCAGATCGAGCAGCTTCTTCAGTGTTCAGTATGCCTTGACAGGTACAAGACGCCCAAACTGTTGCCTTGCCAACACACATTCTGCCACCAGCCATGCCTTGAAGGTCTGGTTGACCACCGTCTCAGGACAATCCGATGTCCCGAATGTCGAGCTGACCACCTCGTGCCCCGGGGAGGGACAGCCAACTTCCCCAACAACCTCACCATCATCAGCTTCTTGGAGCTGTCCGGACATAGGAGGTCCACAGGGATCCAGTTCGAGGAGATCCAGGCCATCGGGTCCAATGTCACGGCAGCTATTGTGCCCCAGGGTGCTGGAGCTGTGGGCGGGACTGGAGCCTCGTCCAGTGGAGCCACTTCCACTTCTACATCCACGAATGTAGGTGGAGCCACTACATGTTCGGAATGTTTGCGTGAACGGAATATATCTCGGTGTTCTCATTGCAATGACTTGCTTTGTGACAGCTGCAAGAGAGGGCATTTTGATCGGTATAAGAATGATGTGACTCGTCTCATTAGTCAGATCCGACGCAGCCTGCCGAACTTGTCAGAGTCTTTGTCTGGGATCAGCAGTCAGGGGTCTCAGCTTCAGCAAAGATGTGAGACTGCTAAGGAAGAACTGACAGAAGCTATTGAAAAGCATATACGAGAGTTGAGAAATAGACATAGGGAATTGTTAGGGGAAATTGATAGCTTTATTCTAGGGGAACTACGATCTCTTCGAACACATCAAGAAAATGTTGAGGTTGAAATTGCAAGTATTGCGAGTTTTTGTGACTCCTCAGAAGCAAGCATGAACAGAACCAGCACCCCTGAAGCTCACATTATGGAAGTGAAACAACAGTGTCTGGAACATCTTGAGTCACTTCGAGCTGTCGACTCAGGAAGGGCCAGAGCTCCAGTTCTGCGTCATCTCCAGATTGAAATGGAAGGACAGTATCTGACCAACACAATTGACAATTTTGGCGAAGTCATTGTTACGAGTGGATTATCAAGAAATGTTCCACTACCTTCTCAGAGATCGCAAGACCACACAGCTCCATCTGCTGGAGCAAGGGAAGTTTCGGAAAATACAGAAGGTCTCGATAGAAGAGAAGGCAGAGCAACGTGGCAGATTCCAGGGTCCATGGACTATTCCTTAAGGGTTGCTGAAACAAGATCCCCTTCTGTGTCCCCCAATCTTGAAAGGCGGGGAGCTGTTGCCAGGGATTCCAGACTGTCCAGAGTTTCATTTGAGGACCACAATGTAGATGAGGATGGAGACAGGAGGATTCTGGGAAATCTGTCCCTCCCCTCATCCCCGCTTATCGAAGTTCGACGGAGACCTCGGAGGGAACACCACTCGGATACACGTATCGCTGGTCTCCTCTCCGGAGGCGATGGCCTCTCCATTATGGAAAGGAACAGAGCAAGGCACAGAAGCATTGGTGCCCTGCCTCCACCTGATGAAGAATCTCTGGATGGGAATTCAGTATCATCTGATTCGCCTCCCAGATTTGCCCGAGAACAAACTTTTGTCCGTGACTCCCCAGCTCGTAATGCTACGAACCAAGCACCCGATGGGGCCTGGAATCGAGGTTCTGTTCGACCAGCTGTTCGGTTTGATGTTGCCGTGAATCAGTCCGATGATCAGTCAAGCGGTGAGTCTAGTGGGAACTATTCTTTCAGTCGTGCCAACGCCAGTCCCAGCATGTATGTGTCTTCCCCCAGGAACAAGTACAACCAGAAGGGCCATGCTATTCTCAGGTTCGGTGAACGTGGAAATGAAACAGGAAAGTTCACCTGGCCGCGTGGCGTGGCTGTTTCTCGTTTAGATGACAACATCTATGTCGCAGACAGCTCAAATCACAGAGTCCAAGTCTTTGCAGTGGACGGAAGGTTTCTTAAGACTTTCGGGACATATGGTCAGAACGAGGGTGAGTTTGACTGTCTTGCTGGAATAGCTGTGAACGGTCTCAACCAAGTAATCGTATCCGACCGATACAATCATCGTATTCAGATCTTCGACCGACGTGGTCAGTGTCAAAGTGTTTTTGGTGTAGAGGGTACAGGAGATGGTCAGCTGAACTACCCATGGGGGATTGCTTGCGACAATATGGGATTCATCTATGTCTGCGACAAGGAGAACCATCGCATACAAGTCTTTCAGTCCAACGGTACCTTTGTGAGAAAGTTTGGCCGGTTCGGCCAGGCTCCTGGACAGATGGAGAACCCACACTATGTGGCTGTAAGCAGCGACAACAAGGTCTACGTCAGCGACAGCAGCAATCACAGAATCCAGGTTTTTAACATATACGGCGATTTCCTCTTCACTTTTGGGTCGAATGGAACTCAAAGAGGACAGCTGAAGTTCCCCCGTGGCATTGCTATTGACAGTCAAGGATTTGTCGTGGTGGCTGACAGTGGAAATAATCGAATTCAAGTATTTCGAGCGGATGGAAGGTTCTACACCATGTTTGGAAGCTGGGGAAATGAGAACGGTCAGTTCAAAGGGCTGGAGGGGATTGCTATACAGTGCAATGGAAATGTTATCGTCAGTGACCGAGAAAATCACAGAATCCAGGTGTTCTGAATGTATATCAAATTAACAGTGTTCACGTACATGCTAACATTACTGCCAAATCACATCAGGATACTAGAAGTGATTCTCTTCATCATGTTGAAAGGTGTTTTTGATCTTGTTAACAATATTATCAATTCTGTGAATGAATTTACAGACATGGTTTTTGGTTTCAGAAAATGAACATGAGAAAATTGTATCGTATTGATTCATTGAAGACATATTTTGTGAAGAAATATTTATTTAGGTCTGAAGTTCAAGTTATATTTATCTTACAGTATTTCTGTTCTTATAAAGTTTACTTGGTTTGTTTGATCTCGACCAGTCATAGTTTCTCATAAATTGTATATCTAAATTAGTACCTTACACATGTGTCACTGATAATAGTGGTCTTTCGCATTTTTAATTCTTTGGGTCAACTTTCTTGCTTTGAAAATACATCGATTGGTTGAACTTCTTAAGCTGAACTATTTTGGAAATGAGAAATAAGAAAACAGATTTTAGATTTGATGTAAATCAATTAATCATACCTCATTAACATTCACGTTTTCTGATATTTCTTCATTTTGATGTCATAAGAGTACAGAAAGGACAATTCTTGTGCTAAAACGGCCTTACATTACCAATGTGCCATAGCTGAGAGCAAATGTTCTATAATGGTTTTATTCTACTAGGGGCACTCGTGGCCCAGTTGTCTGAGGCATCACAATTCGCTGTTGCGTCCCTTGGGCACGCCAGAAACCTATGATTGTGGGTTTTGAATCCCGGTTCGCCCTGATTATGTTTCTAGGTTTGTCATCACCATACCCTGGCAAATGTGGGGTTGAAACCCATCTCACTCACTCATTATGTACCATCTCAGTAACTTATGTACCATATCAGTAATTTACGTGCCATCTTAGTAGTTTTGTGTACCATGTCAGTGATTTACATACTATATCTGAAATTTACATACCGTCTCAGTAATTTACATACTGTCTCAGTAATTTAAATACCATCTCAGTAATTTACATAACGTCTCAGTAATTGACGTACCATCTCAGTAATTTACATACTGTCTCAGTAATTGACGTACCATCTCAGTAATTTACATACTGTCTCAGTAATTGACGTACCGTACCATCTCAGTAATTTACATACTGTCTCAGTAATTGACGTACCATCTCAGTAATTGACGTACCATCTCAGTAATTTACATAACGTCTCAGTAATTGACGTACCATCTCAGTAATTGACGTACCATCTCAGTAATTTACATAACGTCTCAGTAATTGACGTACCATCTCAGTAATTATTGTACCATCTCAGTAATTGACGTAACAATGTCAGTAATTGACGTACCGTCTCAGTAATTTACATAACGTCTCAGTAATTGACGTACCGTCTCAGTAATTGATGTACCGTCTCAGTTATTTACATAACGTCTCAGTAATTGACGTACCATCTCAGTAATTGACGTTCCATCTCAGTAATTGATGTACGTCTCAGTAATTGATGTACCGTCTCAGTAATTTACATAACGTCTCAGTAATTGACGTACCATCTCAGTAATTGACGTACCATCTCATTAATTGATGTACCGTCTCAGTAATTTACATAACGTCTCAGAAATTGATGTACCATCTCAGTAATTGATGTACCATCTGATCATTTATGTACCATCTGATCATTTATGTACCATCTCAGTATTATTGTACATCATCTCAGTATTATTGTACATCATCTCAGTATTGTTGCATACCATCTATCATGATCTATGTAGCGGTATGTCAGTCTTCCGAAGTATCACTCAATATTGCCATACATCAACTGCAACTTTTCACGTTGAACACTGCTGACATGAGACATTGGACCATCTTTAAGGAATGGTTATACCAATGCAAACACTGCTTCATGATTTGTTTGATAATTTAGAAAATCTGAATGGAATTGATCATTTCTACTGAACTGAAATATTGTTTCATTTAAGCCTCAGGTACTTTGGCTGAGTGTGATGCAAGTGACTGGCATACATCTTCCTGAGTCAAGGCAATTAACTATAAGAGTCCTGTTTCCACCCTTGCCAAACTAGGCTGGAATTATGGAGTTACATTTTGGCTTGGCTAACGAGTGTGCGTAGTCCAATCAAAATCGTGTAACGAAATCAACATTAGGTTCATAAACTTCAGTGCAGATTTCGGACGATTGCAGAATTTGCAGAGCTTGTGTATTGTCAACAGGGCATCGACAGATATTTTCCAAATCTTTTCATGTTTTTAATCAAGGTGCTCAACTGGTTTGATGCATTTGCAAGGTTAGACCTGTTTAATTACAATAAATATCATGATTATTGATCGGATCGATTTGACTGGGTGCCGCCAGTTTGCTTGAAGCAATTGCAAGTGATATGTGGGGTGGAATTTGATTGGTCAGTAGAAGGGACATAGAACGGACATAACTTGTATTTGCCACTGGTGGCGCTGCGATCGAGCCATGGAATTCCAGCCTAGTTCAGCAAGGGTGGAAACTGGATTTGTATAGTCAGTTAACTGTCTTGCCTCGGGAAGATGCAGGCATATACCAAGTGGAGCAACTTGTTGCAGCTGGCCCAGTGTGATGTGCTGGGTCAACTGTGACAAGAGTGTATTGAGTGTATTATAGTGTACAGTACATGCAGTACAGTGTTATTTTCTGCTGCTGAATCATCTCAAGGTTCATATGTCCTGCTACTGATGCAGACCTGTGATATGTTCCGTGATGCAGTTTTAAGTTGTAGGTGTTGCATAAGTCGGAGCTCTAAAAACACTTTGTGGATCTGGGCCCTGTTCCATAAGTGATCTCAGCACTAAGGTGATCATAACACCCATATGTTAAACTAGTAGGATGACATCGCACTACTGTTGTTGCAGTTGATTCCAAGCCAGATTTCACTGACTATTTTGAACATGCATTTTGAACAAGTTTGACTGATTTAACTGTAGGTTATTATGTAAAAAGGGTTCGCCCCGATTATGTTTCTAGGTTTGTCAGCACCATACCCATACTAGTGGGATTCACCAAAGTGGTAAACGTCTGAGACCTGCATCACTTCGGGCTGTCCTCCATAACATGGTTTAACTTGGAGAAATCACTCCGTGTTGATTCTTGAAGTGGAAATAGTGAATAAGTAAGTGGGTTTTTCGGCCAATTTTAGCAATATTCCAGCAATTACATGGTGGGGGACACCAGAAATGGTCCTCACGCATTGTACCCATGTGGAATTTGAGCCCGGGTCTTTCGCATGGCAAACAAACACTTTAACTACTAGGCTACCCCACCGCCCTGAAGTAGAATAGACAAGATCCTCAGCCTTGGCTTACGATAGTTGTAGCACTAAGAACGAGTTGTTGATATGAACCCCGTTCCATTTAGCGATCTCAATTGATGTGAACATCAGCTAAGTTGTGAGAACACCTTGTGTAATGGGGCCCAGGACCCTGCTGATAACGAGTAGGAAACTTTCAATGACAGACACCAATGCTCTTCCCAGATCGTCGACAGCTCATTTCGTTCTGGTGATTTATGTAAAGTAATGAGATTTGGGGAGAATACAACTATTTCCTCCAGATTGTCACAAGGATGTGGTGTAGCCTAATAGATAAAGGTTTAGCCTGACACACTTTAGGTCTGGGTTTGATTCCCCAAATGAGTTCAATCTGATGCCTGGTGTCCCTTGTAATAATATTGCTGGAATATTGCTACACACAGTATAGAACACAACTCACTCACTACTACAGGTAGGGCACCTGTTGATGGTGTATTCCACTACCTACATCTCAGCCAAGGCCAGGAAGTCACAGTGTTGCAAATACCAATAATATACTGCCATTGTCCTTTTATGCATTTTCATTTCCATCTTGGCACACCCTCAAACTTTGATAAAGTGAAACAAATGATCTCATCATGCTCATTGACAATTTCTAATTGTGTCCATGTAGGATTTAATTCACATTGAAATTTGAAATATATATTTCAACAAAAAGTAAATTACTTTTTGAGGTTGCACGTTTTCTACTCATTTCCCTAATTTTGACGAACACTGATTCTGAGAGAATGTTGGCACAGATTAGTGGAGAGAGTTGGCTGACACAGCATCCTCATCTTCTGGCCCCGACTCCCCCCTCCTCCCTCCCCCCCCTCCCAGAGTGAAGGCTAATCAGGCATGTCCCAGGGATGATGTAGCAGGAGTTCCCTTACATGTGCTGAGATAAACTGGATGGATGGTATTGATGCAAGCCAACAATTTATCCCACACAGTGTCTCAACTTAGTTTTCCTACTATAGCAATGTTTGTGCAGAGGAAGATTCCAACTTGCTAATCTTTGATTCAGAGGGTTCTTATTTCAAAATGAACTGACTAAACATAAATAGATAGTGAGTGAGTATAGTTTAATGCCGCTTTTAGCAATATTCCAGCAATATCACAGCGGGGGACACCAAAAATGGGCTTCACACATTGTACCCATGTCGGGAATCGAACCCAGGTCTTTGGCGTGACGAGCGAATGCTTTAACCACTAGGCTACCCGACCGCCCCTCATAAATAGATAACATTAATAACCACATAAACATGATAAACTGAAAGGAATAAATTCCCCAATTCAAATGAACATCTTATTTTCATTAAAATATTAATTTCTTCTGTTGCAAGTCTTTCTATATTAATCCCATGTTGTCTGTGACAAGCTGTGATCTCATAACCCTCCCTTCGGGGTTCTGTTTTGGTTTGATGGTCTGGGGTCCTGCTACTTTCGTACAGGTGGCCTGTTTGCTCCTGCCGTCCAAGAGTTGCCTCCTTTATTCAGGCGAACACAGACAGCATGTTTATCTCCCAATTAAGGGGTTAGTGCAGGTGTATTGGTCACATGGACATATGAACAATTGGATTGATCTGTATCAACGTATCATTGAGTATCATCTCTGTACCAATATGTACCGCTGTATCCATTGTTTTTTCACCCGGTCATGGATGTTCCCGGATTGAATGGTCTACTTTCCTCAATATCATTCTTGGAGTGTTGTTCCCAGGTGTGAGGTTGAACCCAGATTTCCAAGTCCTCGCCTCTGATCAGAATCTGATTGAACAAATCAGTCACTTGTAACTTCATGTCAACGATCATGAGACTCATTTTTTTATATTATTTGTATCACAGACAAATTTCGGTGAGATCTGCAGATGGAAAACCAGGAAAAGGAGTTACACAACAGTAATGAAACTTAGGCCACACTTTTTCATATTTTGGTTTACTGTTTTTTTTGCTAACAATTTTCCTAGATTTGGCCGCAGTAGAAGTAAAAATTAATTTGTGTATCTCAATATTTTTGTATTATATTTAGCATTTAGCTGTTTGATTTTATAGGAAGAAATTCTAATTCTATTTTAAATGCATATTAGGTGTTTGCTGGCAAAGACTATATGTATTGATTATTTATTCAAAAGTTAACAATTATGCTTGCTTAGATTTTGTAGTTGTATATTTTAGTTTTCCTAATTCATCCAAAATAGAGCAGTCTTGGAAATAATTATATATTTTAACTGTTTTATGTTTAATTTTAAGGTTATTTATAATAGAAACAGTACCAGGAATTGCTTCAGACTAAACTTATGATTTGGTTTCATAGTGTACAAACCCATTCATCTTTTAAAATCCCATACACCACAGTGGTGACAGATGAATTTTTTTTAATATTACCGTATTTGATGTATTAAAGTGCCCAGGGCGCTCTCAAAATTAGAAATAGGGGGCTCTTATTAGAATATAATTTTGGTGAAAAAAAAGATTTATGGTGACAGTCTGAAATGATACAAAAGAAAAGTCTGTGCGTATTATACACAACAGATATATTTTCCAGAATTTATTTACCCATATTTAAGGGTGCATTTAACACACGAATGCGTATTATACACAAATGTATAAGTCTTGTGTACATTGATCAATAGGAAGGGGTGCTAATTGGGATTGTTCACTAGCCAATTTATCATCAAGTATGGCTGTGGGCGCTTATTAGAGCGGGGCACTCATTACGTCGAATACGGTACTAGTTTACAAGTTACAACACTGATTTTCAGTGACCTGTGTATGATAATTAGATCTACCGTGTGAGCGCCATGAGTCTTAGCATGGTAACTTCTAGGTGTGAACACTGTCCGTTGTACTGTCACATCAGCAAACAGCTTGATTCTATGACGTCTAATAGTAATGTTTATGGTTATTGGTCTTTGTGTCCTGGGAATGTGTGGCCTAGATGTAGAGGCTGACACGGGTTGGTGTTTAGAGTTGCTTCCCTTGCCAGAATCCGGAATTGTGGGTTTGAATCCCACATTTGCCCTGATTTTGCTCTTTGGTTTGTCAGCACTGTTGGTTTCAAGGGGTAATCATCAAGGACCTGCATCACTTTGAGTTATACTCCAACATTTAGTTTTCACTTCTTTTTAACTGGCATACTGTTTTAAAACATGTTAGACTTAACTCTCTCATTCCTTCTTTGCCATACTGTATTTATTCAGTTTGCAACATTTAAAGTTAGAATTTACAATATTTGCAATACCTGGGTCCTCTTGCACAAAGCGATCTTACCACTGAGGTGATCATATCTCCCATGCTTTAACATAGGTTTAAGATAGTCGTAGCTCTAAGGACACTTTGTGCAATGGGGTCCTGGCCCATAAGTTTAAGGAACCTGACCATAAGAGAAGCCTAATATTTAATTTGTCTATTTCATCTGGAGAAATGTCTTCCACATTCAGATCTGTGATCGAAGTAATAAGAAAAGGCTGGTCATGTGATATTTCACCAGTAGTCATGGAGTCATGTCATACTGTACCTGTAACCATGGATACGTGTCATACTTTACCAGTAGTCATGGATACATGTCATATTTACCAGTAGTCATGGATACATGTCATACTTTACCAGTAGTCATGGATACATGTCATACTTTACCAGTAGTCATGGATACATGTCATACTTTACCTGTAACCATGGATACGTGTCATACTTTACCTGTAACCAGTAGTCATGGATACATGTCATACTTTACCTGTAACCATGGATATGTGTCATACTTAACCAGTAGTCCTGGTCACATGTCATACTGTACCAGTAGTCATGGATACATGTCATACTTTACCTGTAACCATGGGTATGTGTCATACTTAACCAGTAGTCATGGCCACATGTCATACTGTACCAGTAGTCATGGATACATGTCATACTGTACCAGTAGCAATGGATACATGTCATACTTTACCTGTAACCATGGATACGTGTCATACTGAACCAGTAGTCATGGCCACAAGTTATACTGTACCAGTAGTCATGGATACATCTCATACTTTACCTGCAGCCATGGATACATGTCATACTTTACCTGTAGCCATGGATACATGTCATACTTTAGTCGTAGCCATGGTTAAATGTCATACTGTATCAGTAGTCATGGTTACATGTTATACTTTACCAGTAGTCATGGTTACATGTCATACGTTACCAGTAGCCATGGATACTTGTGAATGGTGGGTATTAAATCCTGGAACCAGTCACTTTGATGAAACTTCTGACAGTAACATTCTTGGTATTATTAAGAAGCTTTGTTGGGCCTTTGACACTTCTTTATGGAAATGACCAACTCTGAGAGATATCTACAATGATTTAAGTGACAATGCAGCGTTGACAGTAAGGGGAAGTAACTCCAGCCACCTGTGGGTGCCTTGTCATGTCAGATTATATTTGTCCCCAACCAAACTGAATTGTCTTTGGGGGAAAACTAAAACAAAATGGCCTTCCTTCATTCTGAACATAAAGTTGTCATTAAGGCACCAGTTGAAGATGCTGTACATTGATATGAGAAAGCAAACATCTTTGATGAGGAACAATTTGTCTTTCCATTTTCCACTGATGAGTGAGTGAATGTAATTTTATGCCACTTTACTCTGCTGAGGAAGAGGTCTTCAAAGTATGTTATTATCTTCTTGTTTTGTTATTTGTGGATTTATTTTGAATTTGAGACTGTTGTACAATCTTGCCAAAATTGTTAACCGAAAAGTACTTAATGTTTAAGGGATGATGTCGCCCATCCTTTCACTTAATGATGTATATTGATGAGAGTTGTTGTGTTGGGGAGTGACTACAGCATGTACAGTGGTGTGGATTGTATTTACCTGGAGCTTTCAATATTTAAACAAATATTTTGTAGCACAACTTGTTTCCAATTTTAGTGACATGTTCCTATGTATATTTAATACAAGTTGAACCACAGGAACATTGAAGTTCTGATTAAGACAACTGACATTGTATGGCTTGCTTACTGTCAAACATCCCTCTCTCTTTGTATCAAAATATCAACTGACATTTAAACAAAATTTCACATCCCACTCTATTCCACATTTCATATATATATGACCTGTGATGATCCAGGTCTGAAATGGTCTTCAGCATCCCATGCTTCAGCAACTATGCTTGTAAGAGGCGACGAACTGGATCTGGTGGTCAGGCTTGCTGACTTGGTTGATACATGTCCTAGATCAATGCACTGGATTGTCTGGTCCAGTCTCGATTAGTCAGAGACCACCATCATATAAATGGAATATTGCAGAGTGCAGTGTTAAACAACAAACAAACAAACAAACAAACAAACAAAGAGATGTTACAAGTAAGAACTATAAAAGCAGACAATGTCATTGTTTTGATTAATACTTCCTGGTGAGTAGCTCTTGATTATAGAATAATGATGTGGTCAGCTGTGGTTTGACATTCCCAAATGGTTGTGTGTGTAGATTTTTTGCTGTTACCATGGTTACACTAGTCCATTTACCTCCTTCCAAAATGAGTTAGTTTACTTCATTGTTCAATTATACATAATGGGTGCTATTGTCAATGTCAGTTACTGTTTGCCTTATGTGTGTATGCTTTTGTACTTACCAGTCAGTATAATCCATGGTTGCCATCCACATACCAATATTCATCTTATACAAACAGAAAGTATTTTTTTACCCTATAGAACAAAGCAATAAGAAAGCTGTTAAATCCTATGGAGATGGTTATTATAAATAGGTTTTCTTTATCCTTAATAATGTTTTAGTTTGATGATGTAATATATACTACTCAAAATAAGTTAAAGAACACCCACACTAGGAAGACTGTGGCAATACTCACCAGCCATGACAGATTTTGAGAATCTCACAGAGTGTCTTTTGATAACAAAAAACTTTTATCAGTGAGAGTTGATATATTTGATATCAAAAGACACGAGTTTTTATATATCATCCAACATCATTCTTCCAACTTTTTCAGTTTTTAAACGGTAATAAGCAGTAAAAAGTACTGCTAACAGCTTCAGCAGCAGAGCCATTAGGTGATGTCATTTGATTGTGACTTCAAGGTTACCAATGATGTCACAATGGTCTGCAAAGCATTGTGATGCAATTTCATTGCAGCGATATCTACAATGTTGATATCACTTGATATCACCCAAGGATATCTCCAGTGGAAGCCAGTTTGGGATGATAATTACCATTGTCATATGAAGAACTTGTGTGTTCTTTAACTTCTTTTGAGCAATTTATGTGACATAGAGTGTTTGGTGTTTGAGATAATTCAGCAAGTCTGTGTAAAGGAATGGAAGTTGTTACACTGCTGGGGTATAGTAAAAACTAATGATAAATGATATATATACTCACCGCCAAAAGAAACGCAAATTTTTATGTTGTTTAATACATAAAGACTTACCTGTATTCAAGAGACATTAGATAGGTTCAATGCACAAATGAACATCCTGGTATGTCGTATAAACCGATGCTGTTGAACGCATCACATGTGACGTCATTGATCCATCACTCAAGATGCACCACTTGTCTGTGCAAGATTAGTGTGTAAAGTTTTGAAATCACATGCATCATATTGTCATAAGAATAACGACACTCTGTGGGAACACTTGACTGATTGTTAGTTTTGTCATTAACTGGTGCACATTGGAAACATCTCTCCTTAACATACATACTTCTCTATATGTTTCAATGGTTTGCGTTTCTTTTGGCAGTGAGTATAAGATGATAATATATGTTGTGCTTGGTTTATAATACTGTTGATTTAGTGTTATTAATTTACAGATACAGAAATGTACAAAAATATGTGTAGTTGAGAAAGGTAAGTGTTAAACATCATGAACATTTTATGTGTGTTTAAGAAATATTTATCAGGAGTAACAAATATTCCAAATATATATTTACATAATTACATGTTTGTACTTTCGTTGTAAGGAAAAACATGCATGGTTGTTTAATTGTTTTAAATCTGAATTAGTCATACTCTGTTTTTTTTAGAGATGTTTTGGAATTGAGTCAGGAGTCAGTGTTAGTCAAGCTGAAGTCAGTTGGCCAAGAGCCAGGCACTCCCCTACACCACTGACATTGTCAGAACAAGCTGGCACAGTGTTGTTGTTTTGTAATAATGATACAAAATAGGCCTGGGACGTGTCCAAATTTACTACCCAGGTACCCACCACCCTATTACCCGACCCTACTCGGGTACCCACTGTTGGCCTCAAGAGATAGGAACAAAATGTCCGATTGGGGATTTTTTACCATTGCCCTGGCAAAACGTATTTAGATTCACGTATTTACCAATCTGGTCACGCATACGCTGAAGTTGACTTAAGTTATATCTTTATTCAGCCATATGAAAAGTCAGAAGGAATAGGTGAATATTTTTTGTCATTAAACAATATGTCACGTGACTAACCACGGGTCCGGGTAGTCCTGTGGGTACCCGGGTCCTACTCAATACCCACCCGACCCGGTACCCGAGTTACCCGTCCAGCCCTAATACATAACCAAGAATCCATATCATAGAACCAATACCGATGTATAGGTACAGCCAAGAACATATTCATACGATTATCATGTTACTGCGTTTGTAATGCTGGGAATGTCAGCGTGGTCGCGTCATTTGACTGTGAACCCAGCGAAGCGGACGTATAATGTAAATTGCGCGTCGGTAACGTTTGCCTTGAAGGTGTGTAAAAAGTGATTTTTCTTATGTTGTATGAGTGGCATTGACCCCGCTGTTGTATAGGTACCCAATACATTATACAGACCCAATGCCATGATTTAAGAAACTGTATAATTAGCCTTATTTTACATGCACCCCATACAATGCTGAATGATGTAGACTATTACGACAGTCCTTGGTTGCCAGGGGTATTTGTATCATTGTCTTTAACATATGCGGAGCCGTCCTGAGATCAAAGCCCTTGTTGTCCATGGAAGCTGCTATGTCATCTGAGCCCTCAGTATTACGACATGTATGTGTTATGGTGTATGATATATGGTTAGTCCGAGCGCAAGTTTGTAATAAACGATTCATTTAGAACATGCACCTCCGTTTTTGTTTTCAATTCCAAGTATATGATTTACGATTGAAAATAACGGTTAAAAGCTGGACCTACATATTTGTACCGTAACTGCAGTAACACCTGGGGTGCTGGGGGCGCCTAGTGGTTAAAGTGCTCGCTCGTCACGCCTGGTTTGATTCCCACATGGTCTCAATTTGTGAAGCTGTTTTTTGGTGTTCTGTCATGGTTGGAATAATGGTAATAGCGGCGTAAAACAAAACTCAACCAAATACACACTATGGTTATTTAGGAATCATTGTACTGTAGGTTTGACTTTATTCGACTCAGTAGACTTAACACATTTTGGACTAACTATTTATGTGAACCTGGTGCTGAATTTCGAGAGATTGTATTGATTGTTGTTTAACGCCGCACTCAGGTCTGTAAAGAATCGAGTCTGAACCAGACAATCCAGTGATTGACATGAGCATCGATCCACGCAATCGGGATGGGTGACGCGCCATCAACCAGGTCCTCGAGCATGTCCACCCGATCTATTAAGTCGCTAATTGCGACCAGCATAGGTTGCTGGGGGGGGCCAAGAATATTTCAAGAGAAGAGGCAAGGATAGCCTTGCTCCAAAGCTTGTACTGAATTATTAGTCTATGAGCGTATAGTAATTCTAACCTTATAATAGTGAAATCTAGATAAGCGGACAGTACGAGTCTTTTATAGGGACAATTGTTCTCATTCTTTATATAAACTACAAAATATAATTTAAACTAAATAATGCCTTAGAGACTTGTGCGCGTCTATGGCAGGATAAGTGACCCATTTTGGCCGACTGCAAATGCCAAGTTTAAGGTCAAAAACACTTTGAAATTATGGTATCATAATTATCGGACATGTTCAAACAGATAACAACGAGCCACACTTCCTTCTCATATTACATTTTCATCGTATCCCAATTGCGTGGATCGATGCTCATGATGTCAATCACTGGATTGTCTGGTCCAGACTCGATTATTTACAGACCGCAGTCATATAGCTGGAATATTGCTGAGTGTGGCGTTAAACAACAAACAAGCAAACAATGTTTACCCGTGGTCATGATCAGGAGTACAAACGTATAAAATAAGTCAAGCGGTAAATTTGTAAGCGTGTCCGTGACCGAAAGAGAACTTTTACGACGTGCTTGCATTGTTATTACCTACGCTAATCAAAAGTTGCATACATTGTCACACAAAATTTCATTAACTAATGGTACAAGCTCTGAAACAACTTTTCCAAGAAAAAACTAAATTTCATCTCATTTGACAAGAAAAAATATCGTTCATTAAGTCTTAGTATTGTAAAGTAGAAATAAGCCGTTTGTGAATACCTTATTCCTTAATTATCTTAAATAAACATGACGCAGTTGTTGGAATCAATCCAGGCCACGACTTGCACGAGGTAGGTGATTATCGTGGTATGCACCGCGCGGACCGCACCGAGAACATCCCAAGCCGCGTGCACTGACAGGTGTCATCCGGTCATGACCGGAACATAGAATTAGGTGCACGTGGAGCACGTGAATCATTCCCTGAAGGTGACTGACCGTTACGGTGAAAGCAAATGCGAGCGACACTCGGATTGGTGTGATTGATCACAAAGACCCCTTAGGTTTTGACAAATTTCAAACATGACCTTGTATTGCTCATGTTATTATAAATAATGGAGGCGTTCATATGACTGCCGACTAGCCTATTTTTGTCAAACCTCACTTAGTATGGCTAAGAATAAAATAGTCAACCCGCCAATCTCCAAACGTGTGAAGAAAACTGGTTAACGAGTGAGTGAGTGAGTGAGTGAGTGAGTGAGTTGGGTTTAACGCCGCTTTTAACAGTATTGCAGTTGTATCGCTTAATGTGGTAGGAAAGCCCGAAGTGATGCAGGTCTCCGACGTTTACCACTTCGGTGAAACCCACGAGCACGGGTATGGTGCTGACAAACCTAGAAACATAATTGGGGCGAACAGGGATTCGAATCCACAATCATAGGGCTTCTGGCGTGCCCAAGGGCCGCAACTCTGCACAGCGAATCGCGGCGCCTAAGACGACTGGGCCACCCCAACTGATTAACGAACACGTCCGTGATCCAAGTTAATATTTTGACCATTTGCACATGTTACGATGCTTTTAATACCTTCCGTCCATAGTTTTCATGAGTTTTACTAGTCCGTCATATAATACTTCTATCACTATCACGCAGAGGCTCCAACCTGCAATTGTTCATTTTTAAAGGTTTACAATTCCAGAAGTGTGAACGGACTTTTATCCCTTTTTATTTGTTTCAAAATGTATTATGAAATGAATATTCAATGTTTAAACACACCACTATAAGTTAACATATATTTGTGTTATTGGTGATGCTTTTGTATATTTGGAGTCAAGTCTACCTCTTCTCTAATGAGAATGTTTGGGGATTTTACGACGCTTCTCGTGATTGCAGAAATGAACACTTGACTTCTTGCCGGTCACATTTTACTTCATAATGTCTAGTGCTGACGAATACAGAAATGTTCGGTTAAAAGTGCAATTGATCTCACTGCGACTGAACCTATGCTTATAAAACTAATCTACATTCAAAGTCGATAGTTTCATAATGTTCATTTCTGTATTTGTGTAATGATTGCCATTTATTTAAGGTAGGTCAAAGTCATGGTTCATGGTGTTAAGAAGACCGTTGTCGAAGCTGAAAAAAATATACCAAAAATAGAGTGAGTCTGGTTTAAGGCAACTTTGAACTGCATTCCAGTTAAATCCCGGCGTGACAGCTTAATGTGGTAGGAAAGTCCTTGATGATGCAGGCCTCTGACGTTAACCACTTCGGTGAAACACATGAGCACGGATATGGAGCTGACAAACCTAGAAACATAATCGGGGCAAACCGGAATTCGAACCACGACAATATGTATCTGGCGTGCCCAAGGGACACAACTCTGCACAGCGATTTGCGGCACCTGACACGACTGAGCTACCCATGCCCCGGAAAATACTGGATGGTTTATTGAATAACAATTTCCAAAGTAACACTGACAAAAATATGACCACGTTAATTATCCTTCAAGACCTCCCCAGCGATACCAACGGCACATGGATGATGTGTTTTGTTAAATAATCCTAAAAACGAGTTTAAGAACGCCCACATTCTCCCTTCTTTTCAATACACTTCTCATATCGTTAGTGAAGCTTTTCAATTCCCGTCAGGAAGAAATTTTCTAAAGCCACCCTGAAAAACCCATTCCCGGCAGCTAAGAGGTCTTCGTTGTCGTCATAGCGCTTTCCACGAATGTGTTCTTTGAGTTAAGGAAAAAGGTGGAAATCGCTTGGTGCCAGGTCTAGTTCACTTTGTTATGGACCAAAGTTGAAAGTTTGTCAGGTTTAGAACTTGTTGACCAACCCTCATAGTCATATGAAAAAGGGTGTTCTTTAACTTCTTTTGGGAAGTATCTATGCCAGTATCTCCGTCAACAATGAATATGGAACATAACATGCATATATCATCTTGGATATTGCTCCACCTCAACACAGATTCGGCAAGAAATATTCCAATATACGCCCGCTCAATAACTGGGGGTACCGTTTGACTCAGTTGCCATAGTATGCTAGTTGATTGTGGGTTCGAATTCCCATTTCGCACTGATAATGTTTCTGGGTTTGTCAGCACCACAAACGGATCGTGGGTTTCACCGAAGTGGTAAACGTCTGAGACCTGAATCACTTCGGGCTTTCCTCCCACATTAAGCTGACACGCCGTGATATAACTGGAATAGTGTTTACAGCTGCTCTTAACCCAATTCACCCACTATATATTTTTAAAAGGTTATTCGAATGACAATCCTTTGTTCAACGTTTTCAAAATAAGTTTGTTTCTTTGAATGTTTGTTGTTTAAAGGCCGCACTCAGCAACATTCCAGCTACATGACGGCGGTCTGTGAATAATCGTTACTGGACCAGACAATCCAGTGATTGATTTATATTATGAGCATCGATTCACGCAAATGGGATACGATTCATCAACCAGGTTTAAGCCCCTTAATGCCGAGCGCTAGGCAGGGTAACAACAAGTACCATCCTTTAACGTTTTTTGGTATGACGCGGCCGGGGATCGAACCCTGGACCTTCAGCTGTCCGGGCGGACGCTCTACCTATAGACCACGGAGGCGGTCCCTCTTATATAAGAAACGTCTACACAAATAAAGCTCAATTTACTTATACTTACTTATGATATAAATCGTAAGTACAAAAGACCCAGGTTCAATGTTCTACATCCTTGGGGGGCACGGGGTGGCCCCGTCGTCTAAGGCGCCACTATTCGCTCTGTAGAATCCCTTGCGTCCCTTGGGCACGCCAGAAACCTATGATTGTGGGTTCGAATCCATGTTCGCCCCGATTATGTTTCTAGGTTTGTCAGCCCCAAACCGTGGGTTTCACCGAACTGGTAAACGTCTAAGACCTGCATCACTTCGAGCTTCACTTCATCCCACATTAAGCTGACACGCTGTGATATAACTGGAAATAATGTTAGAAGCGGCGTAAACCCAACCCACTCTACATCCTTGGAGTTAATTCCTCACTCACCCACCTCGTCTTTTAATGAGTGAGTTTGGATTTTATATATATATATTTATACTACTGTCTGTCTACTTACTGTTTTGACTATGGTGCTGAGGAACCAAATCATAATCAGTGTGAATCTGGAATTCAAATCCACGATCCTGGCACCTCTAAGGGCCGCAACTCTACATAGCGGCGGTGCCTTATATGCTGGCTTACCCGCATCCACTGTTAGTTATTGCTGATGTCTATAATGTAGAAGTCTCACACAAGCCCTACCAACAATATAGCCGTACATTCCTACACGTTCTAATTAACCGTTTAACATCTACACTATACATCATCCAAGGCCCCTTAATCTATCACATTACTGTTGAAGCTTATCAGAAAGTACAATCTGTTCACTAAAGCGTCTCACGGCTTTCCTAAGTACTGTCCCATTGTAAAAGCAACCCGAGACTGCACCGCTGGAATAGGAAGACAAACGCAAGCCCCAGAACACAGGATCCGCTCCACTGCCTTCTTGCAAACTTAAACAATAATGACTCTTATACCCTGGATTGAAAAATGAGGGGTTCTATTGAAAAATTGTATCCGATGTCACCGTGCGGGATAATGTTAAGTTAAATGTAAGTCAAGAAATACGTAATAGGGATATTGGTGCTGGGGGGCGTGGTTAAACGCCGCTTTGAAGTCAGTACTTCCGTTATTCATTGTCATTTGAAAGTTCATCACTGAAGGGATAGTTTCTCGCCGATAGCTGTGGGTGAAGTATGAGGAGATTGGCGCTCGGGTGACTGGCGTTCAGGAGATTGAGCAAACGTCGGTGGGGTGCCAAATCCACACCTGCTTCGTTCCACTGAAGAACACAACTACACCCCAACCTACATCAAAACAAACCTCACCACACCTACGAAACGCACACTTACATCCAAACCCTCACCCACATCCACAGCCAGATAAACACCCTCACCCAAACAAAACCTCACCTAAATCCACACACCAATCCACACCTCACCCAAACACCAACCTCACCAAAATCCACATATTAATACCCACCCTCACCCAAATACCAACCTCACCAAAATCCACACATACAATGTAAATACACACCTCACCCAAACACCAACCTCACAAACATCCACACATAAATACCCACCTCACCCAAACACCAACCTCACAAAACTCCACACATCAATCCACACCTCACCCAAACACCAACCTCACCAAAATCCACACACCAATCCACACCTCACCCAAATCCATTCACCCATCCACACCTAAAAGCAACTTCCCCGAAACACCAACCTCACCCAAAGTCACACATCTAAACACACACGTTCACGCTACAACAACCTCACCCAAAGTCACACATCTTAACACACACGTTCACGCTACAACAACCTCACCCGAACACCAACCTCACCCAAAATCACACATCCAAACACACGCGTTCATGCTACAACAACTTCACCCAAAGTCACACATCTAAACACACACGTTCACGCTACAACAACCTCATCCAAAGTCACACATCTAAACACACACGTTCACGCTACAACAACCTCATCCAAAGTCACACATCTAAACACACACGTTCACGCTACAACAACCTCACCCAAAGTCACACATCTAAACACACACGTTCACGCTACAACAGCCTCACCCAAAGTCACACATCTAAACACACACGTTCACGCTACAACAACCTCACCCAAAGTCACACATCTAAACACACACGTTCACGCTACAATAACCTCGCCCAAAGTAACACATCTAAACACACACGTTCACGCTACAACAACCTCGCCCAAAGTCACACATCTAAACACACACGTTCACGCTACAACAACCTCACCCAAAGTCACACATCTAAACACACACGTTCACGCTACAACAACCTCACCCAAAGTCACACATCTAAACACACACGTTCACGCTACAACAACCTCACCCAAAGTCACACATCTAAACACACACGATCACGCTACAACAGCCTCACTCAAAGTCACACATCTAAACACACACGTTCACGCTACAACAACCTCACCCAAAGTCACACATCTAAACACACACGTTCACGCTACAACAACCTCACTCAAAGTCACACATCTAAACACACACGTTCACGCTACAACAACCTCACCCAAAGTCACACATTTAAACACACACGATCACGCTACAACAACCTCACCCAAAGTCACACATCTAAACACACACGTTCACGCTACAACAATCTCACCCAAAGTCACACATAAACACACACGTTCACGCTACAACAACCTCACCCAAAGTCACACATCTAAACACACACGTTCACGCTACAACAGCCTCGCTCAAAGTCACACATCTAAACACACACGTTCACGCTACAACAACCTCACCCAAAGTCACACATCTAAACACACACGTTCACGCTACAACAACCTCACTCAAAGTCACACATCTAAACACATACGTTCACGCTACAACAACCTCACCCAAAGTCACACATCTAAACACACATTCACGCTACAATAACCTCGCCCAAACACCAACCTCACCCAAAGTCACACATCTAAACACATACGTTCACGCTACAACAACTTCACCCAAACACCAACCTCACCCAAAGTCACACATCTTAACACACACGTTCACGCTACAACAACCTCACCCAAAGTAACACATCTAAACACACACGTTCACGCTACAACAACCTCACCCAAAGTCACACATCTAAACACACACGTTCACGCTACAACAACCTCACCCAAAGTCACACATCTAAACACACACGTTCACGCTACAACAACCTCACCCAAAGTCACACATCTAAACACATACGTTTACGCTACAACAACCTCACCCAAATCCACACATAAACACACACCATCACCCAAATCCATACACCAACCCACGCCTAAATACACTCCCTCACCCAAACACACAACTTCACCCAAATTAAAACCACAACGAAATGTACACCCAACCCCTCACCTAAATCCGCACCCACCAGTACACTTACATCCACAACCCCACACCCACCCGCACCCACACTTACATCCACGCCCACGCCATCCTCAAATCCACGCCCACATCTCCTCCTCACCAACACCAACACCAAATCCTAGATTTACAGAAGAAAGGTGGTGGTATTCCAATCAAAAAGGGATTTACAGCTGTGGTTACACTTATCAATACTGCTTATTACTGTTGATGTGTTTATTATGGATGCAGGTGTAATTAAATGCCTTATAACATCCTCGCCACACTCACATCAGCATCAATTTAAATATTCCCCCGTTTATAACCAGCCCACTGCCCAGCGAGCGTAGCACCACAGGGACATATCCATGTGATTCCTTAATGTCCCAACACCCGCTCAGGGATTGAACCGTTTTGGCGACGAATGTTAATTGTGTTGGTATAACAACCACGATATTGATTTGTCATAATTATACACACGGGCAACGTTATAGGAGAAGCGAAATCGCAAACAGGGCTAAATGCAAGTGAGCAACGGGGTCCGTTAAACGCGACCGGGTAGTTTGGTTAATTAACAAGGCTGGTTTTGCATTACGTCCAAGCGTTCTAACGGAGGGAACGTCTGCAGACGGCTGTGCACAGCTACCGTTTACACCTCCTCTTAACGCCTTGTTCCTTAAACCCTATTGTTTCACTGACTCTTAGCACTGACTACCTCTAACAATCTTACGTTAATGCTCTAATCGGATAATCGCCCCATTGCTGAGGCGGGAGGGTCGCTACCGATCCTACTAGTTATCGCGAGTCGGTCACTTGACGTCGAGAAGGAGCTATGCGGTCTGTGTAACGCCGGGAAGAAATTGCTGTATTTTGAAGCTTTGGAGTTTTTTTTCTTAAAATGGGATGACGATGTATAACAAGACGGTAAAGTGAACTTGAAAACGGAGACAAGTTGATTGAACACCATGGCGGACCAGCACGACTTACCCGAGGGTACACCTCTCTCTGAAATCCCCGACGAAATACAAGAGAAAAAGGATCGAGTCCTCATTGGATGTTTGGATGATTTACCAGCTCTTAGTTCCAAGATTGTTCGGATATTTACAAGTTCCACATTTACTGGTAAGTAAAAAAATATACATTTGATTCACCAAATAAGGTCTTATATTCTAAACTGAACTTATAGAAGACGGATATATATTATCATTATAATCATTATAAATGATACAGGTGTAAATATATTATTTATTTAAACAGAGGTGTGAGAGTGTACACATTAAGATGAGCCGAGTTATAGGTATGCAGGCTTATCACTAGAAAGCTCTCTCGTTGGTTTTGTGCAAATGTGTTTCACTGTAGCTGCGGTATTAACATCCGTTTACACCCTGGTCTGGATATTTTGTTGAACTTCGTCTCTGAATCTATTGTTTGCCTTCTGATAAAGACTCGGCCATGTCGCGGCACTGATTGAGAAACTGGGTGACTCAACCAGGCTCTGCGGGGGGTCCGGTTGGTGCTATCTCCTAACTATCACTGTGTACACAATCACACTGCCACAGTTGAGCCGGCGTGTCGTTCCCCCATGCTCGTGAACTCCCAGTAAAAGGAGACATATTCATCCTACTGCTCTCAATGATGTTTACCGTGATAGTTTTGGTCCAGTACCCCATAAACCCACTGGGGATTACTGTATATGTCGCTTTCCTAATGCTAATTGCACAACATGGATTTCCGCTTAAGTTAAGGTATTTATATATTGTGAAGACAACATTAGTTTTACTATTTTTATAGTTATTAATTTATCAATTATTCTCATAAAGTGTTGAGCAGTTGTGAGAAAGCATTATTGTCCTGTGAGTCATCTGAAAGTATATCACAAATATGTATAATTTTCCCATGCTAAAACAGTGTGTATAGTCGCTCATACATCTTAGTGCTTGTATGACATGAATAAGAATCATGTTATTATATTGAGATACAGTAAACTACGGTTATAGCGAACACGTTTATAACGAACTGATGGATATAACGAACTTACCTTTTTGGTACCGACTTTTTGCTGTAGTTATGCTGTATATATGCTTATAACGAACTACGGTTATAACGAACTAAAATTAGTAGTCCCTTTAAGTTCGTTATAACCGTAGTTTACTGTATATAGTCTTTAATACGAACTTTCATACAAATGACGTATTCATTTACCCCTTAATTAATATTTCATAATCACGCATTAATCACTATTTTGATATCAGTTAATATTGTGTGACATTTTTAACAATTATCTTAACTTTATCTGCAAGTTAAAATTCATTCTCAACGAAATCACAGTCATTCCTCCATGCAACACATCACACACAAATAAACACATTGTGTACAGACAAGACTAAACACGAGAACGGAGGGGCCAAGAATCACAACAGTACGTGCCGGCGTCATAATACAACCTTAAACCCTAAACTGCATGATTTGAAAATCTCGAATTACTTTCATTGTCGTGGACTAACATTTGCCCGGATCATGTTCAGGATTACATGCTTGAAACATAGTACGAACATTTGATAACCATTTCCCCGTTTTCTCGTATTCAACAAAGTCAAGACCAAATGTCTCCCATGACAGTAAAAAACATAACACGGAAAGAGAAAAGGCGTTCTTTGAAACACCCGATTGTTTCCTCAGCCATAAAACCCCTGGGAGACGTTCCAATGCTGTTATAGTAAACTGTGCCACGGGTAATGACTTTTCTATATGCTCGACTATAGTTACACTGACAAAAGACTGTCGGTTCACAGGGCCATATGCAATCACAGCTATACGGTTAGACCAGGGGCCATCTACCGATATCGGCATTTGTCTCTGGTTAGACGCTCTGGAGTTTATGATTATCAGGACGTGACTACATTTGGGCCATGGGTATCCACGTACAGTGACACCCCGCTAAACCGGACCCGTGTGTCTGAGACCCTCTTCATTTAGTATTACTGTAATCAACACCACCATGCGTTATATAGGGCATCCCGACTTTATTAATCCGAACAACACCGTCCGGATTAACGAAGGTTGTGTATTTGTCGAAGAGTTGTCATCAAAATACAATTAGTTTATATATATTAGGATGATAAATGAGTTTTACGTATGTCAAATATAGGCATAGTCGACCACTAATATCACTTTGACCTTAAGGCACTTGTTGAAAGGAGAATTCGATCTTTTATCAATTTTCTTATTTCAGAATAATGATTGCAGCGAACGCGTGAGGTACAATAGAATCGGTGCTGATATATTCCTAACGTCACCTGTCAAATAGTTTCGATAATAATTTCTTTTGAAATGGGTCACTTGATCCAGAAACATAATTGTAAAGAGACAATGCATTTTGCTGTTTGATAAATCAATTAAATATTTCAGTTGGAAAACGTACATATTCTTCATATAAGGACGTGTATTAAACTCTTAATATGGGGGTACAAATTCCGGATCATATAAAAATGAATCAACAATGTTAGGCATGTGTCTAATTATATGTAGTTGTTTTCAGGTGTAATTTGGTATTTAAATTGGAAAGTTCTTCTAAAATCTTCAGAGTTTGAATAAAATAAATAGAATGTTTAACTAATTACATTAATATGGTACATGAGAGTTTGGTTGTAAAATGTGTTTAACCTGCAACTGTCGACGTCAGTCATCCAGGTATCCATGCGCCATAACCAGGTCACCGCCCCGGACCCAGTTGGCGTGAACCAAGAAAAATCTAGAATAGAGGTCAGTTAGGTCATATGCATCACTCTATCCTGTCGTTGATGTATAATCGAAAGCCAAGATAAATATAAACAAGACATTTTGAATCGTCGACTTTGAAATCTGTATGTACTCCAGGTTGTGACTATCGCCGTTTCGGTCTGGTTTGGACGCTCCGTTTCATAATGGCGTCTTTTATCACCCACGTTTATGAACTTTGATAAAGCAAATCACTCTCCATTAATTCCATCCAAGTTGTGGATCCAAGCAAGTGATTTTGGAGCGCATGAAATGGCTCCAGTTCTATTGAGACCATATAATAATTCCACCCGAAATCGATATAGGATGAGGCTCCAGAGGAGGGTCCGTTCACCCGATTGATGGAGAGTGGAGACTGGCGTCCGCGTGGTAGGTTTGTGTTGGCGGGATACAGCGTGTGGCGCGCGAACTGCGCCAACTGTAGTCAGTGAGTAAGTGTTTGGGAGAGTGAGTGAGTGAGTGAGTGAGTGAGTGAGTGAATGTTTGGGAGAGTGAGTGAGTGAGTGTTTGGGAAAGTGAGTGAGTGAGTGAGTGGGAGAGTGAGTGAGTGAGTGTTTGGGAGAGTGAGTGAGTGAGTGACTAGGTGGGAGAGTGAGTGAGTGAGTGGGAGAGTGAGTGAGTGAATGTTTAGGAGAGTGAGTGAGTGAGTGAGTGTTTGGGAGAGTGAGTGAGTGAGTGTTTTGGAGAGTGAGTGAGTGAATGTTTAGGAGAGTGAGTGAGTGAGTGGGAGAGTGAGTGTTTGGGAGAGTGAGTGAGTGAGTGAGTGTTTGGGAGAGTGAGTGAGTGAATGTTTGGGAGAGTCAGTGAGTGAGTGTTTGGGAGAGTGAGTGAGTGACCGAGTGGGATAATCACCGAGTGGGTGAGTGAACGAATGTGAATGTGTGAGTGAGTGAGTGACTAGGTGGGAGCGTGAGTGAGTGACTAGGTGGGAGAGTGTGAGAGTGAGTGAGCGAGTGGGAGAGCGTGTGTGTGAGCGAGGTGGAGAGTGTGAGAGTGAGTGAGTGAGTGAGCCAAGGGGAGAGTGGGAGAGTGAGTGAGTGAGTGGGAGAGCGTGTGAGTGGGAGACCTGGTGGGAGAGTGAGTGAGTTCACCACTTTGGTTAAGGCCAAGGCTCTGTTATGTTTATGGCAGACGGAAAATCATAACTGGGGTCAATCTGGGATGCGAAACCAGGATCTATGGATTCTTGCACGTCTAACGGGCTCAGCTTCTAACGGTGACTGGCGAAGCCTAAGATTACTGGGGCAGTATGTACATGAATGACTTAAAACCGGCGGCCACACGTTCTATTTTTGTTCTCATTTTTGTTTGTTTACGTGAGTAAAACGTGTTGATTTATGCACCTACTTAACGTAACACGTGGCATGTTTCCAGTAGTTCAAAATCACTGACAGGTCAGCCAGCCGTGGGTTAAACAATTCTGCGTATCTAACTGTAAGAGATTTGATGAAAGTGGAAATAGATAAAGAACTGTGGATGTTCATTGAGGTGATCCCTCGTCAAATAACGCCCATCCAACACGCCCCATCTGGACCCTCTTAATCGTAACATTTCGGCTATCAAAGCCACCGACGACTGACGGGGTTTTATAACTGCTGGCGTCTTTATCAGCCCACGATTGGAATTTTCTCCATCTGACGAGTGCCATAGGGCAGAATTGCGCGGTCACACAGACCTCACGCTAGTACAGGTGTGTTAACACCCGTTAGCAAGTATTGCGATATCCTATTTATGATTATATAATTGTCAAAGGCATAATAAGTTGACGATTTTTTGTCCAATTACCAGGCTTTAGTTTGATTTCATGATTGACGCGCGTGCTAGTCTCTCGCTAATCGTCCTGCCAGCGTTAATTACATGTTACGGTGAAATGGAAAAAACATGCCTGTGTTCTTTATGGTTCTCTTGGCAGCCATTGTTTGAACTATGGATTGTGGGAAGCTTGTGATGGTGTTGGGGTAAGGGGTGGGGAAGTCTGGGTGGGGCTGGTCATGGGGGGGAGGGGGGGGGGGGTGAAAGTGATGAAGATGTGGATAGAATGCCGGTGGAAAGGCGTGGAAACACATGCTGAAATAATTATGAGAGACAGAATGAAATATGCAAGTGAGAATCAGATTTGAGAGTGAGAGTGAGATGTGAGACAATAAGCGAGAGTGTGAGTATGAGTGTGAAAGAGACTTCTAACGAAGGTATAAAAATGACAACGAGAGTGAGCTAACGTTTGGGTACAAATGACACAATCAGAGAGGAAGCCTAGTAATGAGTGAGTGAGTGAGTATGGTTTTACTCCTCTTTTAGCATCATTCAAGCAATATTACGGCGGGGGACACCAGAACTGGGCTTCACACTTTGTACCCATGTAGGGAATCGAACCCAGGTCTTTGGCGTGACGAGCGAACGCTTTAACCACTGGGCTATCACACCTCCCGCCTAGTAAAACTAAAACTTTTCCTGCAACCACATGGCGGCAGTCAAATTAATCGTTTTGAAAATACCTGTCGACAAAGGACAGTAGGATAGTAGTGAGTGAGTGAGTTTGGTTTTACGCCGCTTTTAGCAATATTCCAGCAATATGGGCTTCACACATTGTACCCATGTCGGGATTCGAACCCGGGTGACGAGCGAACGCTTTAACCACTAGGCTACCCGACCGCCCCTAGCAGGATAGTAAGGTACGAGGATTGACTAATACGTTCCGAGGCTCACACAGAAGGAATTGCGACATTGTGAAATATTTTGTTGTGGACATTGCATGGTGTCGTGGGGGTATATCAACAAAATATTAAGTCATTTCAGCAAATTGTTTCACTGTGACAAGTCAGTAAACTGAGCAGAGATCTGAGTCCTTCTGAAAATAGACTAACATGAGGAACGTGCTGTTTTTGTGGCTATACCTCGAAGACATTATGTCAAGTCTACAACACAAGATTTCACTTTTACGCAGTTCCTGTGAGGCTCAGAATTTATCAATCAACACTCGTAAATGTCACAGTTGGTCCCAAGTATAAGTCAACAAAGTGCGGTAGAAACACAAGACGACTTCAAGAGCGTACAGATCCATCGCTTTCATTGAATGTGTTCACATCAAGCAACATAATCAATTGCCTACCAGTTCAAACAAAACTACGTTGTTTAACATCCGAATACTGTTTTCTGTGTTCCGAATTATGTGTTGTTGAAAAGGGACGCTGAACTTTTAATATTTACTAGGAACAATATTTAAGGGAACACTCAAATTTATTCAGAAACGATGTGTAAAGAAATGACGATGCTTAATTCAATCCTCAAAGGAACGGCAATATCTGATCCATGCCGCGTGAGCATCGATGCAGGCACGACATCTGGGCAGACTGGAAATCAAACGCCGGATTGTCTCCCGTGGTATCCTTCGCCATTCTTCTTGTAGGGCCTGCCCAAGCTGTAACACATTCTGTGAACACTGAGGTCGGTGCGAACCCTTCGGCCCAGAACATCCCACAGGTGTTCAATCAGTGCGTGTCTGGAGATGTGGCCAGCCAGGACAATGTTCTGTTGTCTTGGTGCCTCAGACAGTCGACAGCAACACGACCACTGTAAGGACGCGCGTTGTCATCCTGGAACTCGAAGTTCTGACCAAGGCGCTGGGCAAATGGGATGACCACTGTAAGGACGCGCGTTGTCATCCTGGAACTCGAAGTTCTGACCAAGGCGCTGGGCAAATGGGATGACCACTGTAAGGACGCGCGTTGTCATCCTGGAACTCGAAGTTCTGACCAAGGCGCTGGGCAAATGGGATGACCACTGTAAGGACGCGCGTTGTCATCCTGGAACTCGAAGTTCTGACCAAGGCGCTGGGCAAATGGGATGACCACTGTAAGGACGTGCGTTGTCATCCTGGAACTCGAAGTTTTGACCAAGGCGCTGGGTAAATGGGACGACCACTGTAAGGACGTGCGTTGTCATCCTGGAACTCGAAGTTCTGACCAAGGCGCTGGGCAAATGGGATGACCACTGTAAGGACGCGCGTTGTCATCCTGGAACTCGAAGTTCTGACCAAGGGGTTGGGCAAATGGGATGACCACTGTAAGGACGCGCGTTGTCATCCTGGAACTCGAAGTTCTGACCAAGGCGCTGGGCAAATGGGATGACCACTGTAAGGACGCGCGTTGTCATCCTGGAACTCGAAGTTCTGACCAAGGCGCTGGGCAAATGGGATGACCACTGTAAGGACGCGCGTTGTCATCCTGGAACTCGAAGTTCTGACCAAGGCGCTGGGCAAATGGGCTGACCACTGGAAGTAACATTTGGTCCACAGAACGTTGACTGGTCATGTTTCCTTGTAGGTCTTAGATCCGTCTTGTTGTATGTGATGCAACCGAGGCCATGATGCTGCCACCACCGTACCTATCGTGGTCTTGTACTGCTGCCGGATAGTAGCTCTCTCCACGCCGTCTCCAAACACGTTGTCTTCCATCTGTATAGCGTAAATTGAACCTCGATTCGTCAGAAAATATGGTGTATCTCCAATGCCGCTGTTGACGACCTCCAAACGGCCGTTCCCACTGTTGTCTGAGGCGCTTTTGTGCCACAGTCAGGCGCATTCCTCTGGAAGGACGTCTTGATTCAACCTGTTTCGGATCGTTGACGTCAAAAGTCGGATTCCTATGGCAACCCTGAAGTTGTCCCTGGAGCAGAAATACATCTGTTCTTCAACGCAATGGTGCGTTCATATCGATCCTGCCTGGGAGTAGTCTTCCAAGGTCTTCTTCTACCCACCATAATCTTAACCCCACCCGTTTGCTTCATGTAATAGCTTTCCATCAGTCGGGATATCACACTTTCAAATTTACCAAAGCGTCTGACAAATGCCTCCTGTGATGGTTCAATCACACCTATCGCGAACAAGGTTTTTTTTTCTGGACGCATTTTCGTGCTGCAATGGAGGAAATTTCATTCTTATAACTGAAAAGACAGGATTCCCTTGTATATTCCCTTGATATTGTTCCTCGTATAATTACACCAGATAATAAATGTTAACAGACGAACCAGCGTTGGTCCCTTGACCTGATTGAAATATTTGCACATTTTCTGAGCCAGTCGTATTTTAGAGGTATTCATACAGAATATAGGTCACTTTCATCGCCACATGTTTTCAGTTCGAACTATGGAGCGTTCCTGGTGAAGACTTAGTAACTCGGGTGTTCTCGGGATTTCTCTGCGTGATCTCCATCTTGACCGACTGGACTGCGTGTTGCTTTACACTAACTAGCTTCACATTCTGTCTTGTTGGACGATCACCCACTACCGCAGTGGAAAGTTCACTATCTGTACCGGGCAATCTTACCATGAGTGATTCTGTAGTCCCTGACTGGCGGGAACGTCTGCAAGAAGGCCATTATCGTGTAGTCTCCCGTCGTCATCGTGGCAACAATGCGGTCAATATATCCGTTACTTGACCCAGTCTGGCTAATCTAGATTTGTTGCCAACCTGACAACAGATACGCGGAGGCATGTGAATACACACAGAGAGACGCTGATTGCATTTGTTTGTTTGTTGTTTAACGCCGCATCAGCAATATTCGACCTGTATCTCAACGGGATGGTAAAAACAGAGTCTGGATGAGACAAACCAATGGTCGATACTATGAGCAACTACCGCGCCGTCGTGGATCGATGACAAGCACTCAACCAAGTCACGGGCCCGACCACCCAGTAAACTACGGTTATAACGAACTCAAAGAGACCAACAATTTTAGTCCGATGTAATCGTAGTTCGTTATAAGCATGTATGTATCATATATACAGGAGATGGCAGGGACAAAAACAGTTCGTTATATCTGTCAGTTCGTCATAAGCATGTTCATTATAAACGTACTTTACTGTAGTACTGAAAAGAAGATAAAGAACACCCTTTTCTCGTTCATATTACTATAGTTAATCTGTCATCACATGCGAACTATAGCAATATGAAAGAGTCGGCTGTTCTCTTACTTCTTTTGAGTGGTTTATTTGCGCTTAAATTGGGTCAATGGTATATCTGTGACCACAAACTAATGTACAGAGGGTTCGAATCTTAGACTTGATGCGGTTATGATAATCAATATTGCCTTATTTCTTGGTTGGACTAGTAAATAGGTTTCTACCTCAAAACAACTGCCCTAAAATAGTTGAAATACTGGTTAAAGCCGCACAAAGCCCACCCCGCTCTCACTTAAAGTAGGGGCGGTCGGGTAGCCTAGTGGTTAAAGCGTTCACTCGTCACGCCGAAGACCTGGGTTCGATTCCCGACATGGGTACAATGTGTGAAGCCCATTTCTGGTGTCCCCCGCGTTGAAATTGCTGGAATATTGCTAAAAGCGGCATAAAACCATACTCACTCACTAACTCACTCACGCACTCACTCACTCACTTAAAATAATTGTCCAGTAGGATTCTGATTTATAAAGAGTTTTTAAGACTTCGACGAAACCTCGTGACGTCACGAACTCGCTATCACACCGTGGGGGTTCCGGGTTAGAAGAGGTCCCAGCGATCATGCTGTCGTGAGGGGCTAGCAAATGGATCAGGGGGTCAGACTCGGGGACTTGGTCGACAGCGTGTCATCATACCCTGACGGTGTGGGTCGTTGATTACAAGATGAATCACTGGGTTGTCTGGACCAAATTCGATTTACTTACAGGCCGCAGTCATACATCTGGACAATTGCTGTGTGAGGCGTCAAACAAACAAACAAATCTTTGTTTATCATCAAAGTCGGTTGTCTCGATATATCCGATAAGACGAATTATTGTGTTTTGTGCCCAGCTTGTCCCGATAGCTCGAAACATTTACACAAAAGCTCTGGACATAGATTTAACGGAGTGAGTGAGTGACTAAGTGAGTGAGGTAATATTTGTGAACACGACCCATCCGAATAAATTAGATGCCACTTTTTAATAATAACTAATTAATTATTCATAGACGTAAATTAAATATATACACTCTTCAAAAAAAGAAACGCACAGGTAGTATGTAGATCATAGAACCTGACTACACAAAAAATCCGGTATATAAATTGAATATATGTTATTGGAAAATGTTGGTGGCCTGATATTTGACAAACGGTGCGTCAAAAACGCAGCCGTTGTCGATTTGCAATGTCTTAAACGGCGTTGTTTTCACACTTGTTCAAAAATGTCATGGAGGAAAACAGTAAAGCAAAATGCACGTGCAATTATGGCATTCGTCACTCGCTTGGCTATAAAAAGGCAAGCATAAGCCATTATTTTGTCATTCAATTGTCAACATTTTTCAAGTTCGAACATGCCGAGACTTAGCGCTGCCGATCGGAACATCGCCAGATGACGTATCCAAGAGGGGAATAGCTGTATTCTGTTGCACGCCACTTCAATTCCACTATAGACCGTCCGAGAACCGGCCGACCAAGAGTTACAACCCCTGCACAGGATCGCTACATTCGACTGTTCCACCTACGTCATCGCAATGCCACAGCTGCGGAGACTGCAGGACGCATCCTTGGTTTGAGGATGATATCAGACCAGACTGTCAGGAACCATCTTAGCGAGGCTGGAACCCGACCCAGAAGACCGGTTATCGTCCTTGGTTTGCAACAGATCCATCGACAGCGACGCTTGCGTTGGTGCCATACCTTACAGCATTGGAATTTGAGAAACTGGAGACGAATGTGGTTTAGCGATGAATCACGATTTTTTCTTCACGGACGAGATAGAAGACAACGTGTTTATCGTCGTCGAAATGAGCGTTTTGCCCCACATTGTGTAAGTGAATTCGACAAATTCGAGGGCGGTAGTGTCATGGTTTTGGGGGCCATACCTTAGACCTGGAGATCTGACTTGGTTTTGGTTCAGGGAAATTTGGCAGCAAATCGCTACACGAATCAAATTCTTCAACCTCACCTTCTTCAAATCATTGACCGCCAGAGGGAGCTGTTTCAATAGGACAACGTTCCACCTTCATAAATCAACATCAACGACTTGCCCTGGCCGTAAAGATCTCCAGATCTCAACCCAATCGAACACCCCTGGGATGAACTCGATCGACGTGTACGTCAACGTCAGAACACGCCGCAGACACTTCCACAACTGTCCAACGTGTTACAAGCAGAATTCCGCAGGACAGAATTCGTACACTTATCCAGTCTGTGCCGATGAGATGCCGTGATTGCTGCCCGGGGCGGTCACACGAGATACTGAGTACAGCGCAACCTTGTGGCCTTATGTGACATGACAATGAACAGTTTTCAATGCCTTTGTACAACGACAGCATGTGAATATTGAGCTTCATATTTGTATATATGATATAAAATTAAATATATCGACTTTATTAGGTACAATAAATTTACTAAAACTATACCTGTGCGTTTCTTTTTTTTTTTAAGTGTAAATCTGAAGGGTACAACATTGGTCTGGATTTAGATGAAAAACCGAAGTGAGTGAGTGAGTGAGTGAGTGAGGACTCTTTCTGGCAACAGACATAGCCACTTACGGAACGGGCCATTATCGCGAGGGAGCGCGATAGTATAGTCAAGGAACGCTACAAATATATTTTAACAATGGAAGAGAGGAGCATCCGATAGCCGCCGTAATGTAGCTGGAATATTGCTGACTGCGGCTTATACAATTGACAAAGTTCAGAGGAGACGGACATAGTTGTGACGCCACCCGTGGTGCTGGTTTGTCATACGCCAGCTTCCCTTCTCGACACGCAGTCAGTTGACTGAGCCTACCCAGTTACAACCAAAATACAGGGGAAATGGGGTTTAACTCCGCGGTCAGAGTAATTGCAGTTATTTAGCGACGCGCATGCATACTGTGTGAGTGTGTGTGTGAGTGTGTGTGTGTGTGAGTGTGTGTGTGTGTGTGTGTGTGTGTGCACTTGCGTGCGTGTGCATGCGTGTGCGTATGTCGTATTGTACTTGTCCGGAATTAATGCTTGTTTTATTGTGCTTGGCCAGGGAGATACCATGCTACACTTTAACATGGATATCCCACCCAGACACAGGATACTGATTCCGGGCCGACCAGTCCTTGTTTTATCCCGATAATGGCGAGCGCCAGGCAGGGTAACAACAAGTACCACATTTTAACGTCATTTAGTATGACGTGGTCGGGGATCGAACAGATAACATAGACTTATGCAACCGTTTTATCCATGCATCGCACAACCATTTATATTAATGCGCTGAGGAAAGTATCGTGTCTCGAAGAATGTGATGCATAATATATTAGCTCTTTAAACGTCGGCTTCCGGTGGTAGCTTTGTGGTAGGTCCCGCACGTACACTGCCATTTGTCCCCTCCACGCACTGCGTCGTTGTCACGTAAACTCAAAACCAGTCTCTACAGAAAAATCCTTTCGATGAATTTCTGAACTAAATATTTCATGTTTGATTATTTTTCAAAAACATATACACGATACGGCAGATTATATTTTTATAAATCATGTTTGAATAGAAATACTGAATGTTTTTAATAATTCCTTCTAGACACCACGCTTGAACGCAATACCTTGATGGAGAGGGTCTACCCCAAACTAAAGGAATACTGCAGGGAACGCCACGGATTGGAGTTTCAGGTATGTCAGCCAATCAGCGCACATGCTACCAATTTCCCCTGAGCACTTCCGCTTATTTCGATCAACTCGCCATGCATGCTAATCGCATGAGAAAACGTATGATCAATGTAGTTAAAAGACAGTATTGATTTGGGGCATTGTGAACAGATCTCATTTATTTAACATTTATTGTGCCAGGGCATTGTCTAGAGCTTAGGTCTCATAGCAATTTTTTTGCGATTTCTGTTACAATAATGAATACCCCAAATACCCCGCAAGTGTATTAATCGATTAATATAATGCTACATTAAGTGTAATTATTATACATGTACTTTGTAAAATTGTTATTTTAGAAATTGATTACTACTGTTACATTAGGAATATTTTTAATACTTTACAGAATCGTTATTTCAGAAAGTCATATAATTTTAAACAATTGTTCCGTGGAAGCCTGGTTTCAACTATTCTATATATGTTACTTCAAGCATACATTGAGACATATTCTCGTCGATCAGACTTCACATAATACCTAGCCGTCGGATGTCTTGTTGGTAACCTTGGAAATAGTCGTAGATTTCCACGGGTTTACATGGGGCACGTGAAATCGAAATTTATCTCAAAGTCTTGTCTTACACATCACTGGAAATGTTTGGCAGCTGTTAAAAAATGAACTTGAAAAGGTAGCTCATAAACTGACGTCAGTTGATGCAGAGAGGCCGCCATCAAACATGTGTCGACTGCTCAACCTGGTAACTATATTCCACGTCTTTACCAGTCCAGCCCATGGTTAACAAGGGCGCATAACACTGTACTGAGTAATTACGACAGAGGGACACTGTTGGTCCGGTTGGACAATCGTCCGGTTTAACGAATGTCCAGACTAACTGCTTTCCGGATTAACGCGAATCCTATTTACAGAGTAATGTCGCTGTGTGTAAGCGATCCAGCGGTATTCGTCCGGAAGGATTTTCCGAATTAATAGGTTTCGGTCAAACGAGGATTCACTGTTTTCGTCCAGAATAAAAAGCTTACCATTTCGCCCGTTTGTGCTTTTGGTACTGTCAAAACTGTACGTGCATGTTCTCATTAACCCTGACAATACTATCTCAAGAATCTCGCACTCCCTGACACCCAAACACAGCGATATCACCGAGGTGAGTTAAGTGGGTGCCTTTCACTGATTTACCTGCGTTATCAAAATACATTGTTTTCCTCACGCGCACGTTCAGAACCACATCATCCATCAAATGCCAAGCTTGCCCTTTAGAAAACTCAGTTGAAAAAGGAGAATAATACGATTTCGATATACGAAGTTGATATGAACTGTGACAATGGCCCCCTCCGAACGTGTACTAACTTGACCTCTGCTGATGATTTGAAGACAACACTGAGTACTATTTGGACCCATCATCGTGATACCTGAACGTGTGGACCGCCTCCGTGGTCTAGTGGTAGAGCGTCCGCCCGGAGAGCGGAGTTCGATCCCCGGCCGCGTCATACCAAAAGACGTTAAAAGATGGTACTTGTTGTTACCCTGTCTGGTGCTCGGTATTAAGGGGCTAAAACAAGGACTGGCCGGCTCGGAGTCAGTATACTGAGTCTGAGTGGGGTATTCATGTTAAACTGCAGCATGGTATCTCAGTGAGCTAGAACTATAAAATCGGCATCAGTCCGGTCTAGTACAAGTAGCCACACACACACACGTGCATGCACGTCGCTATATAAGTGAAATAATCTTGGACGCGACGTTAAACCCCATTTCACCTCACCTCACCTGAACGTGTGAGAGCTAAATGCGGGAATTCTTTTTTGTTTGTTCAAAAACACTAACAATTCTCTTTTTTTCTTATAAATCCTGACGTTACAGTAATTGTTGATGCAGTTCGTGTGATAAGACGACACGAGTGCAATGCCTCGGGTTAACTGGATGACATTCGACTTATGAATGATATATAAATTGTTTTAAACGAGGACCGTCAACTGTCTATTGTTCGCCCTAGTGTGCGTGTAGTTTCTGTTTAACGGGTTTCACGTTATGCTTGACCTTAAAGTACTTTGGAAGAGATTATTAAAAGCACGAAATATGGGCTGTTCTTTAGATAAATACTTCACATCGCCTGTTATCATTGACTTTTTTGAAAATCAGCCAATCGAAAATGCATGCCGAAAATATTACCCCGATGATTTCCGGTAATTTTGTGATTGTCAGCTAAGGTACTCGCGTGCTATAATAATCAATAACTCATAATGTATTTTTTCCAGTTAACATATATCAGTTAGAATGTGTATAGTTCGAATCAATCCGAAAATCAGTCAGAACCGTAGTCGTCGGTTTCACCAACATTGTCGTCGTATCTCGTTTCCTCGAAAGGTTAGGACGCCGTCATGTTGCAGCGTTCAATTGTATCCTATTCTCGCGGGATGTTACAGGTGAATAGTTGACTTGCCTTTGCATGTGTTTGTGACTGGTGCCCCCGATGAGGCAGGACACGCTCATATTTTCGCGAACACCTGGTATGATTAAGAACTTTCACTTTGTGTGAGTTCATTGGAGTATGAACCTTCATAGAGTGAGGGCCAAACTGTATGAACGTCAAAGCTATCGGCGATGTTCATACAGTTTGGCCCTCACTCTATGAAGGTTCATACTCCAATGAACTCACACACAGTGAAAGTCAATTCTTAGAATTTTTTATCACAATATTTTACCTCAAAGGATGTCGGCCTAGATCTATACACAATTTTATTTAGTACGTGAGACTTCATGTTTACACTGACAGCAATTAGCCGATCATTGAAAGGTGATAAACGATGGCAAATACACAAAGTTAAATACATAGATTGCTGTAGACTGTCAACCTAGACATGGATCGAGTCGATACAACGATAGTTTGGATGTGCATTTATGCATCGTTATGTTCACGAGGATGGATCGAGGCGAGGATATTCGTGAACGATCGTGCAGTCAAACCCCCTGACGTGTTCTCAATGTATGCTGCAAAGTTCAAGACAAAAGGGTCTAAATGAACAGAAACATCGTTTCTGTATGTATTCGTGCTAGGGAATTCCCAGGGTTTCCGTCGGTGTTCACGTCTTCTTCTTTGATAGGCATTTAGAAGTTGGAGTACTAAGTAAGGAAAAGAATTTTATGAAGAACAACTTCTATATAACAATAAAGGGCGACGTTTCGGTGTAGGTTCCAACACCGTTTAAAGCAAGTGACACGGTTAATTTACCCAGTGTTGTACAAGATATACGACAGACGATGAAAGTTGAAAATACTTCTGGTGATTGAAAAGGTATTTATTGCAAAACATATTGTCTAAAATATAAACTGTCAGGCAAAAAAGCTACCTGAAAGATAACGGTATATACTTATCAACCACACTCTGTGTATCACTTGCTTGATAACGGTGTTAGAACCTACGCTGAAACGTCGCTCTTAATTGTAATAAAGAAGTTGTTCATCCATAAATTCTTTTCCTTAATTAGGTGTTTACGTCACTTCAAGAACACGGTCTCGTGAAAAACGTATGAACGTCAAATTGTGTCGTTTATAGGCTTACACATGTGACCGACCTCTCGTCCAATGGAAAAGCCGTATATCGTGTAAATTTCAAATTAAAAAATTATTACAAGTTGATAGTCATTCTTAAACACATGCTTATAATATAGTCGGAATCGCACAATGGACTCTGCTTTTAGCCGATGTTTCTTATGATTATTGAAAGGATTTTTCCGCTTTTATTCATATTGAAACACAGCAACGCATGCATCAACAGATAACATGGAAATAACAGGTTGTTTATGAAGGATACCGGGTTAGGATTTATCTTCAGCAACTCATGCTTGTCGTGAGCGGCATCTAACGGGATCAGGTGGTCAGGATCGCTGACTTGGCTGATGCATTTCCACTCATAAGATATTTTCACATAAGAGAGGTACAAGTTATGAAGTGATCTGGGTTTGCTATGGGTGACTGGATGTATCAAATTAGGTCATGTGGATATGGGAGGGCCTTCGTGACCCTGGGGGTCCAAATACAGAACAAAAACATTGATGAACAGTAGATTATGTAGGTGTACTCCGTCATCGTATCCCAATTGCGTAGATCGATCCTTAGGATGTCGATCACTGAATTGTCTGGTCCAGACATACTATACACCTGTTCCAATGAGGAGTTTAGCATAAATACTCAACTCGTCTCATGTCGACGCCTAGATTACTTTCAGCCAAAGTAATAAAACCAGAATCCAAATCAAGGAACACGGAGACACCATGGATGGTTACAGATTGTATGTACATGACACATCAGGTTGTACTGCACAAGGTGTAACGTGGCTGTTGGTGGCCCGCCACTGTTCCTACACCCCCAGTCATCCGATCCGCCCATCTTAATTTCAGTCTTCAAGGTTGTAGTTTCCGTTAACCGAAAATAATCCGACCCCACACATCTTGTAACAGGCCAATGCCAATGAGGCATGCCAAAATCATGCTATAGTGTCCGAATGATAATAGGCGTCATGCAAGGCTGTCTATTTGAACTGATGCTCTTTATGTCTTGTGGTTATGACGCGTTGTGTGGGTAATATGTGTTTAATATACTGCTCTCATGTCTTACGATACTGCCCCTTATACTATCATGAAAGAAACCGCCTTAACAAATACACACAAATAGTATACGGTTTCATGTCTTTTAGTGGCGTCGAGAAAGCTACGTTTATTTTGTCGTGTCTTGAAATGCCATTTTATCTGCCTAAACCTGCTTTAATTTTTTAAAACAACGAATGCCAATTTGTATATTCCTGTCCAATATTACCTTAACTGTAACATAATTTCAGTAGTTAACTTAAGTTTACTTCTACTTTTTTTGTATTTTATGTAAAATAGTCTCTCGTAGGAACGGGTCAATACTCTAATGTATCTTATCTTGTATATTTCTTTTGTTTGAAATGCTATGTGATACTTTAATAATGTATGTGTCTGTGTTTAATATATAATCGAGCATGCATGATGTTGTTATTGGGATTAATTAAGTCACTACCACAACAGACGGCGACTGGGCATGTAATGAGGGCGATAACGTTGACACAGTTTACCGAGGAATCTGGCCCCGCTAACCCATATCTATTGTTGCCAGAGGTTCACGTCGCTCAGTGCAGTAACCACGTTCAAGGTCCCAGAGAATTGTGGGATGTTATTCATTTATTTAATGAGAAGTATTTCTGATAACGTTTGTTCAGAACTAAACATTATAGCTACCTATCCGTGAAGTTAAAAGGTCTTTATACTACGTACCCCATGGGGGTACCAGGTAGTGACCCGTGAAGATCCGGGGTAGAATAGGTCTTCGGCAACCCATGCCTGTCGCGAAAGGCGACTATGCTTGTCGTAAGAGGCGACAAACGGAATCGGGTGGTCAGGCTTGGTTGGTTAACTTGGGTGATGCTTGTCATAGATCCAAATTGCGTGGATCGATGCTCATGATATCAATCACCGGATTGTCTGGTCCAGACTCGATTATATACAGACCGTGGTCACACAGCTGGAATATCACCGAGTACGGCGTTAAACAAACAAACAAACAAACCTTGTAGGAATAGGTGGCAAGATACCATGCTTGTTGCAGATCCCATGGTCACGTGACCTTGTTAATAGTGTGTCACCCCGGGCATTGTGACCTCCAACCTTCCAGACTATTATTCAGATCGTCGTGATATAACATGCACTCACTCACACCGTAAGTATTGTTCAGATGTTATTATACATAATTTATCAAAGTGTAACTATTTCCAACCATTTCTAAATGTCATCTGAGTTATATGCAAATAAAACAATGGACGGACGGTGAGATCAGGCGAACCCCTTACCCTGTGATAGTCGTGCTGTTATGCTTTCTAAATCGTGTTCTTTGAAACAAAATATCCAGCATTTTACGAACCTTGGTCTCTACAGTACAATGTTTGTACAACACGCGTACAACATGTCCGTGAGCGCCATTTGGTCTCGGCTTGAAAACTTTATCTTAATAGAGAGATAAATTTATAAAGATATTATCGTCGTTGTGGTACATCAATTAAAAAATCTTTCTCGATTTGGAAACAATATGATAGTGTGGTATATATTTTAACCTAAAATGCACATATTTGTGACAAAATATGATATCCATCTTCAAGGCATTTACCACTCTGTTCATAAAAAGCACCAACTTTCAAAGCATTTTACTTTGGAACGTCTATATTTTATAATTTTGAGATCATTGTAACGTGTTCTAAACTTGCCAAACTTTTCACTTAATTATGGATTTTTGATGCAATTTAAATATAATTCCGGTTGGAGAAAGGTGACCCAAAGGTCTTTATGATAAATATGTTTCTTAAATAGAAAAAGAACTATTATTGCTCCTCGATGTCTATTCTTGTAGATAATTGTCTTGCAATCTTTGACTTGAAAACTTTAACGTCACCAATATTTTGTGCCATCCATATAATACCAAATCATTCAAAAACAAAATATTTCTGACAACGGACACCCAGTTTGTATCCCCTACATTGTCCTATGTTTTCAACATTGTTTAACAGTGCTCAGAATACCTATTCTGTGAAGATGTCGTTAACCCTAATCCAGTACCTTTTACTCCGTTAATAGCTGTAGACATACGTGGGGATTCGACCACATTATCCAAGGGCTGCGTAGTTTGAGAATCTATATCTATTTTTTGGAAGAATCTACAGGATTTAGAGTTAATAATTTCGACTGGTTCTCTAATTGTGCCACCCCAAATTTCTGAGCCATATATCATTGGCTGAATATTGGTTGAATTTTGCGAGCAAAGACTTTCAGAGCCGTCTGCATAGGTATATCCGGAAACATATCACTATTTGATTCACCACAGAATGGGCGTTGTCTCCCTGCTTTGCAAAAGTATTGCAGGCTTTTGCTTCAAGAGAAAAATATGCCTAAGTATTTATAATACGGCCTGTTTACTTACCATCGATATGACAGTTTACCACTATTTTTAAGACCATTACTTTGGCTTTGTATATGTTTACTGTTAAAACCAATTGCTTGTAATATTTACATAAAACATAGATGTTAAATTGTAAATTTACAAAGCTGTAAGCAAACATCACTACATCGGCTAAAAACTCAATCACAAATATTTCCTCAATAGTTTTATCAATGAAGTTACCATGAGTATCTTTTCTTACAACAGTGCTTGCAAGTTCATTAATATACACGGCAAACAGAATGGGTGATAACTTACATCCCTGGTTTACACCAATCTGCGAAGTAAAACAATCTTTAATGTGACATTTATTTCTTCTAACGGAAGCTTTAACATTAGTATACATATTTTGCAATAACGTAAATATTTCCACGTGGATGCCAGATTTCAACAAGAGAGAGATCAGTTTAGCTCTGTCCACCAAACCAAATGCCTTTTTGATGTCCGCAAAAATGCAACGACAATGTGACGCTGTTTTTCTTAAGTATTTGTGAATCAGAGCTGTTAACGCGAACAATTGTTGAATAACCTACTTGGTAATCCGGATTGAGCTTCAGAAATTATGGTTTGTAATTCGAAACAGTTTAATTATCGCATTGAAGATAGCAGTAAATAACTGGCCCAGTATATCTGACAATGTTATTCCCCATCATGTTTTGATCGGTTTTATCCCCTTGATTGTGATTTGGCACAATAAGTCCTGATTCCATGAATGAGGCACTGTCCTGTTTCTAGAATTCGATTGAATGAAGTCATTAAATACGGCGCTAACAACCTCAAGGATTCCTTCAGTTTTCCTTGGGAATTCCGTCCAAACCAGACGCTGTAACCCTCCTTATGTGTTTGACTGCTTCTCTGATTTCCGCTTCCGTTATCCCATCTCCATGTACATCACCACACCCTGCACAGTTCTCACATGTAGAAACATTACGATCATGTAAATACTTCCTCACGTGTTGATCTAAGTCCGCGTTGTTGTCAGTATCCCGGTTCTACAATGATTTAAGTATATGCTCGTATCGTCGCTACGCTAATTTCCACAGTACTGTTTAATACGTTTCCAGAAAGGCTGACTGTTGTTATCTTTACCTGCATTAGATACATCTTTATCCGCCTTATTTTTATAATCTGTCTTCTTAGAACTGCAAAGTTCCTTAAATTCATTTTTCGCGCAAACATAATCCTCGTGATGACATTGTTTGTTAGATTTTCGGAATTTTATTCAGCATACATTGTATCATATTTTTCTCTCCTTGCTCTCTGACAATTTCATTCAGACCATGGAGGTTGTTTTCGAGGTAAGCTCAAACTAGTGCTAGTTATACCAGCATTAGGAAAAGAAATGGGCCTCACACACTGTCCCCATGTCGGGAATCGAAGCCGGGTCTTCGGCCTGACGAACAAACGCTTTAACCGCTAGGCTACCCATACTGAAATATGCTTGATGAGGCAAGATGAGGCACAGTCTACGACACTACTTCCCTGGCTTGCTATAAAGGTGAACTCACCCCGTGCGTCTCGTTCAGTGCGACCATTCACAATATACGTGTCAATTAACTGACTGACCATTATTCTTGATTTCATGATTTTTTTATGGTCAAGATTGAATAAGATTTTCGAGGTCCTGATATTCTTCATCCGATCCGATCCGTGAGTCAAAGTCGCAAAGTTTACAACCTGGATAGTCATTTAACAGTGTAAATATATGCTGTTCCAGCTCTGCAGCACTTGCAAAGTTTTGTTGCACAAAACAACAATAGCGTCATTTCTCAGATTGCTAGTTCTGTTATGCCTCCATATATATTTCAGTTTGGATAAACATCTGCTTTAGAAAATCAATGTTAATCTTCGACCCAAATAAGCGTCAGAAAGGCATCGTGAATTTTGATGATGGACCTTTTGTGGGCCATTCAAGTGCGATTGTCTGGCAGGGTCCGTTGTCTGTCTGCCATCATGTTGTTTCCCAGAGACGCGCTGATAACAATGCACACTGGCATTTACCTCATTATAACAGTTACAATTTCAAGAATACATTTAGTTTGCAAGTGGAGGTCAATATTTTCGGTATCCTGCAAGTGCAGGGTACATGTTATGAATCCTTTCACATGTCGTTGATGGAAACGTATTGTCAACATCAATATCACCGTGGTTTTGGTCTATATGAATAAAACGCGGAAACACTGGGTTAATATCAAGAACCAACCATTTGGTCGCCAGAGTGACAGAAAAATATCGCGTCTCAGACATCCCAGCCGTCCCAGAATATGATATCTGCTGTTTCTTATCCAGAAGGTGCTTGTGGCATGTTGTTCTTATTATTCATGTTGATTTTTTGAGTGACAGAACAAAACGCAATATTGGCATGCAGTAAAAATAAAGGCGAGATTATTTTTACAAGTCGTGGTCAATAATATTCACTCAGTCACCTAAACACATTAAAAAAGCTGTTAAGCAATCGATCGATGAGACAATGAGAAAGAAATACTGGTTAATTTATTTCTCAAGAATTTGATCTGTGAAAGTGCAACAATAGTTATAAATGTAAAAGATTTAAACATGGGAGAATGAGAGATCGTATTGCAAAAAGGAAACCTCTATAAAATCTAATAAATCGATTATTTTTGCACTTTAGCAGATTGGACTATTGGCGCTGGAGTAAGTCGCCATTATCTCGTCCTGTAATGACCACGCGTGTCTAGGTGGGCAAGAGTCCGCCAATAGAAAATTTACGATCGCTGTAATGGCCTGGAAAGGTTGACTAACCTGGTCTAACGACTGATAAAGATTGACTAAAGGTTGATAAGAGTTATTTATCTGACGTTTAAAACCCTTTCAAGAATCAAAGAGCGACATCATTGATATATTGCAGCCCGGTATTGATGTAGGTACGTGTTACGCTATTGATGTTAATACGTGGTACGGTATTGATGTAGGTACGTGTGACCGTATTGATGTAGGTACGTGTGACGGTATTGATGTTAATACGTGGTATAGTATTGATGTAGGTACGTGTTACGGTATTGATGTAGGTACGTGTTACAATATTGATGTTAATACGTGGTACGGTATTGATGTAGGCTCACGTACGGTACTGGTGTAGGTACATGTAACGGTATCGAGCTAGGCACGTGTTACGGTATCGATGCAGGTACGTGTAACGGTATCGAGCTAGGCACGTGTTACGGTATCGATACAGGTACGTGTAACGGTATCGAGCTTGGCACGTGTTACGGTATCTATGCAGGTACGTGTAACGGTATCGCGCTAGGCACGTGTTACGGTATCGATACAGGTACGTGTAACGGTATCGAGCTAGGTACGTGTTACGGTATCGATGCAGGTACGTGTAACGGTATCGCGCTAGGCACGTGTTACGGTATCTATACAGGTACGTGTAACCGAATCGAGCTAGGCACGTGTTACGGTATTGATGAAGGTACGTGAGCTAGTATCGAGCTAGGCACGTGTTGAAGACCTGATATGCACTGAAACAGAACCCATTGCTGAGATCCATCCACTAACCTCACCCCTGATGGATTAACGGATGAAGGGCAAGACAGCTTTCAGGCTTAAAATACAAATATATGTTATAAAGTAAATGCATTCTTGGATTGTGCCGTCTCGTAAGGTTATTTTAGACGCCACAGTTCTAATAAGTATTATTTTTTTTTTAAAACTTGACATTTATTTTAAAGGGTAAAATATTCTGGTGAGGATGTTTAATAAGCGAGCAAATGTTGATATCAAATTATCGTGGGATAACAAAAACAACTCATCATCATCATCATCATCATCATTATTATTATTATTGTTGTTGTTTTGTTGTTGTTATTGTTATTATTATTATTGTTATTATTATTACCACGATCTACGGTGCATAAAAATTGCGTTCTGAGCTTCTCGCGGGTAACACAGCCACTTTATTGCCTGTGCACATCTGGCACATGTGACCGAGGATTACTCCGGAACGGCCATTATTGCAGCACTTAAGGCAGTTCCTGGTGAATAAGTCTCTGTTTCAAACAATCGGATATTCCAGACCTCGACGTAAAAAAGACACCAAATCTCGGATACTCCCACATGAAGTTTGAGCTCATAGATTTCCAGTGTCGTTCTACCAGCGTTCGCTGTCAAAATTGAGAAAACGACCAGCTTGCATATTATCTACAGGAAATCTCAGTCGTCATTATCTAGCAATAGCAATTCGCCGCAAGTATGTCCCAGGTGAGTGTATGTTTGTAAAACTAGGGGGCGGTGGGGTTGCCTAGTGGTTAAAACGTCAGCTCGTCACGCCGAAGACCCTGGTTCGATACCTCACACGAAGTCATCCATCGACTGTTGGTTTGTTTGTTTGTTTGTTGTTTAACGCCGCACTCAGCAATATTTCAGCTATATGACGGCGGTCTGAAAATAATCGAGTGTGGACCAGACAATCCAGTGATTGACATCATGAGCATCGATTCACGTATTTGGGATACGATTACATACATGAACCAAGTCAGCGAGCCTAACCACCCGATCCCGTTAGTCGCCACTTACGACAAGCAGAGTCGCTTTTTACAGCAAGCGTGGGTTGCTGAAGACCTATTCTACCCCGGATCTTCACGGGTCTACACATCGCGGCAGTAAGAAACTTCATGTTACTTCCTCGTCGTAGTCATGGTAGCCAGTGGTTAATGTCGTCGTGCCGAAGACCCGGGTTCGATTCCCAAAACTTGGTGAAGCACATGCTTGGCGTCACTCGCGTAAAACAATGCCGACACATTCTGCTGAAGACAATATATAGAAGAACCACTACAAACGAATATCATTAAGAAATAAACGACTCGTGGTCGTTGTTTATCGTACAATAAAACACTGCAGGGAGAGTAAGCGATGAGGGGAATAGCCCCGCGTGTTCCCGCATATTCTCACAATTTTCACGTCGTCGTCGTCCAATTTACGACGGCATCAAGTTGCGAGCGCATCTTCGAATCTCTAGAAATGACGTCATGATAGAACAATGTTTTATCAATTGTTTTACAATTCTTGGATAATACATAAAACAAGTTACACGTGTCAAGAACGTACTTGTTCGGTGCCTCAAGGGTAGAACAATAACTTTCTCCCAAGCCGTTATTGTGGAAATACAAATGTATATTGAAACACGTGTTCCATGTGTTCAATCTATTTTTCTCTTGTAATATTAGCACACTGCATCTAAGAGCACCCATTACTTCGATTATCAATCGAAGGTAGAATGATAACACACCATCAAGAACGCTGGATATTGCTGGTGTGATGTTTGGTCTATTCCTCGGCCATTGTTGACTCTGAGTGCATGTGATAATGTCGTTATAACAGGCGAACTATTTGTCCTTGTCCTACAGTCATATGTTCAATGAAGGGTTTGTTTATTTTGCTGATGTGAAGTTTGATAATAGGTAAACAATGTTGAAACTGTAATGGAAAAGTATTGACAATTTACATTAACAAGTTTTATTTTTTTGTGACCATTTAATTGATAAGGCCATAGGAAATTAATGACTCGTTTCTTGAAATCGCCTGTAGTTTATGTATGTTAGTATGTGTGTATTAATACGCATTTAGATCAATGTATCTACCGATAGTAATGTTTTAATGTTGTAATTTGATATTCGTTTTTCATTTTCATCCTTTGTAAGACCGCCTCCGTGGTCTAGTGGTAGAACGTCCGCCCGGAGAGCGAAAGGTCCGGGGTTCGATTCCCGGCCGCGTCATACCAAAAGACGTGAAAAGATGGTACTTGTTATTACCCTGTCTGGCGCTCGGCATTAAGGGGCTAAAACAAGGACTGGTCGGCTCGGAGTCAGTATACTGTGTCTGAGTGGGATATTCATGTTAAACTGCGGCATGGTATCTCAGTGAGCTAGAACTATAAATCGGCATCAGTCCGGACTAGTACAAGCAGCCACACACACACACACACGTACATGCACGTCGCTATATAAGTGCAATAATCTTGGACGCGACGTTAAACCCTATTTCACCTCATCTTTGGTAATACAGTGCGTGGAGCCGCGATAGTTTGGATATTCCGTTTTCTGGACGTCTGGAACTACATAAAGCATAATAAGAGATATTACTCCTTACATTTGATACGGTAATCCAACTTATCCTTAGTGTACATGTAGGATTAACGGGATTTCATGTTACCTGGCCTGTGAATAACGAGGACAGCCATGCATACCATTATCTCTCGTGTACACTTTTAATGTTGTGTGTAGGAACGACCCACACTTGAATCACAACATGACTGACATGGATTGTTTTAGAGCAGGGGTCGAATGAATGATGACTTGTTCCGCGAGGCTACGTAACTCGATAATATTTGTGGTTGTTTATCTTCGTGGGGTATGGGTACATGAACTAAGATTTTAATCATAGGACAAGACGGATGTCTATTGATCGATGACATTGATTATAATCACATAATACTTTTTGGATAGATTATGATGATATGCATGACATCAGTTGGTCTTATTTTGATCAGATGTAGATGATCATGGACGGATTCTGTTCATATGCGCGTTCGTCCTGCCTTGCAGTTCTATGACGCAATAAAAAAAGTGGTGATGGTGGTGAAATGGGGTTTAACGTCGCGTCCAAGATTATTGCATGCACGTGTGTGTGTGGTTGCTTATACTAGTCCGGACTGATGCCGATTTATAGTGCTAACCCATTGAGATACCATGCCGCAGTTTAACATGAATACCCCACTCAGACACAGTATACAGACTCCGAGCCGACCAGTCCTTGTTTTAGCCCCTGAATGCCAAGCGCCAGACAAGGTTACAACAAGAACCATCCTTGAACGTCTTTTGGTTTGACGCGGCCGGGGATCGAACCCCGGACCTTCCGCCCTCCGGGCGATTGACGGGGAAAAGGAGATATTTTCACAAGTTGCGTAGCCCCGTCACGAGATGAGAGAAAGATGATATTTCACAAGACACATGGACTACTCTGTTTATTATATATTTTTATAGTTTTCATTACAAATGTAAAACCTTGAAACGTAAATTCTCCCTACGTGACACGCAGGGACGTTTCACCACCCCTTGTAATTACGACTTAAAAAGTAGTTCCGAGTTGCAAAATCTTAAAAAATATAAACAAAAGTAAAAATATTTAGGGTTCATACATTCGATTATCATTGTATACAAAATCACCTTCAAAAATATATTCTTGAAAGCTACGCGACCGCTGTTGGAAGCAAAGGAATACACGCTAGTCAGGTAATAAAACTGTCGATATTAACTCCATAAATGACCATCTGTCGTAATTTTGCCTTGTAAATGTGGAACTAACGTAAACAGGAAGTCAACAGTTTGGGTACGGGCCAGACACTTGCAATAAAGGGAGACAATCTGAGGGGAGGTAACTCTTGCATGACAATAGTTTCGTCAAAGAGTTATGTTCACAGCAGTGAAATATCAAGTGTTATGTTCACTGCAATGAAAATATCACTTTTCTGAACTTCAGAAAACTCTTAATCATAACATTATTCCTATGAGAAAATATTATCACAACTGTCTCATCACTGGCTCATCCTCCTGATTAAATGCCCTCTCATGACGTCACGAGTACAACATCATGACGTCACGAGTACAACACTGACGAGACAATGACCAATTCCCGGACCAAATCTGAATCCCCCTTTAAGATTCCTGGTAACAACAAATCATATGGTCATGCCCGATGTGGATCGCTGCTCATAATATCAATCACTGCATTCTCTGATCCTTACTCGATAATTTACTGACCGCCGTCACATAGCATGACTATTGTTGAGTGCGATGCTAAACAACGAACAAACAAAACAAAATCCAAAACTGAAACCGATATCTGAAGACCGCCCAGTTCCCTGCAGGAACCGTCTACAAGACAGGTGCCTCGTTCATTATTCATTTCCCCATTGCAGTAAACGATCAGGATTTCCTATGCTGTTAGTGTAATGACTATCTCATGTTAATGGTACGAGAAACAAAAACACTCCTTACAACAGTAACAGGCCTCCAAATTGTTGAATTTCCGAAAACACGCCCTCACTCAGTGGCTGAAAAAGCTCGCTTGGAAATGGCGTATCGATCCCATCACGAAATTGGCATAATCGATGAAATAAATTCGGGGAAAAACAAGATCAAACGGTCCCCTTCTAAGTTTAGTGATAGTTCTGACGGGTAGAATTTTGCAAGTATTAGGCCTTGTTTATGGTTCTCATTTCACAGTGTCCGTTTCCTTTTGTTAAATGGCAATTTGTGATGGTTGCCACTGGTTTCAGCTTGCAGGGATGTAGTTGCTTGAACTAGTTTGTGTAAAAAATCGAAATCGTGTTTAAATATAACTGACGCGATAGTGAAATCTGGACGTCTGAAATATAGTGATTATGTTTCGAAATTGTCCCTTTCCTTCGTGTGACAGACTTATACTTCCGCGGGATTTGATTTCACAATTTATAGAATTTGTATTAAACTGTCTCATTCGCTGTAGTGGGGAGATCAATTTCGTCCGATGAACGGTGATTGTGTAGCAGAGTTGCACATTCGTTGGTTATTCCTGGGCTTTAAATATTCATTCGTCATTATGACGCCATCGTTTATTACGTCAACGTCATTTACAAAACTATTTGCTCTTACTTAAACTGTGTTCGAATCCCAAATATACCTTCATTATCAGATTTTATGTGTTTGTGCCATGTCCTTGCACACGAGTTAACATTTGTTTTATGTTGTTGTTTTTTCGTGAAGATACCGGGTTAGAATAGGTCTTCAGCTACCCATGCTTGTCGTTATAGACGACTAACGGGATCGGGTTGTCAGGCTCGCTGATTGGTTGATGCATGTCATCGTATCCCAATTGCATAGGTCGATGCTCATGACGTCAATCGCTGGATTGTCTGTCCAGACTCGATTATTTACAGATCGCCGTCATATTGCTGGAATATTGCTGAGTGCGGATTAAACATCAAACAAACAAACAAATAAAAATAACGGTACCCCCGTGTTACTACTACTAAATCTATGGAAATCGGATTAACCTATAGCTGAAGCATCGTCGGATACAGGAATCCCTACATGGGTTGTATAGTATTGTTATTGTTCATCTGAATAACGAGCCTCGGTTATGACTAGGGAGTCCCCCTGCTATAATGTACCATAAAAGAGTTGTCTTTTTTTCAGTTCCAAAATTCGCCATACTGAAACTAGTGCCGTACAGCTCGAGAAAGCCGATTTCTGATTGGCTAATGTGGAGTTCTCGTTCGTCATTTTATTGGTCGGTCAAAGTTAAGCATAAATCAGTTCTGCAACAGTTTGTGAAATGAAATATGTGGCTGTGTAATTGTGTGTAAACATATATTGGTTCACTTGAAGACAGGGCTAAGAAATGAATTTGCAACCACATGATCCGTTCCATGTTTAAAATGTGTACATTTGTGCCGAAAAAAGTACAGATATTGATTTTCAAAGATAAGACGTCCAAGATACCCATCAGCAGTTGTGTATTATGCCATTTTATTTTAATTATTAAAAGTTTGAAATATAATTATATATTAAAAATTACAACCATGGGGAAGCGTTCTTTGAGTGATGACTAAGCGCCAGTACAGTTCCTTTGTTGGACAATTATCACTAACTTAAGAACATTTCATTTGAGAATCAAACATATGATAAAATCAACTGAGAAGTATAGTTTCCGATGCTCTTCAGTATATATGACATCGGCCTGTAAATAATCGACGTTGGATAGACAATCCAGTGATTGATATAATGAGCCTCTTTTGACCACCCTACAGGACCCATGCACCTACCGACAGGCAGACAGATCATTTATTCCAGTGTCACGTCAGATATACAAGTCAAAGACGATTAAATACGACTTTGTGAAACCTGAACCACTCCACTTGGAGAGACTTCTAAAACGATCGATAATTATAAAGATATGCAGGATAAAATACCCGTAATCCCCACGGGGCTTATAACATATAATAATGTATAGCATTAAATAAAAGTGCATGCTCGCATTCAGTGTAATTATAAACCGTTATTGTTTCCAAACTCAGCAAGGCAAGTCAAATGCCAAGTTAATGATTTGAACCATTTCCAATGATAACAACATTTCACCAAAGGGATATAGCTCAAATATGTTTTCCACAATTAAACCTTATTCATTTCTGATTAAACTCTGTTTAATAAAAAATATATATTACCATGAAGCAATAAACTACAAAATGCTTCTCGTTAATGGAAGCTATTAATCACACCTTAATCATTAAAAACTATAGTAAACCATTAAATCACGAGTGTTTGTTGCACCATTTGCTTTGATTATGTTGCTCACTCATGCACAAAAATAAACACGTGAAGGATTTGTTAAGTCTAGAATGTGTTTAACTCAAATCAAGTGTAAACTGTCGTTCCGTTCCATGAGTAACGGTAAATGAAAACAGTAAATCAATGACTTGGCGACATGGCAGTCTTCTGTGTAAGTGTCTTTTATTGAATTCCTATACATAGAATCCTGTGTTCCAGCTATATGATGGCGCCCCGTAAATACTCCAGTCTGGACCAGACAAACCAGTGATTGATATACTGCCATACACAAATATATGGGATTCTAAGTGTCTGAGACCCATTCTGTTAATTTTAGTGTTCCATGCTAATATGTTAGGTACGTGTCACATCTTATCCTCCCCGGTCGAAATGCCTAATTATATTTGCAACATACCAGACGCCATCTTGTATGTTGATATAATGACATAAGACGCCATTCTGCGGATAATCGCGATATTTTACCGAATGAACAGAGGGATAAGTTTAGTTTCTGTCGTCCGCTGCCTCGATGAATGTGAAACATGGACGGAGTGGATAAATGCATAACTTGTTTGTTTGTTTGTTTGTTTGTTTGATGTTTAACGCCGCACTCAGCAATATTCCAGCTATCTGACGGCGGTTTGTATATAATCGAGCCTGGGCCAGACAATCCAGTGATTGACATTATCAGCATCGATCCACGCAATGGGGAAACGATGACATGCATCAACCATGTCAGCGAGTCTGACCACCCGATCCCGTTAGTCGCCTCTTACGACAAGCATGGGTTGCTGAACACCTATTCTTCCCCGGATTTTCACGGGTCAAAATGTCTAACTGTGGTGTTCTTACCGATTCGGACTAAAGCATGCAGGTATAAGACAAACCTGAAATATAATTAGGTGTGTGGTCTTATAAATTCGTTGTCCACCGGTATCCTGGGGGACATGGGTTCATGTACCCTCAATGTTAGTTTATGTCCCCCTCGCCCTACGGGTTAACGCAGAGGCCACCTTAACCCATGTCCCCCTCGCCCTACGGGTTAACGCAGAGGGCACCTTAACCCATGTCCCCGTCGCCCTACGGGTTAACGCAGAGGGCACCTAAACCCATGTCCCCCTCCCTACAAAATATGTAAAATGGTAAAAAACACATACGTGATTGTTGCTGTATCTGACTGAGGAAGATGCCGTCTACTTGACTGTCTGTTATTAACAACGACTGATGACATTACACCATCCATAATCAATACTTCCCGGCTAATTGAAGAACACGATTTTCACGTATTCACGCATATGCGAGCTATGCCTGTTGTGATTCTATGTTAAAATGTGCGAGCGACGTCCCTCGTGACATTTAAGTGTGCGATCGACGTCCTTCGTGATGTTAAAGTGTGCGATCGACGTCATTCGTGATGTTAAAGTGTGCGAGCGTCGTCCCTCGTGATCTTAAATCGTGCGAGCGACGTCCCTCGTGATAGCAAAGTGTTCGAGCGTCGTCTTTCGTGATATTTAAGAGTGCGAGCGTCGTCTTTCGTGATATTTAAGTGAGCGAGCGTCGTCTCTCATTATGTTAAAGTGTTCGAGCGTCGTCCCTCGTGATATTAAAGAGTGCGAGCGTCGTCTTTCGTGATATTTAAGTGAGCGAACGTCGTCTCTCATTATGTTAAAGTGTTCGAGCGTCGTCCCTTGTGATATTTAAGAGTGCGAACGTCGTCTTTCGTGATATTTAAGTGAGCGAGCGTCGTCTCTCATTATGTTAAAGTGTTCGAGCGTCGTCCCTTGTGATATTAAAGAGTGTGAGCGTCATCTCTCGTGATGTTAAAGTGTGCGAGCGTCGTCTCTCATTATGTTAAAGTGTGCGAGTGACGTCTCACTCACTCACTCACTCTCCGTCGCTTTCTTCGGCAATGCTCATAACATAATATCTGGCCAATTATACACACAGTATTCTAACACGTGAATCACGCAATATCATCAATAATACCCCCTTGTTGGTCGTTATGAGTAATAACATAATCCTAGGTGCATCCACTCGATCGTTAAGGTCAACCAGAACTCACGTTTGTTCATTTGACGGCAGTGACCACGGTGAGGTATTTACCCATTCTCCGACACACGAGATAATTCATTCCTATCGTGACAGTTTGACAGGTGGACTTGGCAACAGTCTCCATCTTCATATAGACTCGACATCATGGCAGAATCAATTATGGAAATCATGGGGGGAATAGCTGGTTACTAAGTACTCGAAACGTAACTGAACTCACTAAACGTTATCGATTATTGATATGTCACTAACGACGGCCCCCTGCGAACTGCCGGTCTTGTAAATGTACATATATCGTATAGCCAGTGCAAATGTCGTGCGGGCATACAGATGTATGCCTAATGATAGACGAGTCGCGGTAGTATGGTCAGTCGGATGGTCAGCACGAGGTGAGGTGTGGTGAGGTGAGGTGAGGTGAGGTGAAATAGGGTTTAACGTAGCGTCCAAGATGATTGCACTTATATAGCAACGTGCACTTATATAGCAACGGACTGATGCCGATTTATAGTGCTAGCCCATTCGGATACTATGCCGCAGTTTAACATGAATAACCCACTCAGACACAGTATACTAACCCCGAGCCGACCAGTCCTTGTTTTAGCCCCTTAATGCCAAGGGCAAGGCAGGGTAACAACAAGTACCATCTTTTAACGTCTTTTGGTATGACGCGGCCGTGGATCGATCCCGGACTTTTCGCTCCCCGCTCTACCACTAGACCATGGAGGCAGTAGCACGGGGACGAATTGGGATGAGTGAGTGATGGTATACGCCGCAATAAACTGTAAATGTTTACGCATTTGTAAAGACATCACTTTCAAACAGAAGACAAACTGCATCAGCGTTGTGTATCCCTGTATATGTAAACGTACAGTGGAACCCCATTCATCCGGACGGTAGTGTTACATGTGAATTGCCATGATTGACAATGTCCCGATTACCGAGTTTCCAGATAAACCTACCATGCTTACTAAGTAATGTCGCTGCGTGTTAGCGTTCCTTGCGGTATTCGTCCGGAACACGTGGTTCCGGTTGAAATAGGTCCGGAAATGAGGTTCAAATGTATTTAAGCAAATATTTAATAAACCAATCATCCCCTTTCATTCTCATCACCCTCTCATCGCGAGCCTGAAAATAGGAAAAGTGAAAAATTCCTGAAGGTTCCTTAATAGAATTATTTTTGTTGAACTTCTTCCTGGAACTGTGTGTTATTCGATCTGTGCGTGTACATGTCTCTTCTTGGTTTGTATGTTTGTTGTTTGTTGTTTGTTGTTTGTTGTATAACGCCGCACTCAGCAATATTACAGCTAATGGCGGTCAACACATTAACGAGTCCCAACCAGACAATCCAGTGATTGCCTTCATGAGCATCGATCAACGCAACTGGATACGATGACATGCATCAACCAGGTCGGTGAGCCTGACCACCCGATCCCGTTAGTCGCCTTTTATGACAAGCATAGACGCCTTTTATGACAAGCATGGGTTGCTGAAGAACTATTCTTCCCCGCATCTTCACGTGGGTACTTGTCTGTAAGTGTAGGCGGTTGTTTACAGGATATTGTCATGGTGGTATATCCGTCACACAATCAGCAAGCCACACTTTGTATATACACCTCGGCGCCGTGGTACAAAGCGATCTTAGCACTGAGGTGATCGTAACACCCATACCTTAGCACAGACTTACGACAGTCGTAGCGTTAAGGTTGTTTTAACAACAAAAAATTGATTCCCATACACTCACGTCGGGTATGTGGTACCTGGTACACGTGTACCAATTGTTGCGGGAGTTTCCTGTTTGTGAGAAGAGAAGGATTTTTAATTGTTTTTTGTTTTAGCCACATGCATTGCTAAAGATAATATAATTATGTTTAAGTGTGAGTGAGTTTGTTTAAACCCCGGTTTGGAATGTAGTTGTTATATCAAGGCTTTTCAGCTTGACATGTGAGACATGTTCAAAGTACTAGTGGTAACTACACACCAAGACGCATAATAGCTTGAATTCGATCACACGATACCAGCGCACAGGGGGCGCAACTCTGCACTGCGGACACCAGCGAGTGGGCAATCGTGCCCCGGTACCTCGTGCTTATAATATTAATGACACCATAAAGAAATGATCAAAGTAAATCAGACAGATCGTTAAACTCTTAGATGTACATCCACGACATCACTGACAACAGAATACACCATTATCACTTACATAATAGATCCATTGCCCGTGGGCCCCGTGAAGATCCGGGGTAGAATAGGTCTTCGGCAAGCATGGGTTGCGACTATGGCGACTATGCTTGTCGTGAGAGGCGACTAACGGGATCGGGTGGTCAGGCTCGCTGTCATCGTATCCCAATTGTGTGGCTAGATGCTCATGATGTCAATCACTGGATTGTCTGGTCCATACTCGATTATTTACAGACCGCCGTCATAAAGTTGTAATATTGCTGAGTGCGGCGTTAAACAAAAAACAAACAAACAAACAATCCCCGTGGGCTATTCTGGCCAGTTAAACTGAAGCCATATTATGTCGACCAAACCTTGTTCCCTTGCCTCGTATATGCATACATCAAACACGTCAGTTTGCACCCAACAAAGACTTGGTAAACCCTGCATTTATCGCACTTGTCAAGAACGCTTTGAGAACCGGAACTAACCAATGAATAACTAAATTGGCAATTAATGTGCTCATTACCTCCCTTTGAAATGCACCTAGGCAGTTTCTTATCTCCTTTCGTTCGCGTGACGAGAGCTCTCAGTTTGGTCGAACCAACCATCTTGTTTAAAACATTAAATTGTTTGTATCGAGTTTGAAACTTCTCTTGTTACTGTTGTGTGTTTTGTTTCGATCTGTCAGTTTCTCACGTAAGCATTTCTTTTATTCCTTAATAGCCTATAGGCATGCCATTCACGTCTGTTTCATTCACGTGTCTCGACATCACATGGCCGCTGTCAGTTTATAAACGAAGTGTTCTGACAAGGTTGACTATGTTACGTTTTGTGTCAGTTAATACATTCAAGTGTAAGCTGGGTGTGAGTGTGGTTAACTGGGGCTACCTGTCAACGTTTCAAAGCGTCTCCGTGGTAACGCTAAACGCATTTTTTAATTAATGCAATTTTTCACTTTTCAGACAGCTACGTATACATGCATATTCAAATACACAAGAATATTTACACACACACACCACCACCCAGACACACTATCTTAGTCACGGGCCTAATGGGGAATTATTATGATTATGATTATTATCATTAAAATAAAAAAATGCAGCACAGAGGGTTTTGGTGATATTGGCACAGCCAGGCTGGTTAGGCTCATCATCAGCTCAGGGCCCTTGCCCCCTCTACACGCAGCCCAGACATCAAATAGGACTTCTCCCAGGAAGTGCTGCCTGGTCGAACCCACCCAGAACGTTTCGGAGAATTTGAAGACTCCCCATGGCCAACACTGTTGGCTTCTGCATTGTCAGAAGGGCTGTATTCCTGGTTGCAAACCCGGGTACTCTCCTAATGTCAGTCAACAGGTTGGGAGGCACCAAACCTAAGGCACCACTGTTTTGCCTGGCCAAGATTCGATCACTTACAGGCCGCCGAAACATAGATTCAATATTGCGTCAAACACACTCATTCCCCGATCCTGAATGATCTTGAAACATGTGGTGATATTTTGTAAGTAGCTTCCACTTCATGTCTGGGGTGTGTCACTCCAAGTTAATTCCAGGTGATTTCCCCGTAACAACTGTCTTCGCTACGCCTGTCAAGACAAATACCCGTTATCTAACGGTTAATGCGAACTGCGGAAATATTTGACTTAATCTGTGTGTATGGTGGACGCCACCTCTCCTTGTCGTAGTGATTAAAACTAAAAACCTGTATGTGTTGTTATAAACCTCGACATTTTACCAAAGTATATTTATAAAGATCAACGGTTACTTATCAGAATACCTTGGACTTAGTGTGGTTGGCAAACACAAAGGCATGTGTATAATGTTGGGTGTCTGGTAGGTATTCGGGGTAGCCTCTTGCCCCCACTAAATGGGTATCGTAAAGCTACAACGGGTTGACCTTATAGATTGTGTTTCACCGTCACCTAATGGCGTTTATCGCTGCTCTAATAGCAACAAATCGTAGTTTTTGTTTTTGCGTTTTTGAATTGCCAAATTATAGAAATCATTTAGAATGTCTTTAACGTTATCGGTAGTGTTCTCACGACTGACGCCGAGTCTTTGCCTTATAATAAGAGTGACGAAACCTAATCCATTATCACAAGAGTCCGGTGTACATGAAACATGAGTTTATGAATAACTATAAAACAGTGATGACACCAGGTGTTCGCAAAATGTGTTTCCTGCCATCCCAAACACACGCCAGGGAACAAGAAGTGTCACTTGAACAACCTCGGGAACATATATGGTACAATATGACTTTGATCACCGATGCTCCAAATATCTACCAAAAACAACCACATCTGTTCTGAGGCTTTGAATATTGTAACAATGATCAAACCACGTTTAAGGAAGAGTCGTCAATCAGTGGAATGGAATTAGTTTTTTGACCATTGTGGAATGCTATCAGATCACCGATATAACTGAAGCTTAATTGAATTGTCTTAACTAATTCCCATGTTGACTTTTCAAGTCCAATTCTATTCCAATTCATGTCTATAAAGAAACATATGGACAAGGAGGGGAGCACAATGGCCGTGTACATGACGTGTACATTATATGTGTGGCAGAGGTCCTGGGAAGCCATTTGTCTCAGATTTAAGGGTGGGACATGGCCACAAACTGATTTTCTATACGGTCATAGAGTACAACAGTCCAGGTTCTTGGAGAACATTGACTACATGCTGGCCACAGTTTGATTTCCCCTACAGGTTAGAAAATGAATCAGTCGCACTCTGTCGTAACTCCCATACCACTGATGGTGGTGACCCGTCTGGATCCGGGGAAAAATAGGTCTTCAACAACCCATGCTTGCCGTAACAGACGACTATGCTTGTCGTAAAAGGCGACTAACGGGATCTGGTGGTCAGGCTCACTGACTTGGTTGATGCATGTCATCGCATCCGAATAACATGGATCGATGCTCATGATGTCAATTACTGGAATGTCTGGCCCAGACTCGATTATTTACAGACCGCCGTCATATAGCTGGGATATTGCTGAGTGCAACGCCAAACAACAAACAAACAAAACCAGTTTCTTGAATTCTTGCGCCTTAAACCACTTGGAAATGGAAAGTGAAACCTCGTCAATCCAAACAACGTTCACCCGGCCGTCCCACCTACCGGGCTATTACGTAGAGGGGAATGTCCGAGTAACTCTCCATTCCTTAAAAATAATGGAGCAGAGGCCCCGTAGGGAATGGAGAGTTACGAGGATATTCCCCTACTTAAAACTCATCCCTACTTTTACACTTTGACAAAATATTCTGTAGTTGAAAATATTTGAAAAATTCAAATGCTGCTTCAAGATAATGTACAGTTGACAAGCAACTCTCCATTCCTGAAAAATAATGGAGCGTTCAAACAATAGGATGAAGTCACAGATGTGTTTAAATACGTGGGACCGCACGTTTTTACCGTTTCTTCATTGGGAATTTACTGTATAGCCAGGATCCGGTACTCCGGACGATGTTACTCAACACGCCAACTTATAATTAAGGGTGTTTTCGCGAACTCCTGGTGTCATCACTGTAATTCAGTGATCCAGTCATATATCTATCACGGCTATTATGCCTTTTACAAATTGGTATCTTTTTCGTTGGATAATCGGGTTTGGTATTTTCCGGCGTTGAGGTTTTATATTTATTTAAGTAACCTAGTTTTTATGTGTTTTGTGTTGCAGGTGGTGGACATGAGATGGGGTGTCCGTGACGAGGCCACAGATGACCACATGACCACCGAGCTGTGTATGCAAGAAATTGACAACTGCCAGAGACTGTCTATGGGCCCGAGTTTCGTGGTAAGCACGGGGGACGAATATGATCTTCCGGCGCTTCCGACAAGGGGGACTTGTCTCGGGTTAATTAGCAGTCCTGGCAAACTGGATTCAAGTCGTTCTCTACCTGTAAACAACACAAAAATTATGATCTATATCAGTTCTAGAGTTAATTGAAATATCCCAGCAATATCAACATTCTTGAGACCCGTGAAGATCCGGGTTAGAATAGGTCTTCAGCAACCAATCCTTGCGTTAAAGACGACAATGCTTGTCGTAAGAGGCGACTAACAGGATCGGGTGGTCAGGCTCGCTGACTTGGTTGATGCGTATCATCGTATCCCGATGCTCTCGATGCTCATGATGTCAATCATTTGATTGTAGGTCCAGACTCGTTTTTTTACAGACCGCCGTCACAACAACAAACAAACACACACAAAACAATAGTCTTGAACGAGAACGAGTAAAGACAAACCAGTGATCAATGGGACAAGGAACAATCCGCCCCACAATATGATTATCAAATAGCCAGGTAACTAACTGTAATCAGTGTAGTAGACGAACACGGGCTCCTTGACCGGAATCCCACGAGGGACAAAACATAACGCCGGACACGCACCACATGCGATTACAAGCGATCACGAACTCTTAAAATATCGGTCTATATTGATCTATACCAGTCAAAATTCCACACAGAGTGAACAAACAAAACAGAGCTTTCAGGTACACGGTAGTTCATTGTTCCATAAGGGCTTACTAGGCCGGCTCCGTTAATGAGACGTTTATTCCCTGATTGTGCTCCAAAGTCACAAGTCGTGGACAAAACTTACGATCGGCTTATGTCGCTTTCGTTCAGCTCTGCCACTGCCCTTATTAGGAAATCAATAAGTAATTAGTTGTTATGAACAACGAAATTGGCTTTTAGTGAAACGTGATCAAACGCGCAGCAACACTTTTAAGTTAGTTCACTTGACTTCAGTATGTGTAAACTAGCCGTGAATGGTATTCGAACTGTACAGGGGCAGAACCATTGGAGCATGACCAGAGAGTGACTGGTCGACCGCAATAACGAAAGTGCAGATGCCTAGATGCATCTCCGGGGGGTGGGAGAGTGTTGGTCGATCATTTGTCAATCACATCTCGCTCTCCCGCAAGGCAATTAACCGTATTTGATAAAGTCTCTTAAAACAGTCCAACAGAAGTGAATACTTGTTTCAGCGTTATTGATTGACATCTTCATGATATGAATATGGACTTACAAACAAGAGAAGGCTTGTCATGGCCAGCGTTATTTATGAGGGGACATATTTGTATTTGATTACGGTCGGCATTGTGGATGTGTGTAGACGGAGCATGGCCCTCGTTGTGTGTAACAGTTTTATGGTTTCCTCAATGAATGAATGTTGTTCTGTGACGCAGCACGACATACCACGTATTCCTGCATCCCACATGACCTGTAAATAATCTAGGGGGGGGGCCAGTGGCTGATTGTATCAGAAACAATTGTGAGGATGTGATTGCACAATCAACAGTCACAGTCATTGTTAGTTTGATGTTTAGCGCTGCACTCAGCAGTATTCCAGCTACCGGGACTTCCCGTATTTAAGCCCCGGGCCTAAGTACGGAAAATAGCACTTTCTCATTTAAATTTAGGCGAAATTGAAATCAGGGCTCAATTTCGGAAGCTTACGCTTTCTTATAAATGTCGGGGAAATCTTTGCAGAAGAAAAGTTGTTTTAACTGAGAAAATATAATACATGGGTTTTACATTTGAACAGAAATGCAAAACTTGAACTTGCACATTTCTGAATGTACAGTTATATTTGCCATGTGCAGAAGTGCATAGCAAAGTATTAACGTTCGAATGGGGTTAATGTGAGAAAGATCACTCCAAAATGAGTATTCGAATTTAAGCCCATGGGCGTAAATACGGAAATATTTTCAGTTTTTAAGTCCAGAGCGTCATTCCGCATGGGCCTAAATACGGGTAGTCCCGGCATATGACGGTGATCTGAACAAGACAATCCAGTGATCCACGCTACTGGGATACGGTGACATGTCATCAATTACGTCACAGTCCCTGGCTACCATAATGTTGCCTCTTATGACCTGCAGAGGTTGCAGTGGACCTGTTCTAACTCGGAAGACACGTGAAGATCCGGGGACGTATAGGCCTTCAGCAACCCATGCTTGTCGTAAGAGGCGACAATGCTTGTCGTTAGAGGCGACTAATGAGATCGGGTGGTCAGGCTCGCTGACTTGGTTGATGCATGTCTTCGTGTCCTAATTGTGTGGATCAATGTTGGATTGTCTGGTCCAGACTCGATTATTTACAGACTGACGTCATATAGCTGGAATATTGCTGAGTGCCGCGTGAAACAACAAACATACAAACAACAACTAACTCTAATCCCCCACTGGGGGTCCGATGTTCGAACTGGTCTCTTGTTTTGATGACTCCGAGGGGCAATGATACACTGTGCGCCATGTCTGCCCCGTCTTCCCCTAGGGTTGTTTTGTTACAAGCCCTGTGCGATGCGTAGGTCCGGAACATAAATGAAACTGACACAATGACAGCTCAACCCATGGCATCTGTGACCGACAGAATGGATGTCCATTTGTCACGAACACTGTATTACTGTGCTTGACTTCGTCTCCTCGCCCGTGCGTCGGTGGCAACCAAACACCCAACAGAAATGCCGCATTGATATGAACGTTAACGATCGCGCTTTCATGACACGACCCTGCACATGTTCCTGTTTGAGTAGAAATCGGTTACATAAACGAAATGTCCATAGCTTCCTGGTGTTTACGTCGACATATTGTCCACAGCGTCTTGGTGTTTACGTTGAGGCATTGTCCATAGCTTCCTGGTGTTAACATTGACGTATTGTCCATAGCTTCCTGGTGTTTACTTTGACGTGTTGTCCACAGCGTCTTGGTGTTGACGCTGACGTATTGTCCATAGCTTCCTGGTATTTACTTTGTCGTATTGTCCATAGCGTCTTGGTGTTTAAATTGACGTATTGTCCATAGCTTCCTGGTGTTTACATTGACGTATTGTCCATAGCTTCCTGGTGTTTACATTGACGTATTGTCCACAGCGTCTTGGTATTTTCCTTGACGTATTGTCCATAGCTTCCTGGTGTTTACGCTGACGTATTGTCCATAGCTTCCTGGTATTTACTTTGACGTATTGTCCATAGCGTCTTGGTGTTTACATTGACGTATTGTCCATAGCTTCCTGGTGTTTACATTGACGTATTGTCCACAGCTTCCTGGTGTTTACTTTGACGTATTGTCCATAGCGTCTTGGTGTTTACATTGACGTATTGTCCACAGCGTCTTGGTATTTTCCTTGACGTATTGTCCATAGCTTCCTGGTGTTTACGCTGACGTATTGTCCATAGCTTCCTGGTATTTACTTTGACGTATTGTCCATAGCTTCCTGGTGTTGACGCTGACGTATGGTCCATAGCTTCCTGGTGTTGACGATGACGTATTGTCCACAGCGTCTTGGTATTTCCTTGACGTATTGTCCATAGCTTCCTGGTGTTTAAGTTGACGTATTGTCCACAGCTTCCTGGTGTTTACGCTGACGCATTGTCCAAGGAGTTTTGGTATTTACTTTGACGCATTGTCCAAGGAGTTTTGGTATTTACTTTGACGCATTGTCCAAGGAGTCTTGGTATTAACTTTGACGTATTGTCCAAGGAGTCTTGGTATTTACTTTGACGCATTGTCCAAGGAGTCTTGGTATTAACTTTGACGTATTGTCCAAGGAGTCTTGGTATTTACTTTGACGTATTGTCCAAGGAGTCTTGGTATTAACTTTGACGTATTGTCCACAGCTTCCTGGTATTAACTTTGACGTATTGTCCAAGGAGTTTTGGTATTAACTTTGACGTATTGTACATAACCTCCTGGTGTTTACGTTGACATGGTGTCATTAATGTCCTGGTGTTTAACATCACATCCTAGATTAGTACACTTATTTAGCGACGTGCATGCACGTGTGTGTGCGTGTGGCTGCTTGTACTGAGATACCATGCTGCAGTTTAACATGAATACCCCACTCAGACACAGTATACTGACTAGGGCTGGGACGGGTAACTCGCGATCGGGTACCCGGGTCTGGTGGGTACTGAGTAGGACCCGGGTACCCACACGACTAACCGGACCCCTGGTTAGTCACGTGATATTTAGTTTAATGACAAAAATTATCTTGAACTCTATGGTTACACTACAAGTCAGTAATGTTCGCATTTCATTCTGACTATGCACCCATATTTTCTGATTTTTCATATGTTTGAATAAACTTAATTCAACTTCGGTGTATGAACGACCAGATTGTTAAATACATGTATCTAAATACATTTTGCCAGGGCTACACTAAAAATGTTCCCAATCGGACATTTTGGGACATCTCCTGAGACCTACAGTGGGTACCCGGGTTGGGTTGGGTAACAGGGGGATGGGTACCCGGATAGTAAATTTGGACTCATCCCAGCCCTAATACTGACTCCGAGCCGACCAGTCCTTGTTTTAGCCCCTTACTGCCGAGCACCAGACAGGGTAATAACAAATTTAATCTTGCCGTTAAAGGTGACTATGCTTGCCGTAAGAAGCGACTAACGGGATCGGGTGGTCAGCCTCGCTGACGTGGTTACTGTATGTCATCGTATCGTGCGTAGATCGATGCTCATGGTGTCAATCAATCGATTTGTTACGAAAGCCGTCATACAGCTTGAATATTTCCGAGTGCGGCGTTAAACAACAAACAAACATGCTCATGCTGTCAACCACCTGTTTATCTGTCAAAGATCAATTATTTACTGTATCTACCCTTGTTTTGCCAATAAACACTCACTCAGTATATCACGCCATTTCCAATAAAATGTATTCTGGGTTTCTTATGCTGCAGGTGTTTCTGGGCCAGAAGTATGGGTACCGCCCCCTGCCGACTCACATTCCGGCGAGCGAATTTCTCATATTGCGGGAGGTGGCAAAAAACGTGCAAAGCGAGCTGGAGTTGTTTGACACATGGTACAAGGTGGACGAGAACTCCGTGCCTCCCGTGTATATACTTCAGCCAATCAGCTCCATCCTTACAAACTTCAACAACAAGGTATCCAGTCAGTTCCATGCAAACACCTCAATGTTACATGTGTTATATCACTCACAAACATGTCGATTACCTTTGTGAAAGAGTTACTTCCCTTCCTATATGAATCACTGTTGAATGTGTCTGTATAACTGGAATTTATTATTACAGAAGAAAAACAAACTTTTCCAAACATGTAAATGTTAATATTAATTCAATACCTTTTTCTAAATTGTGGCAACGGATCTGTTGGTGAGGACCTGGCAGTCCTGTCCCGAAGGTCTCCGTAACCCCGGTCACCCCATTCGTGACCAACTCGTGTTATTCCGGGACAAGCCGATTAGCGATTCGTGCCCCTCTCGTGGCCATTTTTGCGACCGGGTTCCGTCTTAGCGCAAACGGGCATACCTAAAACAATTGTCAACTCGTTGCGAAATAATTCACACATTTTCCCCATATATTATATATATTTCAGATGCAATTTAAAGCACATCGGGACATGCGGAATTATACAGTATGATTGAACACATGTAACTGTGTCTTTGGTATATTTTTAGATGCAAGACATATGTAAAATCAGAAATTATTTCTGAGGGATTCATTGACGAAGAACTTGAAATCATACTCGCATTCTGATTGGTTTGTCGTATTTTCGCACATAGCATTCATCGATAGGGGACGAGTCTTCTTGCAGGTTACGGAAAGGGGCGAGTGGTAACGAATGCCGGTCTCCCGTGAAGATAGGGGTAGAATAGGTCTTCAGCAACCCATGCTTGCCGTAAAATGCGATTATGCTTGTCGTAAGAGGCGGCTAACGGGATTGGATGGCCAGGCTCGCTGACATGGTTGATGCATATAATCGTATTCTAAATTGCGTCTCCCGCCGTGATATTGCTTGAATATTGCTAAAAGCGGCGTAAAACCATACTCACTCACTCACTAAATTGCGGCGTTAAACAACACACAAACAAACATACCGAAACCTCGGTAGATACCGTTACTCTCCGCTAGTTTCGTTTGTCTCCGTGAACGTAGGTATCCGCTAGACATCGTCAGGGTCCGCTAGTCCCCGTTGGGGTCCGCTAAATCCCGTTAATCGCCGCTAGTCTCCACCTGGACCCCGTTAACCTCCGTTACTTTCCGCTAGACCCCGTTAGTCTCTCCTAGTTCCTCCCTGTCCCGTTAGTTTTCGTTAGTCCCGTTAGTCCCCGAACAATTACCATCGTGAGCAGTCCCATGAAGTGCCCTTTAGAAAGGTAAATATGATACCTCTTTCAACGGTACTGGCCGGACACCCGATGTCACTGTATACAGGATACCATCGACTAAATGAACGTCCACGTGTTCTATGTGTAGCGACATCCCCGACTACAGGAGCAGGATCAGTCGACGTGGTGGGAGACGTTCGGCAAACTACAACGGATCATCAGGAAGGCAGCCCAGGTGCTGTTTATCACCAAGAAGATTGACCGGGAACAGATGCACAACTACTTCATGTCCGGTAACTCTCAACACAAAATCAATATCGCTGCGCAGAGTTACGTCCCTTGGCCATGCCAAGATCTCATGTTTGTGGGTTCGAATCCCAGCTTGATTCATCCTGATTTTGATTGTTTTTATGTTTGTCAACTCTATAACCATGCTAAAGGGTTTCACCGAAGTGGTAAACGTCTGAGACCTGCATCACTTCGATCCTGCTGACACGCCTTGATATAACTGTAATACTAATCAAACCGGCGTTAAAGCAAACTCACTCACTCACTCCTGAGAAACAATATTCTCAAGAGTTCATAATATACCACATAACGCATGACTCCATGGCCCACATGCACAAGGCGATCTTAGCGCTGCGACTAGTGTAAGCCTATGCTAAAGTATGGGAGTTACGATCATCTTAGCGCTAAGATCGCTTTGTGCAAGTGGACCTTGTGGCCAAGTAAAAAGTCTTGTATGAAAATCGAAATTATTGAAGCCTACATAAAATATATTTTCAAAAGGGGCATAACTTATCCGTCACAACAAAAAATGAAGTTTATGCCAGCTGTCATGTCTGAGGTGACAACTGTGACAGACTTAAATGTTGACAACAGCAACTTGTCCCTGTTCCAGTGACTGAGCGAGAGATCGAGCGGGGCATCCTCAAGGCAAGAGACGTAGAAGAACACTGCCTCGCGTACGTCCGCGACATCTCCAACATCAACACTACTCTCCTCCGGATCGCCGGCAAGTTCGTCGACTTTGCCTCCCGCAACGTTGACGGCGAGGCCCAGAAGTTCCTGAAGATCCTCCGGGACGAGAAGATCCCCAAAGTCCTCTCGGCGTCCAACATCGCCCGCTTCGTAGTGGAGTGGAGTGGGAAGGATGGCATCGACAGTGAAACCCACAAGGACTACTTTGAACAGTTTATTGATCATTTCCATCAGAACATCATCCGACTCGTGGACAATGCCATGTCCAAGCATGAGAGGCTAGCTGGAGATGTCATCTACACTGAATCGTTACAGGTGAGATGGATAAAGGGCCGTCCTCTCATACGGCAGGTCCAGGGTACTCTTGTTGTCACAGACCGCCTCCGTGGCCTAATGGTAGAGCATCCGCCCGGAGAGCGGAAGGTCCGCGGTTCGATCCCCGGCCGCGTCATAACAAAAGACGTTAATAGATGGTACTTGTTGTTACCCTGTCTGGCGCTCGGCATTAAGGGGCTAAAACAAGGACTGGTCGGCTCGGAGACAGTATACTGTGTCTGAGTGGGGTATTCATGTTAAACTGCGGCATGGTATCTCAGAGAGCTAGCACTATAAATCGGCATCAGTCCGGACTAGTACAAGCAGCCACACACACACGTGCATGCACGTCGCTATATAAGTGCAATCATCTTGGACGCGACGTTTAACCCCATTTCACCTCACCTCACCTCGAGCTCTTGTTGTCACATGTAAATTGACAAAAGTCCGAATATTGGTATACAGCAAAACGGATGAGTTTCAACTCTAAATGCCTAAAGGGCGGCGGGTACCTCCTGTGGTTCGCTCCTCACGCCGAAAGCTTAGTACGAATCATTCCATGGGCTACCCATCGATGTCATTTTCACCACTATTTTGCCTTTACACTCAATGAAATATGCTTCGCTGCATAATCGAGACTGGTTATTCTCTGGCGTAGACATGTACACACATCCATGTTTGATTGCGGCTGAAAGTAAATCAACCAAGAAATGTCTATGTTAATCGATAGTCATGTATTTGATACGGGTACAGTTGGATTTTGGACTTCAACCGTGCTGTATTTCGGCGACTGTTTGAGCCAAATAACGTTTTCATAACGTTTGTTTGGTTTTGATCAAATCCAATTTTCAAGTGTAAACCTTTTTTTGCCCGACAGTTCGTACAGTGATTCACAAGAAGGACATGTCCATGTAAATTGTCTTTGTATATTTCTTGTTACTTGAGGTAACAAACTTATGCCATCTGACATATACATACATTCTCCAAACATCAAGGGAACTAGTTCAAAACCAACTAGATACTAGAAACTAGACACGCCGTTTCAAACCAACAGGGGCATCTAGCATGTCCAGCTATCATACCAAACCGGAGCCAAAATTGTTTTTAGTCTTTTCTTCAACAAACTATCCAACATATCCAGGTTCTGCTCACATTCAGTTGTTCTGTTTTCGAGCACATGCATGCATGCCGGATGTTCTGCTCGGTGTTCCGCGGTCGGGAGGAAGTCGTGGAGCGGATTCACCAGTACGTCGTCGGGCCGTCCAACATGCCGCTGGTGCTGTGCGGGGAGAGTGGGTGTGGCAAGACCTCCCTCATGGCGAAGGGGGCCAGCCAGGTAGGTGTTCAGATCGAGGCTTGCAGGTCCCCATCACTCTATAGCGTGTTGTTATGAGGAGTGACTCGTTGTGGTGTCGGTGAGTTGGTTGAACGGTTTGTCTGATCCGGCCACCTTCTTGTAGCTTGAATATTGCTGACTAAAAGATTTCCGCAAGGATTAATCGTTATTTAAACAGATATAAAAAAGATGAACTTTTTATGGCGTTGTTTTGTTTATCTTTTGTTTGTTTGTGATTTAACGCCGCACTCAGCAATAGTCCAGCTATATATGTAAATAATAGAGTATGGACCAGACAATCCAGTGATTGATATCATGAGCATCGATCCACACAGTTGGATTACGATGACATGCATCAACCAAGTCAGCGAGCCTGACCACTCGACCCCGTTAGTCGCCTCTTTCGACAAGCAAAGTCGCCTTTTACGGCAAGCATTGGTTGCTGAAGACCTATTCTACCCCGGATCTTCACGGGTCTTTCATATTGGGGTTGAGCTGTTTTGACGATACGACAACAACCCTCACCCCCAACTCACCCTCCCGATACAACAGATACGTATCGCGATACTTTGTTCACAATACGATACGTGATTTCAATGAATATTTTATGGTCAATACCATTTAGAAAAAACATTGCTGTTTTTAAATATTCCCTGTGTCAAACGATACGGGGTCAAATATAGGAATCGATACAGGATTAAAATATGAATCAATAAAGTTAAGTGTGTATCGAGTATCGAATCGTCTGCGAATATTATCAATGCATTGATATTTTGGCGAATCGGAACATCCTTATCATCATCCTGCTATGTGTATTGTCCTTATGCGATGCCAACAATGTGAATCGTTTTGAGGTAGGCTATAGATTAAACAGTCTTAAACAAGGGGGGAAAATACCTATACCCATGTTTTGGGATGATAATTTGAAAAAGGAAAGATGTTGACCCCGGATTGTTTAAAGTAAAAAAACTTCCTTTTTCAGGAGATTAATCACTGGTGCCTCATTGGCGTAAGGTGACTCGATTCGTAGACATAATTTTCTGTATAGGCGGTGGACCAACAGATGTTTGTTTATTGTTTAACGCCGCAAAAATTACAGCTACATGACGACAAAGAGTAGCATTCATATACTTACAAAGTCATTTAGATACTACAGGTTGAGCAGGATGATACTGCGATCACAATTCAGTTCACAACCCAAGAAGAAGAAGAAGAAGTTTGTTTGTTGTTTGACGCCGCACGCAGCAATATTCCAGCTATATGACGGCGGCCTGTAAGTAATCGAGCATGGACCAGATAATTCAATAGCACACCATGTTAAAACGTCGTCGTAATGTTCACGGTAATGTCTATCCTGATATTCTTGTCCTTTAGTATATATTTCAAGTTGTGTTGCAGGTAAAGAGCTGGTTCTCAGAAGACAAGTCCCCCATTATGATCCTCCGGTTCCTTGGAACCACCCCCGGCAGTTCCACCATCGTGCCCCTCCTCAGCAGCCTGTGTAACCAGGTCGCCTACCTCCTCGGGGAACCACTGGACGAAATCCCTGAAGAGTTAGCTCCCCTTGGCCATCACTTTAAGAAGTTGTTGTCCTTGACTCCAGAGAACAAACCTATTGTCCTGTTCCTCGACTCGCTCGACCAGTTATCAGGGTCTTACGGCGCCCACACGCTAACCTGGTTGCCGGCACTCCTCCCTCCTCATGTCAAAATCATCGTTTCCACCCTTCCCAATTATTACAACCTCCTGGATACCCTCAAGATCATCATTGAGGACAAGGACAACTTTGTGCCCGTGCTGCCGCTGGGCGAGAATCTCAGCAGCACGATTCTGAAGGCTTGGTTGAAAACCATCAACAGAACCGTCACCGAGAGCCAGTGGGGCATCGTCAATGAGGCAATTACAAAGTGCAATCTACCTCTGTTCGTCAAGCTTGTGTTTGATGAAATCTGCCGATGGAAGAGCTACACAAGTCCAAAACTTACAAGTCTCTGTAGTTCTATTCACGAAAGCATCATGAAGCTGTACGAGAAGATTGAGAATCAGCATGGAAAGACCTTAGTGTCACATGCTCTAGGGTACATCACGGCGTCCAAGAGTGGACTCTCAGAGGCGGAACTGGAGGACATGTTGTCCCTGGACGACAAGGTTCTCAACGACGTCTACCAGTACCACCTTCCTCCAGTACGACGCATACCACCTCTTCTCTGGACCCGTATCAGAGGCGACTTGCCGGGCTATCTCAGCGAACGGGAGGCCGATGGTGTCAATGTTATATTTTGGTACCATCGCCAATTCATTGACGCTGCGAGAGAGAGGTATTTCAAGAACCTCAACTTTGTAAGTGCAATGCATTCCGAGATGGCGGACTATTTCCTGGGGACGTGGGGTGGGGGGCGCCCGAAGCCGTACGAGTATTCCGAGTTACAAAGACAGAGGTTCTTCCTGGATGAAACGAAAGGCGAGAGCGACAGGAAAGTTCCGGTGCAGCCGCTGGTGTTCTACAATAAGGAAGGGCAGGTGACAAGATATAATCTCAGAAAACTTAATGAACTGCCTTTCCATCTCATCAGGTCTCACAGGTAAGATGACAAAAGGAAACGTGTGAGTGAATGTTCTTTTACGCCGCTGTAAGCAAAATTTATCTGTACGACGGCACACTGTAATACTCCATAGCCCGACAACCCAGTGGTTGATAGCATGAGCAACTCCCTATACCCCACACAATCAGCCGAGTTTCAAAAAGACATAAACCAAATGATAAAATATACAAAAGAAAACACAGTATATACGTGTTTACAAATCTCTCGCCATGAGCAACTCCCTATACCCCACACAATCAGCCGAGTTACAAAAAGACATAAACCAAATGATAAAATATACAAAAGAAAACACAGTATATACGTGTTTACAAATCTCTCGCCATAATATTTGTCATTTTTGCGTGAGCATATTTTTAGCATTTTACTGATGCTTCTTGTAACGCTTGATCTCTATACACTTGTTTGTTGTTTAATTCCATTGGTAGCAATATTCCAGTGAGTGAGTGAGTGAGTTAGGTTTAACGCCGCTTTTAACAGTGTTCCAGTTATATCACGGCGTGTCAGCTTAATGTGGGAGGAAAGCCCGAAGTGATGCAGGTCTCAGACGTTTACCACTTCGGTGAAACCCACGAGCACGGGTATGGTGCTGACAAACCTAGAAACATAATCGGGGCGAACCGGGATTCGAACCCACAATCATAGGTTTCTGGCGTGCCGAAGGGACGCAACTCTGCACAGCGAATCGCGGCGCCTTAGACGACTGGGCCACCCGTGCCCCCAGCAATATTCCAGCTTTTGGATGGTGGCCTGTAAATATTCCAGCCTCGACCAGATAAACCAATGATTGATATTATGAGCAACGTACCACGTCGTCCGGGTACGGCACGTTATAAACCTAGTCTGTCTGACCCATCGTCCGATCTTTCTATTAGCCTCTTGAGATAGGCACAATGTGCCGCGGAACAATTCTAACCCAGAATCCCCACGGTAATGCTTCACTGAAGTATACCCTGTGACTCAAAACCACCAGTATGTTCAATATCCGACACCTATTCCACATGATAATGCGTGTTTTAGGACTGAAATATATATAGATAACTGAATATATGCCCAATGAACTCTCGTAACTGTTGTAATTTTGTTGTGTCTTTTCAGTTACACACAAACTGGCAATTTTGTCTTGGGGTTCTTTTTTCCGTAAAATGAGAGAAAATTATGACTGATTGTAAAAGTTATATATTAACACTGGTCATGGCAAATCCTCACTACACACGCGGACACTGATGGAATACAAAAGATTAGATATTTAGTGATTTTAATATGGCACTACATATATTTTGCAACGGAATTTCGACATACGGTTATGAGAATTCCACAGGAAAATACTGAATCTGTGGGCTAATGTATTGTTTGCGCTTTATTTGCAGATATGATGATCTGTACGAAACTGTTCTGTTCAACTACAACTGGCTCCACGCCAAAATGAGCTCCATGCCACTTCAGAGCGTTCTGTCAGACTTCGAGGACCTTCTGGAGCATGTGTACGACAAAGACGTCAAACTCATCGCCGACGCCATACGACTGTCTAGCTCCATCTTGAACCATTACCCAAGCATGTTGGGCCCCCAGATTACAGGGAGACTCCTCCCTTACTACGCTCATAACCCCAAGATCCGAAGTCTGATTGAACAGTGTGACACTGATGGACTCCCAAACTGCGCGTTAGTCCCTGCGTTTCACTGTCTCCAGACGCCAAGTGGCCCTTTACAATACTTACTGGAAGGACACGCCTTTGCACCTTATGGAATAGCCGTCACATCAGATGCAAAATATCTTGTCACTGCTTCCAACAAAATTATCATCTGGGATCTTTCCACTGGAGTCGTGTTCCGGAACATCGCTGTGGGGATTTCTGGGATCATGTCCTCAATATCTATATCCCCCAATGACAAGTATGCTGTCAGCCACACGAATAACAACCAAGTTGTTGTATGTTCCATCAAAACTGGCGACTTCTTCGTCATCACACCAGTCACTAGTGACAACACACAAACTGTTGATGGCACTACCGTGTCAAATACTCACATTGCAATCTGGATTCAGAGACACTGGCATCTCTACACCATTGAAGGAAAGCTTGTTGGACGGTTTGAGTCGGAGTTGAAGATGAGGCTTCTTAAGGTAATATTTGCCAATGATGACAAGAACTATTTGATCCTGAAAAGTGGGTCAGAAGACGATCATGACATGGCTCTGGAGGTTCAGGATAGGTCAATTGATCCATTTGAGTTTCATAGTGCAATAGCCATAACTGCGGACAAGCAGATCCTTTACGCTTGCATTGAGATAAGCGACAATGCTGTTGCTGTTTACAAACGTGAGGAAAGTGTGTGGAAGTATGACAGGACTCTTGGAGAAAACACAGACCAGGTGTTTGCCCTAACCCTCACAGAAGAAGAAAACTACCTGATAGCAACATCGGCTCTGGGATACAAGCTATGGGATCTTAAAACCGACAAGGTCCGGGAACTCAAACTGCCTGCAGGAACAAGAAACATTCCGGCCAAGAACCAGCTTACAAGCATGGTCGTGTTCACCAAAGGGAACCAGTTTGTCGTTGCTGGAGTACGGAAGAACCTTTATGTATGGGATGTGAAACAGGGTAACATGGTGAAAACCCTAGAGGCTCATTTTGGTCGAATCATTGCCTTGACGGCTGTTCATGTTGGGTGCAATGTTGTCATCTCATCTTCAATGGATAAAACGATAAAGGTATGGAACTTCGACAAGATCCTTGAAGAGGTTCATAACATCGACCGGCTTGAAAGACCCGTTGAAACAATACATCTATGTCCCAAGGTTGGAATCTGTGTGACGACCACACGAAATGTGGTAGCAGTGTGGAGCACTGAGACTGGTCGGCTGGTAAAGACATTTGCCAGCAATTCAAGAAGTCCTATAGTAACTCATGCAGTGTGTACTGAAGATGGCGCCTACATAATTTCTGCAGAATCAGGAAGCCTCGTGTTCTGGGATGTTGAAAAGGAAAAGACTTTTAAGACGGTTCAGTTGGGCGACGTTCAGATGGTACAGCTGAACGAGGAAGATACGAGAGTCATTGCAGTTGCCAAATCCGCAGGTGGAAAAGGAGTTTGCTCTTGCTTCTCACTTCCAGAGGCGGAGGAGGTGTACAAGTTCGAGTACAATGTCAAGAAATACAGACAGCCCGTCCTGACTAAAGATGGGCTGTTTCTAGCCGTTCCAGCCAGTGATAAGAGTGGGGATGTGGTCGGTGCATACCATGCTAAAACCGGAACACATCTGTACAATTTGCAGTTGAAGTATAACAATTACATTGAATACTCCCACCTAGTGGCAATGCCCCATGATCAGAACCAGATAGCAGTGATTGACCCTGACAAGGGGAACATCCTGGACTTAAAGAAGAAGACTCTGGTTCGATCTGTGAACAGATGGAACGGATGTGCTACTCAGAACGGCAAGATTGGCCTGTATGCTCCTCCCCGAGGTGGTTTACAGCTCATTGAAGTGCGGACAGGAAAGACCGTGAAAACCATGATCCCAAAAGTAGCAGAGGGAGTGTTTTCAATCAAAGTCATGTTCACAAAGAATGATAAACACATCATCTACTACCATTCAGGACGGAGAACAATCAGAGTGTTCAGAGTGTCGGATTGCAAGATGGTGGCTAATTTCAAGGCGTCTGCTGACGTTAAGTGTATGGTAGGGGATGACACCGGTTCCAGGCTTGTTATCAGTGCCGTGGATGGGAGTCTGACTGTCCTGACACTGGCAGACCCCGGGGAGGAGAGCAGTCAGGAATTAATCAAATCACTGCCCAGTCGTCAGTTACACAAAGCAGCTAACGGCAGAGGAGCTGCTAACGGGGATGTGTTCCAGGCCAAGACAACCATAGGGACTGCCCTGCAGGTAGCAAGGTTTGTGGCAAAAGCAAGGGGAGCTCAAAAGTCACGAGCCTGTGTCATTTCTTAGGGAAGTGGAGAAATCTCTAGGATAATGGCCCAGTAGATCATTGTTTTTCTTCCACCTGACGTTCCACACACACATTCCTATGCCTCCGTCCATACCTTTTACATTATTTTCACTTCTTTGGTTTCATTGGTCCTATTTGATCTAGTCATTTTGGTTCAGGACCATCATCTTAAAGGTGCCCCACCCTTCGAGGTTCTCTTTACTTTGACTACAAACCTTGTTGACTGTTGGGCAAGGCGCACATACTAGAAACAGAATAAAACTACACGTTGATGTTGAAGAAGGCACACCTGTGAAATGTTGTTGGCGTATAGGTGACAAGGTACGCTCTTTATCACACGGCACAAGACAATTTAAAGGCCACTAGCGTATAAAGATACGTCCACAGTAACATTGAGAAGAGTAGATGCAACATCATTCATATATTATCAACTGTGTTTGTCTGCAGAATGAATCTTGTAGATTTAAATGGTAACATTGCAACGCAAAAGTTCGGATCCCTGCCAGATAGTGATCTTGAAATCACCAGGTAGTAAAGGGAGACAACTGTATTAGAAACTTCATTTCCTCTTCATACTCCAAGGATACGTATGTGATCTTCTGATAGATATGTGTGTAGAATTTGCTACAGTCCAGGACTAGAGTTTATTTACCAACGTGGATAAGATGATATTCTTAATATTCTCCGAATTGAGCACCAGATTGGATTGTGCAGGATGCTTTTACGGCATGTTTGAGCATCCTCAAATATAAAATGTAGAATATTACCTTTAGATCTATTCAAATGTATTAGCATTTTCACGGACTTGTTTCATTCTCTGTCTGACCTACAAGGAGATAGTCAAGTTGTCATGAGGTTTGCCAAACACATGCACTAATTGACTGACATCTCCCATATGGGCACAGTGATGACGCGAGGTCTGCAGCGTGTTCTTGAGGTGATGGTCACGCAGCCACCACTACTCCATCACGGCAGATGTTTAGCCTGTGAATCTGTTTCACTCTCTTTCAATGAGGGCGAGACACTGAACCACCCTGGTGCCAACCAGCAGTGTCACCGTACACTACTCACCCACTGATAGGGATACATCGAATATTTCATGCCATTTACATATTCATATTATAAGTAATCAGTTTGATGTCCCAGTCAGCGGTTGAGTAGCATACTTACTGTCCCCAACCAGCAAATTTCATTTAGGTGTTAGAAACCAAGTTATGTCACAACAAAGTGGTTATTTATTCTTTTGCTCTCCATTGTCTTCTTTCTGTTTCCAAATGATGTGTCTCAAACAAAGTCTGACATGGTGATCACTAACAGATAACGACTCGCATGTGATAATGGGAGGATGGAGGGGTGGGGGTTGGGTTTGTGGTGATTTGTTCTGGGATGTCTGTTAGAGAACGGATAGCTTTTTGTCACTGCTTCAAACGCATCCTCTGTATCTCTAGGCCTCGCATTTCGGTAACCCTACACTAACCCAAGGATCAATTCCAATGGTTCTCACTATCTCAGATTACCTGCCATTGATTTTAATAAGCCAATTTGCTTTGCTGAGCTACTCAGTCTAACGGATGACTTATAATCAGTGTTTGAAACAAAAACAAAATGCCAGGCACCCATCAGGACCCAGCTTCAGAAGCTGCAGGACCCAACTAAGCTCTTTAGGCCCGGCTTCAAAATACTGCAGCTTACTGTGACAAATAAATCAACACATACATTTCATGCAGGCAATAAGGACCCATGCAAATTTGAAACTACGAGTCAAACACAAGATCTACGGGTCCAACACAAGATCTACAAGTCCAACACAAGATCTACGGGTCCAACACAAGATCTACGGGTCCAACACAAGATCTACGGGTCCAACACAAGATCTACGAGTCCAACACAAGATCTACGGGCGTACGGGAATACGGGCGCTTATTTCGAATACTACTCAGAAAACGATTATAAAACCAGCCTCAATGTTGGGTTGACGATATCAACGACATGGCGGCCAGTGCAATTGATTACGAAAGGGTTTGCGAGAAATTCAACTTTGAAAAACTGACTGACGCAAAAGAAAGCCCTAAAAAATCTTTCTGGTGGAAAGAATGTCTTCTTTTCCATTGAACTGGCTGTAGCTTTGATCAAGGCAATGCAAGTCAGTAAAATGTTACTTCGGGAGAACCACGGGAATGGACCAAGGGGTCAGTATAGGTTATGTCATGTTTTGGGCATATCTTGAGGACAAATTATATTTTCCTTTTTAATGATACAGTTCAATATCGTATCAATGATACGCTATAAGTTGATCAGCCTTTAACTTTTGTCAAGAGATACATTCAACATTTTCAGCTCATTAAACGTTGTGTCATGGGAAAGGATATACGAAGAACAAGTACTCAAATTGTTGTGACCTTAGACTCATTATAACAGTCGTTGATTGTATTTTCAGCTTTGATGCTACAGAAAGTAATATTCACATGTCACAGGGCAATAAAACCAATGTAAAAGAACAAGTTAAAATACCATGCTGGTATGCGTTGTTTCTTTACCTATATACAGAACACCATGTGAAGAAAGTAAGGGACAGACAAAGTAGATTACATATAAAATACTATGAACACACAACGCCATTTGGAAAGTGGTCATATGTAACATGCCCGTGAAGATCCGGTGTAGAATAGGTCTTCAACAACCCATGCTTGCCGTAAAAGGCGACTATGCTTGTCGTAAGAGGCGACTAACGGGATCAGGTGATCAGGCTCACTGACTTGGTTGATGCATGTCATCGTATCCTTATTTCGTGTATCGATGCTCATGATCTTAATCACTGGATTGTCTGGTCCATACTCGATTATATACAGACCGCCGTCATATAGCTGGAATATCGCTGAATGTGGCGTTAAACAACAAACAAAGAAACATCATATGTAACAAATGATATATACACAAAGAAAAAAGTTAAGCACACCCCTGTTTCTGAATCATGACAAATGGCAAACATCATGGCATGGGCGATACCAATGTAATCGGATAGAACCAACATTTAACAACAAATAAAGAAGCTATTGGTGAGTTGTGATTGAAATTAACTGACAAAAACATAATGGCAACACAGGTACTGTTTTTGACCTTAGACAATGCCTAAAAAAAGTATGGAGCTGCCTGATTAAGTAAACGAGTTACGTTTGATGTTTCATGTGAAAATGTTCCTTAAAGTATCTACTTGACATGACACGTGAAACAGATCAGTAGCGGGTATAACCGGCACGTGCCCGGATGACGCATTCCACCCTACGTCTCATGCCTCCAGTCAGACGTTTGATCTATTGATGGGTCGACAACAACCACTCCTGATGCAATGCTGCTTCCAATTGGCGTAAATCTTGTACAGGAGGATCTCTTGCCTGTATGCGCCGCCCCAGAATATCCCAAACATGTTCAAAGGGGTTCATATAAGGGCTCATTGCTGGCCAGGGTAGAGTCGTTATTGCATTGGCCCTCATGTATTCCACGACTGCATGCGAGCGATGAGGCCTGACATTGCCATCCATGTATTGAGGGCGAGTAGCAAGAGGGTGGTTGTCAAAAGGAGGAACGACGACTGGCCTCAAAACGTCCCGGATGTACTTAGCCCCTGTTAAGTTGCCCCTTATGGTGACCAAATCCAACCTGCAATCAAGCGAGATATGTCCCCAAACCATTACCGCCATGTTAGGGTGCCTCCAAACTCTCGTTCTTCCATCAGTGACGTGGAGCAGAAAGCGACTTTCGTCTGATCAATGGATCCGTCTCCAAGTTCTCAGATTCCAGTTCTGTCGCGCAATACACCATGCTAAACGAGCAGCTTTGTGGTGATCTCTCAACATGGGACGCTTTATGACTCGTCTAGCCCTCAGTCCTGCTGCTCTCTGTCGTTCCTGGCGGTTCTGGTGCTGAAATGACGATTGGGCAACCACAGCTGTTTCAGACGAGTACTTGTTAAAAAGGTTTCTCGACGGAAGAGACGAAGAAGGTCCCTGTCTTCGCGATGTGTCGTCACAGGAGGTTTTCCGGGTCTGGGACGGTCCTGTACACCACCGGTCTGAGCATGTTTCTCGACAAAACGGCTTACGACAGTGTGATGATACCCAAATTCCGACCAATGGCATTACAAGACATTCCTGCGTTATGCATGCCGATTATTCGCCATCTTGTGGCGTTTGATAATCGCCTTCGTGTCATGATCACACAATGTCATGGAATAACTGTTTAAAACCGAACTTTAGAAAGCAATTTTAACGTATAGATATACTGCTTTTAGAGATACTCGAGGGTAGCATGCTGCAGGGGCATACCATGCATGGCACGTGAATTTCGTCACGCATGACTGATTACATCATCTCGAGAAAACATAATTCTTCCTGTAATTATATCTTTCATGACTGTTACAAATATTGGGACCAAACAATAATGAAATATATCAGGGTGTGCTTAACATTTTTCTTTGTGTATATTTGGGATATCGCTTTCTGAGTAAAGTACATATTCTAGTGCTTTATGGGGTGGCGCCCCATCCAGGATTCGAACCCATCCTGCCAGAGTGAGACACCTAATCGCCAGCAGGCAAAGACAGCGATCTGACCAACTCGGTCAACGAGGTCTCCACAAAACAAGTCCAACAACTGGTAGTCTAGATCACATACTTCGTGTTTCCCTCTGACAAGTGTAAATCGGCACGGCTCCCACAAGGCTGTATACTCACAATGCGATTCAGAAAGTGGTCAAATGATATAGACAGATAAGATACAAAACAATGCACGTAAACACAATCATAGTGTGTCTGGTACAATCATAGTGTGTCTGGTACAATCATAGTGTGTCTGGTACAATCATAGTGTGTCTGGTACAATCTGGTACAATCATAGTGTGTCTGGTACAATCATAGTGTGTCTGGTACAATCATAGTGTGTCTGGTACAATCATAGTGTGTCTGGTGCAATCATAGTGTGTCTGGTACAATCATAGTGTGTCTGGTACAATCATAGTGTGTCTGGTACAATCATAGTGTGTCTGGTACAATCTGGTACAATCATAGTATGTCTGGTACAATCATAGTGTGTCTGGTACAATCATAGTGTGTCTGGTACAATCATAGTGTGTCTGGTAAAATCATAGTGTGTCTGGTACAATCATAGCGTGTCCGGTAAAATCATAGTGTGTCTGGTACAATCATAGTGTGTCTGGTACAATCTGGTACAATCATAGTGTGTCTGGTAAAATCATAGTGTGTCTGGTACAATCATAGTGTGTCTGGTACAATCATAGTGTGTCTGGTAAAATCATAGTGTGTCTGGTACAATCATAGTGTGTCTGGTAGAATCATAGTGTGTCTGGTACAATCATAGCGTGTCCGTTAAAATCATAGTGTGTCTGGTACAAGCATAGTGTGTCTGGTACAATCATAGTGTGTCTGGTACAATCTGGTACAAGCATAGTGTGTCTGGTACAATCATAGTGTGTCTGGTACAATCATAGTGTGTCTGGTACAATCATAGTGTGTCTGGTACAATCATAGTGTGTCTGGTACAATCATAGTGTGTCTGGTACAATCACAGTGTGTCTGGTACAATCATAGTGTGTCTGGTACAATCATAGTATGTCTGGTACAATCATAGTGTGTCTGGTACAATCATAGTGTGTCTGGTACAATCTGGTACAATCATAGTGTGTCTGGTACAATCATAGTGTGTCTGGTACAATCATAGTGTGTCTGGTACAAGCATAGTGTGTCTGGTACAATCATAGTGTGTCTGGTACAATCTGGTACAATCATAGTGTGTCTGGTACAATCATAGTGTGTCTGGTACAATCATAGTGTGTCTGGTACAATCATAGTGTGTCTGGTACAATCATAGTGTGTCTGGTACAATCTGGTACAATCATAGTGTGTCTGGTACAATCATAGTGTGTCTGGTACAATCATAGTGTGTCTGGTACAATCATAGTGTGTCTGGTACAATCATAGTGTGTCTGGTAAAATCATAGTGTGTCTGGTACAATCATAGCGTGTCCGGTAAAATCATAGTGTGTCTGGTACAATCATGGTGTGTCTGGTACAATCTGGTACAATCATAGTGTGTCTGGTACAATCATAGTGTGTCTGGTACAATCATAGTGTGTCTGGTACAATCATAGTGTGTCTGGTACAAGCATAGTGTGTCTGGTACAATCATAGTGTGTCTGGTACAATCTGGTACAATCATAGTGTGTCTGGTACAATCATAGTGTGTCTGGTACAATCATAGTGTGTCTGGTACAATCATAGTGTGTCTTGTACAATCATAGTGTGTCTGGTACAATCATAGTGTGTCTGGTACAATCATAGTGTGTCTGGTACAATCTGGTACAATCATAGTGTGTCTGGTACAATCATAGTGTGTCTGGTACAATCATAGTGTGTCTGGTACAATCATAGTGTGTCTGGTAAAATCATAGTGTGTCTGGTACAATCATAGCGTGTCCGGTAAAATCATAGTGTGTCTGGTACAATCATGGTGTGTCTGGTACAATCTGGTACAATCATAGTGTGTTTGGTACAATCATAGTGTGTCTGGTACAATCATAGTGTGTCTCGTAAAATCATAGTGTGTCTGGTACAATCATAGTGTGTCTGGTAAAATCATAGTGTGTCTGGTACAATCATAGCGTGTCCGGTAAAATCATAGTGTGTCTGGTACAAGCATAGTGTGTCTGGTACAATCATAGTGTGTCTGGTACTATCTGGTACAAGCATAGTGTGTCTGGTACAATCATAGTGTGTCTGGTACAATCATAGTGTGTCTGGTACAATCATAGTGTGTCTGGTACAATCATAGTGTGTCTGGTACAATCATAGTGTGTCTGGTACAATCTGGTACAATCATAGTGTGTCTGGTACAATCATAGTGTGTCTGGTACAATCATAGTGTGTCTGGTACAATCATAGTGTGTCTGGTACAATCTGGTACAATCATAGTGTGTCTGGTACAATCATAGTGTGTCTGGTACAATCATAGTGTGTCTGGTACAATCATAGTGTGTCTGGTACAATCTGGTACAATCATAGTGTGTCTGGTACAATCATAGTGTGTCTGGTACAATCATAGTGTGTCTTGTACAATCATAGTGTGTCTTGTACAATCATAGTGTGTCTGGTACAATCATAGTGTGTCTGGTACAATCATAGTGTGTCTGGTACAATCATAGTGTGTCTGGTTCAACAACGAGGAGTAGTGTTTTTATTGACCTGGGCCCACTTGCACAAAGCAATCTTAGGCTTACAATAGTCGTAGCGCGATGTTAAAGTATGGGAGTTACAATCATCTTAGCGCTATGATCGCTTTGTGAAAGTTGGCCCTGAACAAAATAAGCTTTCATTTTAAGCTTATTAATGTTTCACAAGACTCATAAATACCTGCTAAATGTTGGTTATTTAAGAGACAACATCTTGACTATCAAGGCTATGAGACTATCCAAGGCTATCAGACTAGCCAAAGTTTTGAGACTATCCCAAGACTATGCGACTATCAAATTATTTGAGACTATATAATACTACTATCTTAGATTATTGAATTATCCAAGACTGAGAGTATCAGAGACTGAGGATATCAAAGGCTGTTAGACTATCAGTGACTGTGAGACTACCCAAAACAAGATATACAAGAGTTTGAGACTATACAAAATCTTCACACTATGAGACTACCAATGACTATGGTCTATCAAGGACTATGAGACTATCTATGACTATGGTCTATCCAAGACTATGAGACTATCCAAGACTATGAGACTACCAATGACTATGGTCTATCCAATACTATGAGGCTACCTATGACTATGGTCTATCAAGGACTATGAGACTATCCAAGACTATGAGACTACCAATGACTATGGTCTATCCAATACTATGAGGCTACCTATGACTATGGTCTATCAAGGACTATGAGACTACCTATGACTATGGTCTATCCAAGACTATGAGACTATCCAAGACTATGAGACTACCAATGACTATGGTCTATCCAATACTATGAGGCTACCTATGACTATGGTCTATCAAGGACTATGAGATTACCAATGACTATGGTCTATCCAAGACTATGAGACTATCCAAGACTATAGGACTACCAATGACTATGGTCTATCCAAGACTATAGGACTACCAATGACTATGGTCTATCCAAGACTATGAGACTACCAATGACTATGGTCTATCAAGGACTATGAGACTACCAATGACTATGGTCTATCCAAGACTATAGGACTACCAATGACTATGGTCTATCCAAGACTATGAGGCTACCTATGACTATGGTCTATCAAGGACTATGAGACTACCAATGACTATGGTCTATCCAAGAATATGAGACTATCCAAGACTATAGGACTACCAATGACTATGGTCTATCCAAGACTATAGGACTACCAATGACTATGGTCTATCCAAGACTATGAGACTACCAATGACTATGGTCTATCAAGGACTATGAGACTACCTATGACTATGGACTATCCAAGACTATGAGACTATCCAAGACTATGAGACTACCAATGACTATGGTCTATCCAATACTATGAGGCTACCTATGACTATGGTCTATCAAGGACTATGAGACTACCTATGACTATGGTCTATCCAAGACTATGAGACTACCTATGACTATGGTCTATCCAAGACTATGATACTGCCTATGACTATGGTCTATCCAAGACTATGAGACTATCCAAGACTATGAGACTACCAATGACTATGGTCTATCCAATACTATGAGGCTACCTATGACTATGGTCTATCCAAGACTATGAGACTACCTTTGACTATGGTCTATCCAAGACTATGAGACTACCAATGACTATGGTGTATCCAAGACTATGAGACTATCAAAGACTATGAGATTACCTATCACTATGGACTATCCAATACTATGAGACTACCAATGACTATGGTCTATCCAAGACTATGAGACTACCTATGACTATGGTCTATCCAAGACTATGAGACTATCAATGACTATGGTCTATCAAGGACTATGAGACTACCAATGACTATGGTCTATCCAAGACTATGAGATTACCTATCACTATGGACTGTCCAAGACTATGAGACTATCCAAGACTATGAGTCTATCAATGACGATAAGACTACCTATGACTATGGTCTATCCAAGACTATAAGACTACCTATGACTATGGACTATCCAAGACTATGGGACTATCCAAGATTATGAGATTACCTATCACTATGGACTATCCAAGACTATGAGACTATCCAAGACTATGAGTCTATCAATGACGATGAGACTACCAATGACTATGGTCTATCCAAGACTATGATACTACCTATGACTATGGTCTATCGAAGACTATGAGACTATCCAAGACTATGAGATTACCTATCACTGTGGTCTATCCAAGACTATGAGACTACCTATGACTATGGACTATCCAAGACTATGAGACTACCTATGACTATGGTCTATCCAAGACTATAAGACTACCTATGACTATGGTCTATCCAAGACTATGAGACTATCCAAGACTATGAGACTACCAATGACTATGGTCTATCCAAGACTATGAGATTACCAATGACTATGGTCTATCCAAGACTATGTGACTACCTATGACTATGGTCTATCCAAGACTATGATACTGCCTATGACTATGGTCTATCCAAGACTATAAGACTATCCAAGACTATGAGACTACCAATGACTATGGTCTATCCAAGATATGAGACTACCTATGACTATGGGCTATCAAGGACTATGGGACTATCCAAGACTATGAGATTACCTATCACTATGGACTATTCAAGACTATGAGACTATCCAAGACTATGAGTCTATCAATGACGATGAGACTACCTATGACTATGGACTATCCAAGACTATGAGACTACCTATAACTATGGGCTATCAAGGACTATGAGACTACCTATGACTATGGTCTATCCAAGACTATAAGACTACCTATGACTATTGGCTATCAAGGACTATGAGACTATCCAAGACTATGAGATTACCTATCACTATGGACTATCCAAGACTATGAGACTATCCAAGACTATGAGACTACCTATAACTATGGACTATCCAAGACTATGAGACTATCAATGACTGTGGGTATCACCAAGAATATGAGTAACATGTGTAATAAGCATGTTATTCAACAATTTCTTCAGCTCGCCTTGTGCTTAAACAAATTTTCAGTTTGAAATGGGAATTCCACAAAAAGAGCCAGTTACATTGTTTGTTTGTTTGTTGTCTAACGCCGCACTCAGCAATATGCCAGATATTTGAATTCTGTCAATAAATTATCGAGGCTGGACCAGACAATCCTGAGATGGACATCATGAGCATCGATCTACGCAACGCAATTGGAATATGGTTTTATCTAATCTTCCAAATAGTAAATGTTTCTGGTCTACCATACGAGGATTATCTCAGAGCGTGGCAACCCGTGTACCTCACACACAATAGAACAATGGGTCGATCATGTTGTAGATGTGTTTGACAATCCAACAGATGAAGATATGGTTATCACCGATACGGCTATTAATGATAGTCATGATGATATGAGTTGCTATATTTTGGACTCCCGCATTCCATAAGAGGAGGTGTTATGTGCTATTAACTCTTTGAAATTTGATAAATCCGCAGGAAATGACCACCTCATTTCAGAATTTTTTTAAATATGCGAATGATATGTCCCGTAGCTTACAGTGCTGTTTAATAAGTTGTTTGATTATGCGTACTTTCCTGAATCTTGGTATTTGGGAATTATTGTTCCAATACATAAGCGAGGAGACATCAGTTCCCCATCCAACTGTAGGGGTATATCAGTCCTTAGTGCACTGAGTAAGGTGTATGTTTCTATTTTGAACAGAAGGGTCACGTCTTGGTGTGAGGTCTTTGGTAAAATTCCAGAGTCCCAGACTGGTTTCCGTCATGATTACTCCACCATAGATAATATCTTTATATTACAGTGTATTATCCAGAGATATCTCAGTAAGCGTAAGGGTAGGGTATATGGTTTGTTTTTGATTTTGCAAAAGCCTTTGACAGTGTCAACTGGATTAAATTATGGTCAGTACTAATCAAATGAGGCGTTTCTGACAAAATGATAAAAGCTATACACTCTATTAATACGGATGTTAAGGGTAGCGTTAATGTTTCAGAGTCCAAGAGGAGTACGTCAGGGTTGTGTGTTAAGCCCCCTTTTTTCGCGATGTTCATTAACGAACTAGCTGCTGAAGTTGAACAGAATTCTTGACCAGAAAGATGTTATAGAGATATTCCTGTTATTATTTACAGACGATATTATTCCAATCGCAGACACCATAGGGGGACTTCAGAAGCGTATTGAAGCACTTCCTGGTCAAGTCATTTCTCTAATGCTGGTTTACAGGGGAAACAATGTTTGAAATCTTAAATTCATTGATAAACTTACATCCTCTTCGACATGATTATATTTTAAAATATTTGATATGAAAATACTCCCAATTGTGCTCTATGGTTCCGAAGTCAGGGGTCCACACCGGAATGATGAAGTAGATTCCAGACACACATTGGCATTGACGCTTTCTGGGTGTCAAATCGACAATACCCAACAACATGGTTCGAGGTGAATGTGGGCGGTATCCATTATATCTTTATGCATACAAAAGAGGTATTGGTTATTGGATAAGATTATTGAGTATGTCCGTTTGTCGATTTCCAAAGAAATGTTATTATATGATGTTTCAGGCAGAAAGTAATGGTAAGGTTAATAGGATCTCAAAATGAAAATCTATATCGTTCAGTTTGGGTTTTGGCTCTGTATGGGAAAACCAGTGTATAAGTCATCCTCATTCGTTTTTGTCAGAATTTATGTCGCGTCTGAAATGTAGTTATGAACAGGATTGGCATAGCCTTCTGGATAAGGGTAGTAGATTTTTCTCGTATTCTCTATTCAAGGTATCCGTTTGGTACAGAGTTGTATCTCAGCTGTGTGACCGACATTAAATTGAGAGTGGCACTTGCTCGTTTTAGATGTTTTTCGCATCAGCTATGTGTTGAAACAGGGAGATACGCTAATATCCCACGTGACAGAACACAACTTTGTGTTTGTAATGCTGGGTATGTGGAGGACGAGTATCATTTGTTTTTAGTTTGCTCCGGTTAAAACAAGCTGCGGGTGGATCACTTACCATAGAAATATTGTGAATATCCGACCAAACAAAAATTTAAAATCATTTTGTCTACAACTGATTGTAAATAAATTGAACGTCTATCTATCTTTATCTATCAAGCGATGTCACTTTGTAGTACACGATTGACAGAACAATAACAGCTGTGTACATTACGTCCATTGTAATACAAAGGTAACTATGGGCCGATGGCCTACACTTACGAAATAAACCGAATTGAATACGATGACATGCATCAACCAAGTCAGCGAGCATGAGCACCCAGTCCCGTTTGTCGCCTCTTACGACAAGCATAGTCGCCTCTTACGGCAAACATGGGTTGCTGAAGACCAATTCTACCCCGGATCTTCAAGGGTGGAGCCAGTTAAAATACCGTCCTGGCGTGTGTTGTTTCTTTACATAAATACAGAATACTATGTGATGAAATGAAGAGACAAAGTAGATAACATATAAAATACTGATAGAGACAGGTAAGACCTAGAGCTACAGACAATGAAACCTGGATGCAGCGATACCTTGATCTTCATTACGACATGATGTCAATTACTGGATTGTCTGGTCAAGACTCGATTATCTACAAATATTTACATATATCTGTAATAGTGATGAGTGCGGCGTTAAACAACAAACAAACAAACAAACAAAGAAGACCAATTCTAACCCGGATCTTCATGGATTGTAAACTTGTAACACGCGAGGAACATGTCCCTAACATGACGTATCTTTCACCTGTTTCATGGCCACGAGGCCTGAAGTACGAAATAAACATGATTGATTTATTGATGTCTTATATACACGCACAACGGTCGAATAACCTTTCGAAAAACGTATGGCACTGCGCTAAAATTGATATTCTAAGTGGTCACTTTCAAAGATACTTCTTACAACTCAGAATGGTAGCGTCTGTTGAGGATGTTGTCAATAACAAACGATCATCTATTATATCAACCACATCACATTCCCAGTGTGATGGGTCTATTCATCGTCATGGATTCTTCACCTCAGAATGCCCAGTAAAACCAGTGAAATAAGAGTATAGAAATTATTCACGAACCACTTGTCGTTAATGTAAATGTAAATTGATGTTGGCGTATTTTCTGATGTGACAAGGACTTGGTCTATATCGTCAGAGTGTTGTCCCAATCAATAGTGTTTATCAATATTGCCAAATGATGTACGTACACGACGCCTAAAATAAGCCCATTTGTAGCGGACTGGGTCTGCGATAAGGAGCAGCGCTGGGACCATGTGGCTTTTTCCTTGGATGTCCTGTTTTCTGATAGTCCACCAAATCAAAGGTAACCATTGTTTTTAGCATAGATTTCCGGTCTTACCTTGATCAGGTGATCAGGAGTGTGGGCTGCACGTGCACACTATGCAAAGCGTGAAATTTGGCGGTGTGTTGCACGTGCATACCATACAAAGCGTGATATTTGGCGGTGTGTTGTACGTGCATACCATGCAAAGCGTGATATTCGGTGGTGTATCCATTCCATGCCATGTGTGATATTTGACTGTGTACCTCACGTGCATCCATGTAAAGAATGATATTTATTGAGTTGGTGTGTTAGAATGTAACGTCACATCAACAAAATATCAGCCATATCGTGACGAGAAGTTTTACATTACTAATACCTATCTTTAGACTTAATAAAAACCTTTCATCAACTAGAATATCACAGATTCGGTTTGAAATTAGTTGAAATAAACATGTGGGATAGGAGATAAAAAGGGGTGTCACAGATTTGTTGAGCGCTGCTTCGCAGCAGCATCGGCCATGGTGTTAACAATGATTCCAACATAGTCGGGTAACCAACAAAAGACGATGTCATATTGGCCAGTTGCGAGATAATGAAGTGGATGAGGGTGTTTACAAGGCATATTTGAATTGTTTATGTTTAGATTGGGTGTTGATATATTTTAGTGCTGTTAAAATGGCGTTTGCTTCTGTTGTGAATATGGTATTCTTATCTGGTAATCGTGAAGATACTGTTCTGGATGCAGTGACAGTGGCACTAGAAACTGTGCCACCATCCTTGGGTCCATGTGTAAATATAGATTTTATAAGTGCCCATCTGTATCAATGTGGGGGACTCCAGAACTCTGCTTCACACGTACCATGTGGGGAATTGAACCCGGGCCTTCGGCGTATTGAGTAACCGCTTCAACCACTTGGCCACCCAACCGTCCCCCTGGATCAAAGTTGGTTGGTTGGTTTGTTGTTTAACGTCGCACTCAGCAATATTCCAGCTATATAACGGCGGTCTGTAAATAATCGAGTCTGGACCAGACAATCCAGTGATAAATATCATGAGCATCGATCTACACAATTGGGATCGATTACATGCATCAACCAAATCAACGAGCCTGACCACCACCTGATTTCTGAAGACCCTGGCTCAAAAATTTGATGCGAGTGAAATATTAAAAGACGTACTTGTAAAACCTTCTAAACATGTTTCGCTTTAATTAACCTTACAAGTTTAATTCTCATGGATCAGTGTACCCTCACGTGTCATTCTCAACTCCCTGGGGAGTAAAGAACTCAAACTGCATCTAAGGTGCTAGAAGGTTAACACTCATGTCTTCATTCTGTCCACAAAAACTAGGAGTGACTGGGCCAATACTAAAAGCTCGTTTCCCGGTAAGTAAGTCGTGTGACATACACGTCCGTTCCTGTTTCAGCATCTAAGGAATTTACAGTCCACTACACCGTCCCGGATGTTGAGACGAATCAGGCTGACGCACAGGCTCTGTGCGCAGCATCCGGGTATCACCTCGCAACCATACCTGATGCGCAGACCATGGAGTTCCTTGAAGACTTTCTCATAGAGTAGGTAGTTGTATTGCTGATATGTGCGTGCGCTGAGCGAGTACGCATTTATGCCACTTGTTGTATGCGGAGTTAAACAACAAACAAATAAAACACTATTGTAAAAATGTTTTGGTAACAAAAGAAAGTATACACCTGTGTTTAATTGTGGCTAAAATGAACAATAAAAAATGATTATCAATGGTGATGTATTTGCTGCGGGTATCATGGTTGTGTTTTGATCTTTACGTTTGCAGTGTTCAGGCGATTGTTGTCAGCCTGGTAATATTTTGGTAAGGGTTGCAATAGTTTGGTCAAATCCAGTTTTCAAATGTTTACTTTCTTTTCCCCGGCAGTTAAGTCTGAATGCTTTGAATTGAGACTTAAGAAACTTCAAATAGATAGTCAAATAATTATTGAAAGGGTTATGTAGCTTTTTTTGTGTTTGATGTGAGCATTTACTTACTGACCAATGACTAGTCGGGAAAGTAACATAACCTGGGAGATGTTGACATGTTGTCTGATCTCAAACAAGCGGTTTCTTCTTTTGGAGAATCTGATAATAAACAAAGTTATCGGTATTTATTGAATTACGTCTATCAAAACAAAAGGATAGGGGTATCGACGTCAACTTTTGATATTTTGAAAAGCCATTTGTTTGTTGTGGAACGTCGCAGTCAACTAAAATTCAGCGGCCTGTAAATAATCGTGTCTGGGTCAGACTGGGTACGTTGACAGTCACGGCATTGCGCCAAACCCCTAATTGTCGCTTCCTAACACCAACATGTCGGTCACTGGGGACCTATTCCGACGCGGCAAAACAAACAACAGCAGTAAAAACAACAACAACAACTACAATGACAATACTACTACTAGCACTAATAAGAATAATAATAGTATTGTTGTTGTAGTTGTAGGTGTTGTTTTTGCTGCTACTACCACTACTACTACTAATCCTACTACTACTAAGACCCGTGAAGATTCCTATGCTTGTCGTAAAAGGCGACTAACAGGATCGGGTGGTCAGGCTCGCTGACATGGTTGATGCATGTCATCGATCCCTATTGCGTGGATCGATGCTCATGATATTAATCACTGGATTGTCTGGTCCAGACTCGATTATTTAACAGACCGCCGTCATATAGCTGGAATATTGTTGAGTGCGGTGTTCAACAACAAACAAACAAACAAACAAAACTACTAAGACCCGTGACGAACCGGGGTAGAATAGGTCTTCAGCAACCCATTCTTGCCGTCAAACGCGACTATGCTTATCGTAAGATCCGACTGACTGGATCGGGTGGTCAGGCTCGCTGACTTGATTGATACATGTCATCGATCCCAATTGCGTAGATCGATGCTCATGATGTCAGTCACTGGATGGTCTGGTCTAGACACGATTATTTACAGACCGCCGTCATATAGCCTGCATATTGCTGAATGCGGCGTTAAACAACAAACAAAACAATGGACAACCCAAGCTCCACATGGGGGTATCGGTGGTGAGAGTGTATTTCGTTCTGTTCTACCAGGTACACCTGCTGAATTTGCAATAAACTCACTGTACATGTTCTCCACTGTGTAGCGACGTCGGGTCTGCCTACTGCACTGATGCCTGGATAGCCCTCGAGTACGAAGCCAGCAGTGGGCAGTTCAAATGGCCGAATGGCGAAGAAGCGGAATACACCGACTGGTCTGGACTTTCTAGTGAACCAGATCAAATGAATGCTGGCGAAGTTTGTGTTCGGCTGGCATTGTTGTCTGCCGATGTTTATACTTGGAGGACAACAGCCTGTCACATGCCGTACTTTCCTATTTGCGAAAAATGTACGTATTAACCAGTGTTTTGAATGGGTACCCGGTAGGATGGGATGGCAATGTGGCTGTTAACCTTCTAGCGCCTGACAGGCAGCTTGGGCTGTATACGCAACAGGGAGCTGAGAATGATTCTTGAGTGCACACTGATCCAGTGACCGAGATAATAATATCGCTTTGAGCAATTATAAATGGCCGGTTATTATAATGATTATTATTATACACATTTCTGGGGGTTTTCTTACCATGTCGGTTTAGTACTATTGACCCAATTCACAGTCAGTCTGAAAGTTTGAGTTTGGAGCTACTGATTTTGTTTAAAATTTGAAATTTCTTTGGTGCTATTTAAGAAATTAACGACTCGTTGTACGATAAACAACGACCACGAGTCGTTTTTTTCATATATAAGATATCAATATGATGTAGAGCTCCTTAAAGGATGATGGTGAAATGTACGAGCTTCATAGATACCCATTCGTATTTTAATTATAATGACTCCCTGAATAGAATCCGACCTCGGCAATATCGGACCGTTTTATGCACAGGTGGGTACTCCCGCATATCCTCGCAGTCCTCATGTCAATTACCTGTACCTTTTCTCCCAATGCCGATTGTCATATGTCCACCCTTTTGGATGCGATCGTTTGTCCACCGCGCTCATCTTCGTTGCCGAGCAACACCTATGGGGGACAACTCACTATAGACACTCCCCTCTCAAAAATAACATCTTCCAATATTTGACGTAATCTAGTTGCGACCGCATGTTCGAATCTCCAGATGTGACGTCACTTTGCGTTCTTCATTGTTCTCTGCGATTTATCGCGTAGCTATCTTATATTATTACTTGCCCGTGAAGAGATCACCCGTTTAATAAACATACAGCTTTATTACACATTGTGTAATACCAAAACGCGTGCTTATGTACTCTCGGAACACGTTTCACGAACAAATATTGAAAGCTCTCAACATCCCTTGGCGTATTCAACGACATTGTGTGTGGAGATGATAGATCACTGAGAGGAGCTTATGCACACTCGATGACCCCAGCAACCTTGTTGCTAGGCTGACGTCACATGGCATTGTTTCGCCGATGGATCTTGCAACAAAATTCAACAAATTACGTCATCGGGTATTGTGACGTGATTGTAAACTTTGAGGTGCAAGGCCCCATCCACAAGGCGATCGTACTCTAGCGCAACGACAGTCGTTAGTCTAAGTTAAATTATGTGAGTTGTGATAGCCTTAGCACTACGATCATTTTGTGGGACGAACGCCTGAATTCTAAAGGTGGACCATTGTATGATATTAGATTCATACGTTTCAACTTTTGATTGTTTGAAGTATTATTCTGTTAAACTCAATTGGATTATGCCATGGATCGTGTAGGCGTCAGCCTATTTACACTCAACAGTATAATTCTAAAAACATTATAAATGACAAGTAATAAATAAAATACTAAACTCGCTCTCGTGTAAAACCAATTTTATGAAACTCGTGAATAGTTGTGGTATCTGACTCGCTTTCGCTCGTCAGATACCAGAACTATTCACTCGTTTCATAAAATTGGTATTACACGGGAGCTCGTTTAGTATTCTATATTTTACGTATAACGTCTCGGAGTTCGAAACAATGGTATGACGTCACGTTCATCAGAAATAACACTGACGATATGACGTCATTACATAGGCAACGTTGTACTCGAACAGTCGGTAGTGTCCTGATACATCCATAGTATGGATGAAGTTGCCAATACAGTGAAAAGGGAGATGCACACACATGCTTCTTCCAAACCCCCTACCCCTTATCATCAAACGGCCACCCGTGAAGACCCGGGGTAGAATAGGTCTTCAGCAACCCATGCTTGCCGTAAAAGGCGACTATACGCGTCGTAAGAGCGACTGACAGGATCGGGTGGTCAGACTCGCTGACATGGTTAATGCATGTCATCGATCCCAATTGCGTGGATCGATGTTCATGATGTCAGTCACTGGATTGTCTGGTCACGCTCGATTATTTAACAGACCGCCGTCATATAGCTGGAATATTGCTGAGTGCCGCGTTTAACAACACACAAACAAACAAACAAATACAAACGGCCAATCATTACTAACTACAGTATCAAACGCGCTCTAGACATTGTGTCTGATCATTGTTTTGTGTGAAATATACCGTCTCAAACATCAGCTGACCATATCAGGAGATGTGTAGCTGGTATTATGCCTGTAGTCCTCGCTACTTGAAATAGAATCACGAAATATCGCGATAATTAATTAACGAAAATAGCTGCTGGTGTCCTGATAAGTGAACACAAGCAATTCCTGCGGCAAGGAATATTTGTTACAGTAATGACAAAATGTGCTAAGTGTGCCTTTCAAGAAATAGCGATAAACTTGAGTTTTGATCAGGTGTTTTAGAACAGTACAGTAACTGGAACATATGCACACATCGTTAATAAGTAATGGTGATATTTCGTGATTATATACCTCCAAACATGGTAACATGGTTTATTATTCTAGCATATTTTATAACAGTACATTAACTTTAAAGTAACATAAATACATTGATTGCCATAATCAGCAGACAGATAGAGGCTTGCAGTTTAGCGAGTCTTTTTCATGCAGCTCCATCCAATAAACAATGTAATATTGACGTATTATTCCTGGAGAAAATGACCAGAAGTGATGAGCCATACTTGTATTAATCATGTGTTCTGTTCTCTTCACAGGTATAACAAACTACATCGACCTCGTCCCCAGCCTCAACTTCGTCAACACGACGATGCTCGACATCATCCAAGTAGCCTCCCCTATAGAGTGCGCTGCTAGGTGCATGGAATTGTTCCAGTGTGACAAGATGACGTATGTCAACCACCAATGTTCCATCTACTCCTACAACATAGCCACGTGTTCCACCATGCAACTGAAGATAGACCTCTAGCAAAAAATGTTCTCGGATGTGTTACTGATGGACATATTTTCGCTGTACAGAGTTGCGACCTTTCCGTGTGCCAGAACACTATGACCATAGGTTCGAATCCCAGGTTCAGTCTGATGATATTTCCAGGTTTGTCAGCACCATACCTGTGCTCGTGGGTAAACGTCGGATCCTGCGTCATTCCTGGCTTGTCAAGTTAACACGTTGTGATATAACTGAAATACTGTAGTTCAAAACGGCGTTAATCTCATTTCTTTCGAATCCCCCAAGAGAACAATCTAATTTGTACGACATTTTGAAAAGGAAACTTTTCAAAGTCTCCTATAAGATGTACATGTGTTTTTTTTTAATAATTCAAAATTATATCAAGCATACTGTACCATGACGTGTTGAATGGGGCATCCTTGTCATATGCATGGAACAGTGCTTAGTGTGGCGTTCAACAAGAATAAATCATATACACACCTAGAAGTTCAAGTTGTCGTGTAAATATATATAAGTTTGAGTATCTACCATGGTATTTTATCCTGTGGGAATCTTGCTAGTAGTAGTAGTAGTAGTAGTAGTGGTAGTAGTAGTAGTAGTAGTAGTGGTAGTAGTAGTAGTAGTAGTAGTAGTAGTAGTAGTAGTAGTAGTAGTAGTAGTAGTGAGTGAGTGAATATGGTTTTACGCCGCTTTTAGCAATATTCCAGCAATATCGCGGCGGGGGACACCAGAAATGGGCTTCATACATTGTACCCATGTCGGGAATCGAAACGGGTCTTCGGCGTGACGAGCTTACGCTTTAACCACTAGGCTACCCGACCGCCCAAGTAGTAGTAGTAGTAGTAGTAGTAGTAGTAGTAGTAATAATAATGGGAGGGCTTGGTTAGATGATAGAATTGTCTTGTGCACTCGTCTTGTGAAGCAAGTAAAGACTCATGATGAAAACAATGCATTCCACAGTTTTCTTAAACGAGCCAAGGATGTGGGACATAATCATATACTGGACCGCAAAAGAAACGTCACCCCAAGTAACATTGCATGAAAAGTTATTGGGTAATTTTTGTCAAAGTTTCTAAAATTTAACATTACCTTGTCCAGAAAAATGAAATTTGATGATAAAAAAACAAAGCAGATGACAATAAAACCGATCGCCCATACGCATCATGGCAACGGCCATGGTAGCCCGATGCACGTGAGTTCCGTGCAAATTGAAATGCGCACTCGTTCCCCCATTTCTTGCCCTATAAAAATCCACCCAGATCGGATAACATTCATTCGTTATTAAATTGCTACCACATGCCAAGATTGACAACAAATCAGCGACACCAAGCCCTTGGACGATTACAAGTTGGACAAACCACCCGACAAGTAGCTAATGCATTTCAAGTCCACGTAAGGACCATATACAGGCTCCAGCAACGGTACCAGACCACCAACACTACAGATGACCGACAACGTAGTGGAAGACCAAGGGTCACCACCAGACGTCAGGATTGTGCGACAGCATCTTCAAGATTACTTTGTTACTGCTGTGGAAACTGCTCGACAGACCATGGGGAACAAACAAGCGACACATAAGTGCGAAAACGTGCGTCGACGATTGACGAGCAGACCCTTCCACTGTCACAGGCCACACCGAGGACCCATTCTGACACCACGTCATCGTCGGGACCGTCTTCAGTGGGCAACACAGCACCAGCATTGGCGCCACCAGCAGTGGAGAAGAGTCCTCTTCTCAGACGAGAGCAGTTACTGTATCTAAACAGCAGATGGCAAAGAGCCTGGCGACGCCGTGGTGAACGTTATTCGGATGCTTGTGTTGTTGAGAGAGATTCGTGGGGTTTTCCGGGCATCATGGTGCGGGATTGAATTGGTCTTGCACAGAGGGTTGGCCCTGTGGTCTTCCAGAACATCGGTCCAGGGAGAGGCAATGGTGCCACAGCAGCTCGGTACAATGATCAAGTCTTAAGACCACACGCAATACCTCATTTGGCACGTCGCCGCAACTACGAGTTTCAGCATGATAACGGCCGTGCCCATACTGCGAGAGCAACAAGAGACTTCCTCCAGCAGAATGGCATCAGAATCATGCCGTGTCCTGCCCTCAGTCCCGATTTAAATCCCATTGAGCACCTGTGGGACGAGATTCAAAAACTTCTGAATGACGTCCGACCAAGGCCGACAACTGCAGCTGAACTGCGTCAGGCGTTCCTCAAGTGCCTATGGCCTCCATCAACCGCCTCATCCATTCCATGTATCGACGTTGCACGGCAGTTATCAATGCACATGGCGGACACACGAGATACTGACTTGTGATGCCATTTTCTCACAGACTAGTGTTGTGTTTCACTTTAAGAACATTTGACACTTTAATTTCAACCTTGATGATCAGTTTTGCCAAGTTTCATCGTTTTAATATGTCTCAAAGTATGTGTTACAGTGTTTGGACAAATAAGGTTTCTCATATATTTATCCTTGGTGACGTTTCTTTTGCGTGTCAGTATATAATCGCAATGTCAATGTTGATATTGTTGATGGTTCCGTACTGCTTGGCGGTACAGAAACGAGTATCAGACAAGAGAAAAGCTATATCAAATCGGCACAGACTCAGTTTTTCAAGGAGAGACTATCTGAACGACCACTGCACCGAGTTTATGTGCAGTGGTTTGAGAGGATCAGCAACTCTGCAGAGTCCTTGCTTGGATGAGTCGGCTGGCCTGAAAAGTGAAACAGAAGGCTTTCTGTTTGCTGTTCAGGAACAGTCATTCGAATGTATGATTTTGCATCAAAATGTAAATATAAAATTAGATTATGCAATAAATTTAATGAGACTGTCCACATTGTAACACATTGTCAGTGGATGCCCAGCTTTGGCACAAACACAGTATCTTAAGCCACATGATGGAGTGACTCGATCCATTTATTAACGTCTTCGCCATGCTTGTGGTTTTGACACAGAGGTCCCAATATAAATACAAATATTCTGTGGAATAGGCCAGTATTCAGCCTCAGACCTATCCAGGCCAACAAACCTAATCTTGTCCATCATCATAAACCAATGAAATCATTTATATCATTGAACTTTTCGTCCCTTTTGATACTAATGTGATTGACAAGATTCAGGAGAAACATGGCAAATATGCAGACCTCGCTTTTGAAATGTTATGCTTGCATCCCAAGTACCAAGTTGTCCGTCTACCCATTATTCTCAGTGCTTCAGGTTTGGTACCTCCCAATCTGTTGACTGACATTGGGAGAGTACCCGGGTTTGCTTCCAGGAATACAACCCTTCTGACAATCTGGGTAATACAGAAGGCTGCAGTGTTGGGGAGTCTTCACATTCTCCGAAAAGTTCTGGGTGGGTTCGACTGGGTAGCGCTTCCTGGGAGAAGTCCCATTCGCCGTCTAGGCTGCGTGTATAGAGAGCGCAAGGGCCCTGAGCTGATGATGAGCCTAACCAGCCTGACTGTGCCAGGATCACCCAAACCCTCTTTTCTGCCTTTATTTAATTTAACCTGTAAATGATAATAATATGAAGAACAAGAAGAAGAAGAACGGTAAGCGGGAGTTCGATCCTGGCCGCGTTATACCAAAAAGACGTTTAAAGATAGCACTTGGTGTTACCCTGCCTGGCGCCCGGCATTACGGGGCTTAAACAAGGACTGGTCGGCTCAGGATGTCGAGACATTAGTCCGGACTAGTGCAAGCAGCCACACACACACATGTGCATGCAAGTCGCTATAAAAGTGCAATAATCTTGGAGGCGACGTTAAACTCAATTTCACCTCTCCTTTTATTTAATTGTTTTCGGAATCAATGTCTTCTGTCACCAGGCAGCATTCTTCTGGGTGCGGTGAGGTGGCCAAGTTATTCAGAGATATATGACCTGTGTGAGATTGCGCTCATCAGCAACATTAGCCCATTCCGCCGTCGTGATGGTGCAAAAATACAGCTAATGGATGCTTATATTGTATTTTATCCGAAGAGTGAGTGAGTTTCGGTTTTACGGCGCTTTTAGCAAAATTCCAGCAATATCACGGCGGTTGACACCAGAAATTGGCTCAACATGTTGGGAATCGAACCTGGGTCCTCGGCGCGACGAGCGAACGCTTTAATCACTAGGGTACCCGACCGCCCCTTTTATCCGAAGAGGATTGTTTTATCACAATAACTGAATGTAGAAGGAAAATCAACATGTTTACCACTTTAATAAAGCACTTGTGAAGCGATACTTAACTTTACTTCAATAATAACGCCATCAGGAAGATAAGATCCTACATTGTTCTTTAACCTTAGCTTCTTCGTAGCGAGTTGACTGACCTTGAGGACAAACATCGCATTGTTTGTATCCCGGCGTGCATAGGCACAGGGTTCAAGGCCGTCTGGTGAATATCTTCCCGTTCCCCAAATACCTGTAAGACAGAAATTATGTATTTAAAATTAAATTGTTTCAGTGAAATCAGGAAGTGGACAACAATTCGGCCGTCACTATCATCTGATCGTGAGATAGTGGTGAAGACTAATGTGAAGACTAATGTGAAGACTAATGTGAAGACAGGCTTCAGCATCAGTACCCTAGTTGCTATTGTATTGCACATTAACAGTTGAAGTGGTCAAGGAATCTGAAAGATCGCTCCGTGTCTTTGTTCTGGTGATGATCGCTTGTGCTCGAAATCATACAAAAAACCCTTCAGAATCTTTATCACCATGGACAACGACATGTAACAACATACACTGTAACGACACACTGTAGCTCCACAGAGTAACAATTAGCTGTAACCTGACACTGTAACATCATACTCAAAGCGAGGCTTCCGACCCATAGGGGTTCACGTCCTGCTTGTACCTCCGTGATATGGTTTGAAGATATTTTTTTCTTAATGAAATGGATTTGTCTTAATGCCAATGGTTTGTCTTAATGCAGCTTATGGGGTAGAATAGGTTTTCAGCAACCCATGCATGCCTCATAAGGCGACTATGCTTGTCGTAAGAGGGACTATGCTTGTCGTAAGAGGCGACTAACGGGATCGGGTGGTCAGACTCGCTGACTTGGTTGACGCATGTCATCGATCCCTATTGCGTGGATTGATGCTTATGATGTCAATCACTGGATTGTAGGTCCAGACTCGATTTTTTACAGACTGCCATCATATAGCTGAAATATCGAAATATATAACAACAAACAAACTAACTAACTTCACGCATCTTCAATTCAAAGACATGAATACGTATTGCATGGCATACCAAATATAGACAATTAATGTCATATACAAATATTTGCTAATATCGGACCCTAATTTATTACCATCAGTTAAGCAAGTACAAAATCATTAGATTATGAGTAGATAATTGAACTATGAGTCCCTCTTGAAAAATTGATTCTGTGATAAATGTGTGTACAGAATTATTTCTGTGTTTCTACAACTTTTTCAGCATTACGATACAAAGCTGTTTTTATATCATACCAATGTGAATAGTAATACGTATTATTTCTAATAATGCGTGATTTGGACACACAGGTAGGTAATGAATAATTTCCATAATTATCGCCACAAGAGCAGGATAGGTCATTGAAAAAAAAATCATTTTTAGGTGAATTTAAACCGCTACAACCTAATCTGAGTCGAGAATTTATTGCTTGGCAGAATCTTTTTTTCCAAAATTGGCATCAAATCCACATTTATGTTCCAATTTTGGAGTGATCATGTCTGTAAAAGTACATAAAGATTGTACTGATTATATATCTTCTGGTAAAGAGTTCTAACGTTCTACAGTACTAGGCAGGAACGATTTTATGATTTCAAGATGATGTTCTGGCGTTAATAGGTTTCATTTCTGTAGAATTTCTTAATTTGTAAGGGTTACCCGCTGATACATAATCATGAACAATATTACATAAATGTATGTCATCTATATTGTCGTCCATTCTATGAAATGTGTCAGCTTCTGTATCCAGGGATATAAAACTTGTTTCAGCATCCACTTTACTGTGACTCGTACATCTCGTTTCCCAACATAATTCCCCCGACAAGTAACCACGTGTGACCCTTTCCACAATGCTATCTATGTTGGACTTTCAAAATTGCATTTATAAAAAAAATATTTTATTGTTTCTGGTTGTTGTTTTCTGGATTGATCTTCATCTGCCACTGATTTGCCCACAGTGAATTTGTTTCTATATTATTATTTAAACGTGTTGTTGTTGTAATTGCGTCATCAATTATTGCGTAAAGTGATATATTGTCTGCGAATGGTCACACATTACAATCAACTTATGACTCTGTCCAAAAGTGCCTCTGTTCACCCAGCAGGAAACGGGTGCCCGATATGTGAAGGTGGATGTAAAAACTCTCTGGCGCCAGTAGGCAGCTTTGGTTGTATACTCCCAAGGGAGTTGAGAATGATAGCTGAAATCCAAACGGATCCACTGGTCGTGGAACAAAAAAATCGCATCTGAGCAGAAACTAGTACATGGATTCCTGCGGTATACAAATGTATAATAAACATTAAATAAATATTTAAAAGATAATCCCAGTAATACGCACATAAATATGACATTAGTTTCGCCTTATCAAGCAAAGATAAATAATTTATCTTTCTTTCCTATGTTCATGGGGGTTTATAGTCACTTAAGTAACATAATACGAGACAATGATCGCTACTTACAGGGTCTAGAGCACATGAAGAACACACATTACTATAATTAAAAACAAATATTAATTCTATGCGAGTGATCAGTAATCCTTGCTGGTTCAATAATAAATTGAATAATTTGAATAATTAAATTGAATAATTTGAATAATTACATGAAATAATTTAAATACTTAATTGACATTGCGTGGTCGGTATCCATTTTGTTCCGAATCTGTTTGTTTCAGGTTAAAACTCCATGTCACTCATGTTACAGGTCCGTGTCTGCCTGGAACGTCTTCCTCTGATGGCCTTCAACCCTGTACTCCTTGCCCCCGGGGGTCGTATCAAAGCTCGCTGGTAAAAAACAAACTGTGGCGTTTATAATAATAATTACAATGATGTATTGCGCCAAATTCTCACACTAAAGCATGCTCAAAGTGCTACATTATTAAAACATTATTATGGATCAGTGTGTAGCTGATATTCAATACCAGGGGTACACGGGAGATGGAAACAACAGAACAATATCAGGGATACACGGGAGATGGGAAACAACAGAACGATGTCAGGGGTACACGGGAGATGGGAAACAACAGAAGAATATCAGGGGTACACGGGAGATGGGAAACAACAGAACAATATCAGGGATACACGGGAGATGGGAAACAACAGAAGAATATCAGGGGTACACGGGAGATGGGAAACAACAGAACGATATCAGGGATACACGGGAGATGGGAAACAACAGAAGTATCTAAGGGGTACACGGGAGATGGGAAACAACAGAACAATATCAGGGGTACACGGGAGATTGGAAACAACAGAACAATATCAGGGGTACACGGGAGATGAGAAACAACAGAACAATATCAGGGGTACACGGGAGATGGGAAACAACAGAACAATATCAGGGATACAAGGGAGATGGGGAAACAACAGAACAATATCAGGGATACACGGGAGATGGGAAACAACAGAACAATATCAGGGATACTGGGAGATGGGAAACAACAGAACAATATCGGGGATGTACGGGAGATGGGAAGCAACAGAACAATATCAGGGGTACACGGGAGATGGGAAACAACAGAACAATATCAGGGATGTACGGGAGATGGGAAACAACAGAACGATATCGGGAAGAGACGGGAGATGGGAAACAACAGAACGATATCAGGGATACTCGGGAGATGGGAAAGAACAGAAGAATTTCAGGGGTACACGGGAGATGGGAAACAACAGAACAATATCAGGGATACACGGGAGATGGGAAACAACAGAAGAATTTCAGGGGTACACGGGAGATGGGAAACAACAGAAGAATTTCAGGGGTACACGGGAGATGGGAAACAACAGAAGAATTTCAGGGGTACATGGGAGATGGGAAACAACAGAACAATATCAGAGATACACTGGAGAAGGGAAACAACAGAAGAATATCAGGGATACACGGGAGATGGGAAACAACAGAACAATATCAGGGATGCACGGGAGATTGGAAACAACAGAACGATATCAGGGATACTCGGGAGATGGGAAAGAACAGAACGATATCAGGGATACACGGGAGATGGGAAAGAACAGAACAATATCAGGGATACACGTGAGATGGGAAACAACAGAAGAATTTCAGGGGTACACTGGAGAAGGGAAACAACAGAACAATATCAGGGATACACGGGTTATGGGAAACAACAGAACAATGTCAGGGGTACACGGGAGATGGGAAACAACAGAACAATATCAGGGGTACACGGGAGAAGGGAAACAACAGAACAATATCAGGGATACACGGGTTATGGGAAACAACAGAACAATGTCAGGGGTACACGGGAGATGGGAAACAACAGAACAATATCAGGGGTACACGGGAGATGGGAAACAACAGAAGTATCTAAGGGGTACACGGGAGATTGGAAACAACAGAACAATATCAGGGGTACACGGGAGATGGAAAACAACAGAACAATATCAGGGGTACACGGGAGATGGGAAACAACAGAAGTATCTAAGGGGTACACGGGAGATAGGAAACAACAGAACAATATCCCTCACTCCCTCTAATGGGGACTGCCGGGTAGCCTAGTGGTTAAAGCGTTCGCTCCTCACGCCGAAGTCCCGGGTTCGGTCCCCGACATGGGTACAATGTGTGAAGCCCATTTAAGTTGTCCCCGCCGTGATATTGCAGGAATGTTGCTGAAGCGGCGTAAAATCATACTCACTTACTTATAAACGTTGCGTGGACTTTTCTGAAAAGAATTATACTTCTATGCTGTTTAGGGTTTCAACTTATAATTAGAACGTGTTCGTGTGTTGAATGACGTCATGACAGTAATACATGTATAAATTCCAATAGGCGAGATGTTGCATATCTGTGCAGTATTCACTGTAGTCGAGTTTTTGTATACACGATGCCTTCGTTGAGTCAGTAAGAAAAGATCTGTAAAAACATTTGTGTACGCACGCTGAAAAAGCCACATTGGGTAATTATGTTAAGTGTTCTTATACTTTAGGATTAACTAATTTCTTCATACGTATTTGCATGCAAGCAGACCCGCGAAGATCCGGGGTAGAATATAGGTCTTCAGCAACCCATGCTTGTCGTAAAAGGCGACTATGCTTGTCGTAAGAGGCGACTCACTTGTGTGTGTGTGTGTGTGTGTGTGTGTGTGTGTGTGTGTGTGTGTGTGTGTGTGTGCGTGCGTCCGTGCGTGCGTGCGTGCGTGCGTGCGTGTGTGTGTGTGTGTGTGTGTGTGTGTGTGTGTGTGTGTGTGTGTGTTGTTTAACGCCTCACTCAGCAACATTCCAGCTATGCGACTGCGATCTGTAAATAATCGAGTCTGGACCGAACAATCCAGTGATTTACATCATGAGCATCGATCCAATTGAGATACGATGACATGCATCAACCAAGACAGCAAGCCTGACCACCCGATCCCGTTAGTCGCCTCTTAAGACAAGCATAGTTACCTTTTACAGCAAGCATGGGTTGCTGAATACCTGTTTTACCCCGGATCTTCACGGGTCTACTCTCTATACAGATGACATTATTACATATGGAAATTATTATCTATATATTACCTTAAATGTTCCCTCGATGGATTAATCACCGCCGAAAGCATCGCACAACCCACCCATGCACTCACTCATCCTTCATGAGATAAATATTCCTCTTTTTGATGTAATTTCCTCTTTTAATTTACTTCTTTTTTTAATTGTGTCAGCGTTATAGTGGTAAAATATTTCACAAAAAGGATCATGCATTTTCAGAAAAACCCGCTCAGCACACGACTCCAATGGTTTCATCTTAGTGCGTCGATACGCTTGGACAAGATATCCGTAATTGAAGTATACTCGCAACTTCGTCAGGTTTGGTGTGCTGGAATTCCCAAGTGGTGCAATGTATGTGCAAGCTTTTACACGTGAATATTGTTATTGAAATTTAACGAGTAAGAGACTGGTTTTAAAATTTATCATATATTTCGACCAAAAAAGGCGTAGAAAAATCAAACATACAACATTCATTTTGAAATGTTGATAATCCAAATTTCAACGTGGTTACGACGGGTTCTCATCTTACAAGCTATGCCATGTGTTCTGTGTTTATACACCGAATTTCAGACACGGGTATCAAGCTGCTGCCTTTGCTTGCACAACATCTATCCGTGAGCAAGTTACAAACTCGGCTGAACTGAAGGCATAGATCGACTATGCAGCTGAAATGTGACTGAACACAGTTACCACTAGGCTAAACAACACTCAAAACGCGGCATTGTGGGCGTCTATTAATGAAAATTAACACAAAGTTCCATTTGTCGTGAGGTCTAGAAACAGGTGCTATTGAATATGTTCACCGTTATTTTCGTTCAAGGACCCAAGGGCTATGGATCGAGTTAGGGTAACCTTCCCTAATTTTTCTTGAGATGTATCCAGGTTTGACAGTACTAATGTGTGGCGAACAGATTTTATAATAGCATCGACTAGTACTATAGTAGTAGACATTTACCTGATGAACAGAAACTAGCGCTCACCTAGATCTGTAGTTGCCTGTTTAGTTGTAACAAGTAGCACAGGCCTATAGCCTTCTCTCCATGTACAAGGATTGAGGCAATTAGTGCTGGGACGGTAACTGGGGGACTCGGGTCGGGGGACTCGTGAATAGGTCTTCAGCAACTCATGCTTGCTGTAAAAGCCGACTATGCTTGTCGTAAGAGGCGACTAACGGGATTGGGTTGTCAGGCTTGCAGACTTGGTTGATGCATGCAATCAATCCCAATAGCATGGATTGATGCTTATGATGTCAATCACTGGATTGTAGGTCCAGACTCGATTATTTACAGACCGCCGTCATATAGAGGGAATATTGCTGAGTGAGGCGTAAACAACAAACAAACAAACTCAGGTCGGGTGGGTCCTGAATAGGACCTGGGTACCCACAGTACTACCCGGACCCGTGGTTAGTCATGTGTTGTATTGTTTAATGACAAAAACTTGCTATAGCTCAGTGGTTACACTACAAGTCGCTAATGTTCACATTTCTTCCTAACCAACATCAGTGTACCCATGATCAGATCGTTTGATACATGTATCTAAACAGTTTTTGCCAGGGCTGCGGTAAAACAATTTCCAATGGGACATTTTGTTCCCACATCTTGAGACAGACCTACAGTGGGTGATAGGGTGATAGGGGGTCGGGTACCTGGGTAGTAAATTTGGACTTATCCCAGTCTTAGAGGGAATCATGCATAACCATGTCCATTACTTGTTACAGAAATAATTAGACCAGAAACATTTATAGTACCAGATGCCACATGCCATATCAATTTAGGTTGTGTGATGCTTCCTCATAATAGTATTGGGCCGGTGGGGAATTCTAGTGGTTAAGCATTCGCTCGTCACATCGAAGGCCCAGGTTGGATTCCCAACATGGGTACATTGTGTAAAGCCAGTTTCTGGTGTCCCCCACACTGACATTGTTGGCGTGTTTATAGCGACATAAAATCCAACTAATTCACTCACTAACTCATTATAGTATTGTTCATGATATATGTGGGAATATATAATTAAGACAATGTTTGTCTTCACAATTCACGAAACCAGTTTCATTTTGGCTCTCGGGTAAAATCAGTATTGCATGACTCTGCGTAAAACAACATTCACTCACTTAACTCTGGTTGTGTCTGTTTGTCAAATCTGAAGAACCTATGACAATCTGGAACTGTGTGATTTGAAATTGTTGTAGGGGTTGAAGTGACGCCATATTCAACTAAAGATGGCGGCGACGTTTTGTGAGATAGACATTGAGGACCTGGTGTTCTATGAGCGGTGTGGCGGCGGCACATTTGGCAGCGTGTATCGGGCGCTGTGGAAGTCGCAGGACATGGTCGTGGCTGTCAAGAAACTTCTCATGCTCGAGAAGGAGGTAGGACTGAAAACTTGCCTTTCAAATAAATCACACATAATTACTAGACTCAGGGTCCTGTTCCCGAAAGCGATTGTTTCGCTACGACAGTCATAACCTATGTTAAGGTATGGAGTTACGATCACTTTGTGGAACGGGACCTAGCATGCAAAGCATAGTTTATGTTTGCACATGTCAGTGTTTGGACTAAGGGGGTCCTAGGGTTTGTGCCAGTAGTATTTGCATCTTGGGACCCCCTCATTCTTCAACATTGACTGTCAGCACAATGACAAGGACCCCCAGACTTGCATGGTTACTTCATGCTTAAACACTGTGTGTTAGTCAGATTCAAGATAGTCCATGCCAAACAGGAAATACTGCAGTGAATGCCAGTCATTATTGTTCAGTGTGCATGGTTGTAATGGTAAATTGGATGTGAAATGGTTTCAGTAAGACAAGTAACCAATTCAAGATTTTACAAACCATAACCTTCCCTATTGGGAACAGTAAAAAAACTTCTGAATTTATTAACCATAATTTTCACAAGATTTTATTGTTAATATAAGACAGTTACCGGTATTAGATGAGCATAATATTTATGAGATTCAAAGATCTGTGAAGAGCCGTGTTAGAATACCGTATGTCTTCAGCAACCCATTTTTGCTGTAAAATGCGACTATGCTTGTCGTAAGAGGTGACTAACGGGATTTGGTTGTCAGGCTCGATGACTTGGCTGATGTATTTCCTCGTATCCCATTTGCTTATGTCAATGCTCGGGCTGTCAATCACCAGATTGTCTGGTCCAGACTCGATTATTTTCAGACTGCAATCATATAGCTGGGATATTGCTGAGTGCAGCGTTAAACAACAAACAACAACTAGTCTCAAGCTAGTGGCTGAAGTGACGTTTATTACATGCTGTTTGTTTTCTGTCAAACAAACTTCTAAGAAACATGACGTTGTATTCATGCTATTAACAAAGCCATGTCCTGCTATCTTGTTTCAGGCCCAGGTGTTGAGTGTTGTCAGCCATCGGAACATCATCCAGTTCTATGGTGCTGTCACTGTTGACCCCAATGTGTGCCTTGTTACTGGTAGGTTACCATGGTTACGTGAAATGCCGGCAATCTGTCATTTGTGGTATATGATGGTGGATCAGTTCAGTGTTGTAGAAGGTGTTGATGTTGCAGATTTAAATTTTCACTGCAGGTTTCAATTGGTGTTCAACTGCAGTTGCTTGAGACCCGTGAAGATGCGGGGTAGAATAGGTCATCAGCAACCCATGCTTGCCGTAAAAGTCGACTATGCTTGTCGTAAGAGGCGACTAGCGGGATCGGGTGATCAGACTCGCTGCCCTGGTTGAAGCATGTCATCGATTCAAATTGCGTGGATCGATGCTCATGATGTAAATCACTGGATTGTCTGGTCCAGACTTGATTATTTACAGATCGCCGTCATATAGCTTGAATATTGCTGAGTGCGGCGTTAAACGGTGGTGACTTTGAATCGTGTGGTTGGACTGAGTTATTGCGTGTCATTGTACCTCAAAGGTGTGGATTATTGCTCACACTGTCAAGCATTTGTTTGTCTGGTCCAGATTCATTTATTGACATTTGCAGAGCTTGAGCCAATAGCGCCTTTCTTACAATGCTAAGTTTTGTGGATAAAAATGGCTTACCGGAGAGGGAGACGCAAGCAGACGGGTATACTTCTAGTCACATAGTTTTAAATGATTTTCAGGGATTGTTACGAAACAGCTTTTAAGTAAAATACCCAAATGTCAAGAAACAGGTTGGTAAAACAAATTTTAATACCCTCTAAAACTTGTGGATACTTAATCAAAATGAAACCCCTGGGTAAAATACCCAAATAACCAAAAGCTGTCTCTAGCTCTGCATTTGTGATCAATGTGTCATCTTCTCTATGTCTTCATACTGGCAACATTTGTTTTATATTTTACTTTTGTAAAAATTTAAACTTTGACAAGTCTTTATGAATCTCCTCAAAAGCGTTAAGAAACAGAAATCTTAAACTTTGTGATACTTTGACCACAACTTGACTTGGTTTTGTTCAGGGTATAGAATAGGACAAATCTTTTGGGGGTTGATTATTGTTAAGATACGTATCCTGTGTATTTCACTGCATTCTACCCTGAGATGAAAATGTGGGTGTTTAGAGCAAGCACCAGTGCACATCATCTCCACTGTGTCGCTCTTTATCTTCTCAGAATATGCCCCCAACGGTTCTCTCTATGCCTACCTCACTAACCCTGAAAATCAGCTGGATTTTCAACAGATTCTCACCTGGGCCAAGGAAATTGCCACAGGTAAGTCACAGACTGCAGTCATGTTGGTAAAAAAGATGCAATAATTCTAAATAAAAGGTTTCTGCAAACTTGTCGTAAAAGATAATGTTTAAGTGGTGTGACCTATCCTGTGTTCCGCAATTCAGATACTGCAGTCAAATACCTATGCACTGCTCTTGTACTTCCCATGTAAACATTCTGGTGGGTGGGTCTCTCATCACTTCCTTTGTAAACGATCCGAGGGTGGGTCTCTCGCCACTTCCCATGTAAACGTTCTGTTGGTTGGGTCTCGTCACTTCCCATGTCAACGATCCAAAGGTGGGTCTCTCGCCACTTCCCATGTCAACGATCCGAGGGTTGGTCTCTCGCCACTTCCCATGTAAACATTCTGTTGGTTGGGTCTCTCGTCACTTCCTATGTAAACGATCTGAGGGTGGGTCTCTCGCCACTTCCCTTGTAAACATTCTGTTGGTTGGGTCTCTCATCACTTCCTATGTAAACGATCCGAAGGTGGGTCTCTCGCCACTTCCCATGTCAACGATCCGAGGGTTGGTCTCTCGCCACTTCCCATGTAAACATTCTGTTGGTTGGGTCTCTCGTCACTTCCTATGTAAACGATCTGAGGGTGGATCTCTCGCCACTTCCCATGTAAACATTCTGTTGGTTGGGTCTCTCATCACTTCCTATGTAAACGATCCGAAGGTGGGTCTCTCGCCACTTCCCATGTCAACGATCCGAGGGTTGGTCTCTCGCCACTTCCCATGTAAACATTCTGTTGGTTGGGTCTCTCGTCACTTCCTATGTAAACGATCTGAGGGTGGGTCTCTCGCCACTTCCCATGTAAACATTCTGTTGGTTGGGTCTCTCGCCACTTCCCATGTCAACGATCCGAGGGTTGGTCTCTCGCCACTTCCCATGTAAACGTTCTGTTGGTTGGGTCTCTCGCCACTTCCCATGTAAACGATCCGAGGGTGGGTTTCTCGCCACTTCCCATGTAAACGTTCTGTTGGTTGGGTCTCTCGTCACTTCCCATGTCAACATTCTGGTGGGTGGGTCTCTCGTCACTTCCCATGTAAATGTTCTGTTGGTTGGGTCTCTCATCACTTCCCATGTCAACATTCTGGTGGGTGGGTCTCTCGTCACTTCCCATGTCAACATTCTGGTGGGTGGGTCTCTCGCCACTTCCCATGTAAATGTTCTGTTGGTTGGGTCTCTCGTCACTTCCCATGTCAACATTCTGGTGGGTGGGTCTCTCGTCACTTCCTATGTAAATGTTCTGATGGGTGGGGCTCTCGTCACTTCCCATGTAAACGTTCTGTTGGTTGGGTCTCTCGTCACTTCCCATGTAAACGTTCTGTTGGTTGGGTCTCTCGCCACTTCCCATGTCAACATTCTGGTGGGTGGGTCTCTCGTCACTTCCCATGTCAACATTCTGGTGGGTGGGTCTCTCGTCACTTCCTATGTAAATGTTCTGATGGGTGGGGCTCTCGTCACTTCCCATGTAAACGTTCTGTTGGTTGGGTCTCTCGTCACTTCCCATGTCAACATTCTGGTGGGTGGGTCTCTCGTCACTTCCTATGTAAATGTTCTGATGGGTGGGGCTCTCGTCACTTCCCATGAAAACGTCCGGTAGGGTAGCGATCTCATTACTTGCCGTGTAAATGTTGTGATGGATGGGGCTCTGTGTCACTTCCCGTGTTAACGTTCTGATGGGTGGGGGGTCTCGTCACTTCCTGCATTTTTAAAATGCTAATCCAGATTAGGTAGCATTAGTTACCATGGTTACATAATATTTCGGTCTTTAGTCCCACAGTTTCATTCCAAATTCCTACAGAAAGATTCATATGGTGTTAAATTAACTTTCTGAATTTGAGACTGTAAATGCCATTGTCCATACATGTCTTCAGAACAAAGATAAGTAAAGCAATGAATTCTATACCTTCTTATCCCCCTGCAGATAATGCATGGATATAGTCATCATCTGGTCTATCTGTCCGTCGTCCATATTTCATTTCTGGAGCAAAAATTGAGAGCCATGAAAGATCTTTCATCCAAGTTTGGTACATGTATAAACCTTGACCTGAAGTGTCTTTTGCTATTGTTGGGGCTGATGACTCTGATGGTCAGAGGAAAGGTCATTGACATGACCAACAATAAGATGTCCTCTGATCTAAGATGGGGGCACAGGTGGGCCAGTCATCTAAGGCGCCGCATATCGCTGTGCAGAGTTGCGTCCCTTGTTCATGCCAGAAACCTATGATTGTGGGTTCATATCCCGGTTTGCCCCGATTATGTTTTTAGATTTGTCAGCACCATACCCGTGCTTGTGGGTTTCACCGAAGTGGTAAACGTCTAAGACCTGCAGGGGCGGTTGGGTAGCCTAGTGGTCAAAGTGTGTGCTCGTCACGCCGAAGACCCGGGTTCGATTCCCGCCATGGGTACAATGTGTGAAGCTCATTTCTGGTGTCCCCCGCCGTGATATTGCTGGAATATTGCTAAAAGCGGCGTAAAACCAAACTCACTCACTCACTCACTGAGACCTGCATCACTTGGGGCTTTCCTCCAACATTAAGCTGACATGCCGTGATATAACTGGAATACTGTTGAAAGCGGTGTGAAAACCAACTGACTCTCTCAGATCTAAGATATGATTTTGATGAGATTGCCTTGTTCTGATATGTCATGGTAGTGTGGGAGTTATCTGCGTGCGTTGCCTGCCTACATCCCGCAGTGTGTTTCAGGGATGCACTACCTACACTGTGAAGCTCCCGTCAAAGTCATACATCGAGACCTCAAGTCCAAGAATGGTACGTCATTATTTTGAAATATCCATGAGAATAAGTTAACATGAAAGACAAACTGTCAGACAGTTGATCATCTCCATTTGGACACAATCAATATGAACAAAACTACAGATTTACAAGAGGCGACTAAAGGGATCAGGTCGTCAGGCTCGCTGACTTGGTTGATGCATGCCATTGTATCCCAATTATGTGGAACGATGCTCATGGTATCAATCACTAGATTGTCCGGTCCAGACTCGATTATTTACAGACCGCCGTCGTCATGACAGGAAGAACACAGAAATAGTCCCACTGTATAAACTAGGTAAATGTTTCACTGCATAACTGATGTTCAGGACCAACACTACCACAACAAAGACTGCCTTTTGTTTTTTACCTGGAATTACCTTTATTGTGTTACTGATTGTTTTAATATGATAGTGAGGCTGTTTTGATATGATAGTGAGGCTGTTTTAATGTGATAGTGAGGCTGTTTTAATATGATAGTGAGGCTGTTTTAATGTGATAGGATTTACTCAAAGTATTGACATTTTCTGCCTGATGTCAGACTTTACCTGCATTATGTACATGTGAACATATTCTCACATTAATGTACTTCTCTACATTTAGTAGGGATATTCGGAATGTCTGGATAAATCCAACTGGCTGGTTGGATAGGTTTTCATTTGAATAGGATTTGACGTATAAGTTAATTTCCAGTAATAATAAGGGGCGATGGGGTAGCCTAGTGGTTAAAGCATTCGCCAGTCATATTGAAGGCCTGGGTTTGATTCCTCACATGGATACAAAGTGTGAAGCCCACTTCTGGTGTCCCCTGTCGTGATACTGCTGGAATATTGCTAAAAGCGGCGTAAATCCACACACACACTCACTCACTCACTCACTCACTCACTCACTCACTCACTCACTCACTCACTCACTCACTCACTCACTCACTCACTCACTCACTCACTCACTCACTCACTCACTCACTCGCTCGCTCGCTCGCTCAAGTAATAATAAACAAAAGTAAACATTGGATTAACATGGAAAGTTTTAGAACAAATTTTAGATTTCCGCAATATCGCAAATTCATTGCTAATTAAAACAGCTTGTGTTTGTGTTGAGACACTGAATGAGAAGATGTTAGTCATTGTTGTATGCCTCGTCGCTATATGGCTGAAATAATGCCAAAGAGACGTTAAATTTGAACTCACTCACTCATTGTTGCATGCAAGCTTCTCTTCTTTCCCAAAACGACAAAATGAGTTCTAAATTCCCTCAAATGCGTTAGTCTGAACAATACTACTCAACCCGTGATAGGGATACTGTGCTAGCTGACACTAGCCAGGAGACAACAGCGTGTATATTGTTTTCTTTTGTGTATTATGAAATGAAACTTAAGATGCGTCAGGTCCACTCCAAATCACATCCTATTCGTATGACAGCATCTCTGTACATCCAGTCAGATGTGCCCCCACCTGGACACTGAGACTATCCCTATCACATGTTGAGTAGTATACAACACACACGTTGGCTGTCTGTGTGTCACACTCATATCTGTGTTCATATTTCAGTGGTCATATCAGATGACTGGTCATGTAAGGTAAGTTTTATTCAATATGAACAAGAGACTCTGCCTGACTTGTAAACAGTGCGTAACACCTATTCTGGCCCAGAACCCCTGTAGAATCAGAGTTAGCAGCGGTAGAAAGTAACATTTTTGGTCCACTAGTCCTTATAATGATAACATATAGCAAAACCTCCAAAAATGGCAAATTTCTACTTGTCCTTATGATACCTTAACTATTGGGCAGTTGGCAAGGACCACAGGACGGTCCAGACTCGATTATTTACAGACCGCTGTAATTCATAGCTGGAATATTGCTGAATGTGGCGTTAAACAACAAACAAAACAAACAAAAAGACTACAGAACTAGAGCCAATTTCTAACACTGGTTAGAATGGGTCCCCAGCCACCTAACTGTTCGGACAGATGACTAAGTGGATCATGTGGATTTGATTCAGTGTTAAAAACTGAACAGTTTTAGTCCACTAGGCCCTATAATGTTATCATATAGCCAAACCCTGAAAAGGGGCAATGTTCTACTTGTCATTATGATACCTTCACTATTGGGCGACTAACGGAATCCGGTGGTCAGGCTCGCCGACTTGGTTGATGCATGTCATCGTATCCCAATTGCGTGGATCGATGCTCATGTTATCAATCACTGGATTGTCAGGTCCAGACTCAATTATTCACAGACCGCAGTCATATAGCTGGATTATTGCTGAGTCCGGTGTTAAACAACGAAGAAACAAACAAACAAACAATCAAACAAAGTGTTGGGCAGTTTGGCAAGGACTCTTGGACTAGTGCCAGTTTAGAAGGCTGTGATTATGTGCCAGGGTACCCTGATGGCATGGGACATCATTTTATATGAATCGAGGGTTTGCAGGGATTTATCTAGGTCAGCCCAGAGGCCGATATTCACCCCAAGTGTTAGTAAAATTTCTAAATTGGAATTAATATCCTTTCAACTTGTGTTAATAGAGTTCTAACTGATGTCCTGGCTTTTGAGAGACTTGTGTTTCACTGATAATGTGGACAATACATGATAAAGAGGAAGAGAAGTTGTAGAATATTGCATTGAATGCAATGCTGAGAATCCATTGGTAAAGTACCTCTGAATTTAAGAAAAAAACAACTTAAGAAAATATTGATTTTTTTCCCATCTTGCCTGCCAAGGGCACATATTTTAGAGCCTATGTTAATCTCTTGTTTGTCAGGTCCCGACTTATTTACCAGTCGCCACAACATTGCTGATATTTTGTTGGCTGCAGCAATGTAATAATCCACATTCCATCCAGAGGCTGGTGAAAGTTCATCAGGACTTGAAAATGCTGTTGTAATGTTCAGACCGCCTCCGTGGTCTAGTGGTAGAGCGTCAGCCTGGAGAGCGGAAGGTCCGGGGATCGATCCCCAGCCGCGTCATACCAAAAGACGTTAAAAGATGGTTCTTGTTGTTACCTTGTCTGGCGCTAGGCATTAAGGGGCTAAAGCAAGGACTGGTCGGCTCGGAGTCAGTATACTGTGTCTGAGTGGGGTATTCATGTTAAACTGCGGCATGGTATCTCAGTGAGCTAACACTTTAAATCAGCATCAGTCCGGACTAGTACAAGCAGCCATTCACCCACACACACACACACACATGCAAGCACATCACTCTATAAGTGCAATATACTTGACACAATTTTACCTCGTAGGTCTTGATTTAAGGAATTTGATTTACCTTGCACCAAGTGCATATTGACATGAAAACCAACTTGCATCATACAAAACCAGGTTTCACCTGTGTCCCCCAAATACCAAAGTTGACACATAGGCCGGCCTGCAGACAGTGTGAAAATAATGAATGGTGCTTTGATGTAAAACATAACAGGAGTGTCAGCCTACCCACAGTTTGATGACATCAAGCCTTAGAAAGCATGACAAATAACATATAATACAGGGATTGATGTGGTATGGTAAATAAACTTTAGAGGTATTGAGTGTGTTCAAATGTAAATGTTGTGTGGACAAGTAAGGGTCAGTCAGACACAAATTTGAAATGTTTTGACATACACTTGGTGCATGTGGACATAAATATTAGCTTGCATTTTTCAATAAAAGGTCCCACTGGTGCATGTTTTACTATTTGGTAGTTTTTCATAAACACATGCTCATGATATAGCCGGAATCGTACAATAGATTCTGCTTTATGCAGAGATTTCTTATGAATATGGAAAGGGTGTCCTCTTAATTATATTGCTGGGGCGGTCGGGTAGCCTAGTGGTTAAAGCGTTCGCTCGTCACGCCGTAGACCCGGGTTCAATTCCCGACATGGGTACAATGTGTGAAGCCCATTTCTGGTGTCCCCGCCGTGATATTGCTGGTATACAGCTAAAAGCGGCGTAAAACCATACTCACTAACTCACTCATTAATTATATTGCTAATTCGAGCCCTTGCTTATGTATGCTATTAGTGTTTTATTCTTCAACAATGTAGCACTTCTTATCAAGTATATTTGTAGGTTGGGATACTGCTTCCACAGTGACAACACTTCAAAAGTTATACACAAATATTCAAAGCAGAATGCAAATGTGTTTGGTGTTGGAAGCTATCCATCACTATGTCAGTAGCTGAAGTGTTTCTGTTTTTCAGCTGTGTGATTTTGGTGCATCCAAGTTCATTGGCAGTACAACCAGGATGTCACTGGCGGGGACGTTCCCGTGGATGGCGCCGGAGGTGAGGTAGTCCCGGACGAGGGAGATATCAGGGCTGTCTTAGGGAATAAGGGGTGGTGGGGTAGCCTAGTGGATAAAGGATTTGCTTGTCACGCCAAAGGCCCAGGTTTGATTCCCAACATGGATACAATGTACATTTCTTGTGTCCCCTCCTCGCGTGCTGTCACTGATATAGAGAATCTCACCCGAGTGTCTTTTGATATCAAATATATCAACACGAGTTGATTAAAGTGGAAAAACTCTGAGGCTTGATATTGATATCAAAAGACACTCGGGTGTGATTTTATTTATCATATAACATCATTCTTCCAACTTTATCAGTTTGTAATTAGCAGTGTCTTAAGTGTAAAAAGTACTGCTAACAGCTTCAGGTAGTAGAGCCATTAGTGATGTCATTTAATTGTGATGTCATGGTAACCAATGAGGTCACAATGGTCTGCAAAGCAAATTTGATCTCACCCAAGTGATATCTCCTGTGGGAGCCAGTTTGGGATGATAAATGTTGTTAAAAGCGATGTAAGATCCAACTCCCTCACTCACAGGGAATAAGCATGTTTAGTGTGTAGCTGCATGGTGCTGACTTGAATGTGAATGTTATGTTCAGTGTTTGTAGGCCATTGGCCCATGTACATATCAGTACAAATATACGTGATATAATATGATAGACACAATTAACGATTAACCGATACATACGATATCAATACTTACATACACGATATTTGAATGGTCAGTTTGTGAAATTGCGATATGCTATAAATAGAACAGGAAGTTATAGAGTTACCTCCCACAATGGCAGAAGTAGCACAGCGCCACCTGTAAGCATGGCAGAACACAAGGATGTGGTAGCAGAGGATGTGCCGACTAACTGTTACATTCAATAACCATCCCTTCATTTAAACTCTTTGTTCTTGTGGTTCTCTTTGTAAAGTTTTTAAAATAACAATAAATAAATGTATGAAGAAAGAGGTTTTAGAGCTGCATATCAGTGATGTCATCATTTCTTACTCTTTGATGTGGTGTATCGTGATACCAGTAGTATCATCAGTCTGTATCGTGATACCAGCAGTATCATCACTCTGTATCGTGATACCAGCAGTATCATCGGTCTGTATCATGATACCAGCAGTATCATCACTCTGTATCGTGATACCAGCAGTATCATCGGTCTGTATCGTGATACCAGCAGTATCATCACTCTGTATCGTGATACCAGTAGTATCATCAGTCTGTATCATGATACCAGCAGTATCATCACTCTGTATCGTGATACCAGCAGTATCATCACTCTGTATCGTGATACCAGTAGTATCGTCTGTCTGTATCGTGATACCAGTAGTATCGTCAGTCTGTATCGTGATACCAGTAGTATCATCAGTTTGTATCGTGATACCAGCAGTATCATCAGTCTGAATCGTGATTCCAGCAGTATCACAGGTCTGTATCGTGATACCAGCAGTATCACCGGTCTGTATCGTGATACCAGCAGTATCATCGGTCTGTATCGTGATACCAGCAGTATCACCGGTCTGTATCGTGATACCAGCAGTATCATCGGTCCGTATCATGATACGAATCGTATCACAAGATACCAGGCGATACTCAGCTCTAGAGACAATTGTATAATATGAACAGTGCAGACAATCGTTTCAGGCAAATTACATATTTTTGTACTTAAGACCTTTCTCACATATTTAGCACATTTTAGTATCTTTATTATTACAGTTTAACAATTGAGTACATTTGATAATATTTGATATATAAATGGAACTTGGTTTATACTTATATCTTAATGTATATGTTCATGTTGTAACGGAAAATTAAGTTCATCTCAATAGATCAATCACTGGCTTGTCTGGTCCAGATTCACCTTTTTACACACCGTCATCACTTTAGGGCTGGCTATCAATATAGATCTTAGAGACTGATAGTCATTAACTAGATATCGATCAATTACTGATAAATATCAGGAAAGTTACTTTCAGCAAATATACAAAAAGCTCAGAGACAAAACATCATATTTCACGTCACTGGTGAGTGGTGACACATTTATGCATGGATTACTTTGTGGACATTTGAGATATAACAAAATCAGTTGCTTTCCATCTAAGGCAATAGACAAAAGCAAGTCTGCTTTGGTAACTTAAAACCTTATTCCATGACAATAGTTTATGTAAGATATTATTGATGACACAATTTTCATTTCATTTATTGTTATTATTTTCCCTATCTTTGTGGTCATCCTAATGTCTTATAACTGCTATGTTGCCATTACAGCATAAATAGCATGAACAAACAAACAAACATGAAGGAAGTTGTTTCTGTTTACTCCAGGTGATTCAAAGTCAGCCTGTGTCGGAGTCCTGTGATACCTGGTCCTACGGTGTGGTAAGTCAGAATAGTTCAGAACAATAAGACCCGTGAAAATCCGGGGTAGAATAGGTTTTCAGCAACCCATGCTTGCCGTAAAAGGCGACTATGCTTGTCATAAGAGGCAACTAACGGGATCGGGTGGTCAGGCTTGCTGTCTTGGTTGATGCATGTCATCGTATTGGATTGATGCTCATGATGTCAATCATTATAATGTCTGGTCCGGACTCGATTATTTACAAACCGCCGTCATATAGCTGGAATATTGCTGAGTGCGGCGTTAAACAACAAACAAGAACATCAGAACAATAAACAAGCAAGAACTCCAAAGTGAGGCTAGGAGTGATGAACAGCATTCACTTATATCTATATTTAGCAGAGGGCCGAGGTGACTTGGTTGACTGTAGGACATTTTATCCCAAAGCATCGGCGTTGCTTAGAATATCGATTTTTGGTTTGTCGGGTTCAGACTCGTGGCCCTGTCGTCTAAGGCGCCACAATTTGCTGTGCAGAGTTGCGTCACTTTGGCACACCAGAAACCTATGATTGTGGGTTCGAATCAGGTTTGCCCCGATTATGTTTCTAGGTTTGTCAGCACAATACCCCTTCTCATGGGTTTCACCGAAGTGGTAAACGCCTGAGACCTGCATGACTTGGGGCTTTCCTCCCACATTAAACTGACACGCCGTGATATAACTGAAATACTGTTAAAAGCGGCGTTAAACCTAACTCACTCACTCACTCACTCACTCAGACTCGTACTTACAGCTGCTGTCATGAAGATGGGTGTGGCACTAAGCAGCAAAGAAATAAAGAAACAAACTCGCATGAAAGTTTCTTACCTTCCTAAAAGTAAATTTTCTCTAAGTGCTGAAAGTGTAGCGTCATTATCAGCCTCCTGATGTCCTCATGTGTTTCTGTGTTGATTAAGTGCCATGGTTCTGAGTTCTTCAAATAATGGATGATGTAGTTTGTGGGTGTCCTTCTACAGTTGGTGTTTCTACAGGTGCTGTGGGAGCTACTGACTCACGAAGTGCCGTTTAAAGGAATCGAGGGCTTCCAGGTGGCATGGCTGGTGGTGGAGAAAGGGGAGGTAACTCTATAGTCAACTCTAAACAGCAGGGTCACGGACCTAAAAATATTAATGATTTATTATCATGTTTCTGTGCATCCTTGATTATGTGGTGTATTAGTATTATATCTCCATTCTATTGTTATAAGTAACTTGGACCCATTTCAGCAATTCATGCTTGCCGTAAAAGCCGACTATGCTTGTCGTGAGAGGCAACTAACGGGATCGGGTGGTCAGGATCGCTGACTTGGTTGATGCATGTCATCAATTCCAATTGTGTGGATCGATACTCATGATGTCAATCACTGGATTATCTGGTCCAGAGTCGATTATTTACAGACCGCCATCATATAGCTTAGATATTGCTGAGTGCGGCATTAAACAACGAACCAACCAACCAACCAATAATCCTTTAACATAGCTTCATTTTGAACTTGATTCAAATGGCATGATGTTAACAGTAGCCATCCAATGAAATTACTGTCGTAAGCGAGAGACATTCCGTGCTAAGATAGAGATAGGGGGATGTGACAACACATTGAACGAGGACCTGTGTTTGATACAGTATGTAAGGCCCATTCCTTTTGGTCTTTGATTGACATTATTGTTTTCTAAATCTCTACTCCCATTCCAGAGATTGTTGGTGCCAAGTACTTGTCCGTCCTGTTTTGGGCAGCTGATGAAAGATTGCTGGGAACTTGATCCAAAGAAGCGACCAACTTTTAAGCAGATTCTTGCCCGTCTCGATGCCATGCTGCAGGATGGTAAGGGGGACATGGTCTTTGATAATGCGTTCAAATAATGGAGTTGTCCCCCTTAGATGGCAGGATCTGGTGGTTGTGGTGATGCTGGTGTGTTTTCGTAGGTGTTGTAATTGTCTACGTCACATTGGTCCCCCCTCCCACTGTCTCTTCCCCTGAAATACAGTTGAGCATGCCTGGTACATCTACAAAAGCATTTACAGTGCTCCAGACACATGCTCCAGACACACACTCACACACGTCACTCTATGAGTGCAATATTCTTGAACGTGACGTTAAACCCCATTTCACCTCACCTCAGCTTTATGTTTGTTGTAATGAAATCCTTTCTTTTTGTCTTTAGAAAGTTTACCAGATCAAACCAACTCTTTCCTTGAACATAAAGAAATATGGAGGTGAGTACAACCCACTCAATATGAGCTAGTGTTCCCTCGTTATTGCACTCTTCAATATAGCGCTAACTTGGTTATAGCGCGGTAAAGCATGGCTCCCAAAATTTACTAACATTTTTAATGAACTCAAGTTTTCAAATGACACAATGTTTTCCCCCACCTCAGAAAACATTATCAGCTGATCACCGCGATCACTTAACACCGGAAATACCAGTCAACACATCCGAACTGAAGTACGCAATTTAATCCTATTATTATAATATCTGGTAATAAAAAAATTGTTCATTGTTTATCTGAACTGGGTGTTTGCAATATATTTTATTAATTATATTAAAAATTTCATTCATTAATTATAATAATGTTTACAATAATTTCGGCAAAATCGTATGCGAAGTGATCGGTAGATTGCACAACTCACCGTTATTTACAGCAGCCAGGGTCAGATTACCGCTATTGACGCCTTGAAACGGACTTTAGTTGCAAGAGAATGGATACACATACAGTGATCCCTCGATATACCGCTGTCATCGGGGTCCAAGAAACTGACCCCGCGGTGTAGGAAAGAGCGGTGTACAGATATTCCTTGCTGAGGTTCACATTACATAATGATGGTAGTGAATGGAACAGTGGCGCAATTATTTCACAGTGGCATGGGACATGTAGATCTATGTAACACTGATCGTGGACGATGATTCAAACTGCATGCGTAAAAAAATAAAAATACTTTGTGTAAATTAATCAAAGTAGTCTGTATTATTTTACGACTGGATGTTATACATGTAGAATCTAAATAAATGTTATATTTCAAGTTTTTCGGGAGAAAATTGGCCTGATTGCCGACCTACTCACATTATCGATCGATGACAGTACATTACAAAGCCAAACCAGCCTTGTAACGAAACTAATGTGCAACCAAGGCTGTGATTGGTTAATAAATAATGACGTGTCAAAGTTATGAAAAACCCGGACACAGCCGGCTCTCTGTATGCACTTTATGTACAATGTACATTGACATGACGTGCTTAACTACACGGTCATTTGAGTGATTTATAAAAATCAAACACAAACGTAGATTTGAGTGGATAAGAGATATATTTAGTTCTGTTAATAATGATAATTATTCAAAGGGAAAATCGTCAGGGCCATGAATATCTTGGGACAGTTTGACTAATGAACTAAGATTTATTTTATACCCTTCGTAATTACGCTATTTAAACAATGAAGTTCCAATGTTTTTTATAGGTCTCTCACGGTTACTCAAGTCCAGATTAAATACCGGAAGCCATTGTTTCGATTGTTGTTATTGCATTACACGCGGCCGGTTTGAAGTTCACATGTTGTCTTACCAATCACAACAAGCTGAGATGAGTATTAAATGAAACAATGCGGCTTATGTTTGTTGTTGCTGTGATTTTATTTTTTGTGAGTTTAATGCCAGATCTGTGTACGATATGTTTTTTCACAACCGGAACAAAAGGCAGAATGGTTTCGATCACATTCAGCCGGATACAATGAACGTAATTGTTTTACAAATACACACACGTGTACATCGACTTGGAATTTAATTTCATCAGTTTATTTGTAACTTTATTTGCTTAAACGCGCGTTAACGCGATTTAACGCGCTTTTAGGGGAAAATTCTTCATGCATTTTTGGGAGCCATGGTTTACCCCGCGGTGCATCCGGAGTAGCGGTACATCGAGGAGCGTTAAGTCGAGGGACCACTGTATCATAAATGTCGTACCATGACTCGCTATAAGTCATATTTGAGGCAGTTTGACAATTAAGTGTCAACATAACATTTTCGCAATCAAAATACATGTAGCGCGGGAAGTCCCTACGGTGACTGGTCAAATTCATTCCATACGTTAAAAAATATCCTGCATACCATCTGTACCAAAGTACCTGCCCTTGTATAAGCCTGTGTCAAATGTCTGTACCTGCCCTTGTATAAGTCCTTGTCACATGTCTATACCCGCCCTTGTATAAGCCTGTGTCATGTGTCTGTACCTGCCCTTGTATAAGCTCGTGTCATGTGTCTGTACCTGCCCTTGTATAAGCCTGTGTCACTTGTCTGTACCTGCCCTTTTATAAGCCTGTGTCACATGTCTATACCTGCCCTTGTATAAGCCTGTGTCACATGTCTATACCCGCCCTTGTATAAGCCCATGTCACGTGTCTCTACCTGCCCTTGTATGAGCCTGTGTCACATGTCTATACCTGCCCTTGTATAAGCCTGTGTCACATGTCTGTACCTGCCCTTGTATAAGCCCATGTCACGTGTCTCTACCTGCCCTTGTATAAGCCTGTGTCACATGTCTATACCTGCCCTTGTATAAGCTCGTGTTACGTGTCTGTACCTGCCCTTGTATAAGCCTGTGTCTGTACCTGCCCTTGTATAAGCCTGTGTCACTTGTCTGTACCTGCCCTTGTATAAGCCTTGTCACGTGTCTGTACCCGCCCTTGTATAAGCCTTGTCACTTGTCTGTACCTGCCCTTGTATAAGCCTTTGTCACATGTCTATACCTGCCCTTGTATAAGCTCGTGTTACGTGTCTGTACCTGCCCTTGTATAAGCCTGTGTCATGTGTCTGTACCTGCCCTTGTATAAGCCCATGTCGTATGTCTGTACCTGCCCTTGTATAAGCCCGTGTCACGTGTCTGTACCTGCCCTTGTATAAGCCTGTGTCATGTGTCTATACCCGCCCTTGTATAAGCCCGTGTCACGTGTCTGTACCTGCCCTTGTATAAGCCCATGTCACGTGTCTATACCCGCCCTTGTATAAGCCCATGTCACATGTCTGTACCTGCCCTTGTTTAAGCCCTTGTCACGTGTCTGTACCCGCCCTTGTATAAGCCCTTGTCACGTGTCTGCTGTTGCAGGAAGGAGATACAGACGACCCTGGAGCGTCTGAAGCGAGCTGAGATGGAGCTAGGGGTTAAGGAGCGTCAGCTGAAGGAACGCGAACTGAAAATCAAGGAACGAGAGAAGAACCTGGAACAGCAATTTAAAGTTGTTGTAAGCAAACCCTCAGTTGTCAGTGTAGGCAGTCCCCCCATCACATTCACAGAATGGACCCGTGAAGATCTTCACAATAGGTCTCCAGCAACCCATGCTTGCTGTTAAAGGTGTCTCTGCTTGTCGTAAGTGGCGACTAACGGGATTGGGTGGTCAGGCTTGCTGACTTGGTTGATGCATGTCATCATATCCCAATTGCGTGGGTCGAGGCTCATGATGTCAATCACTGGATTGTCTGGTCCAGACTCGATTATTTACAGACCGCCATCATATAGCTGGAATATTGCTGAGTGCGGCGTAACACAACAAACCAACCAACATTCACACTGTGGCATACTGAATTGGCCCTTGGACCATCCCGGTCCTGAAGTTTGTCCCACTTCAGAGAATTGAGGTGTAACGATGCGATGGGGTCGCGATACAATACATATCCACATACTAATGGTGGGAAGCGATTCGTATTCCATACGGCACTTTTATATCATAAGTTGATTTTCTTTCCTTTCACAGTTCAACCACAACCCTGAATGATTTGTTTTAAAATTTAAGAGAATGAGATGGGATATTGTAGGATAGAAACGTATAGAGGGCACTGTGAATGTTATGCCATTGATATCCACACGGGAAATACTAGAATGTAATGTAATGTATCGTAGATATCGTCATACAGGGGTTGTAAATCGATGTATTGTGTCATGGGCCTCATATCGCAATACAATACTGTATTGATGGATCGTTAAAGCACCAGTACATGGTTCCGGGCAGAATAGGTCCCTAGTACCTCAAGCTTCTCTCCCTGTGGTGTGTTTCTGAGCAGAATAGGTACCCAGTACCCCAAGCTTCTCTCCCTGTGGTGTGTTTCTGAGCAGAATAGGTCCCTAGTACCCCAAGCTTCTCTCCCTGTGGTGTTTCTGGGCAGAATAGGTCCCTAGTTGCCCTAGCTTCTCTCCCTGTGGTGTTTCTGGGCAGAATAGGTCCCTAGTACCTCAAGCTTCTCTCCCCGTGGTGTTTCTGGGCAGAATAGGTCCCTAGTACCTCGAGCTTCTCTCCCCGTGGTGTTTCTGGGCAGAATAGGTCCCTAGTACCTAGAGCTTCTCTCCCCGTGGTGTTTCTGGGCAGAATAGGTCCCTAGTACCTCGAGCTTCTCTCCCTGTGGTGTTTCTGAGCAGAATAGGTCCCTAGTACCTCGAGCTTCTCTCCCCGTGGTGTTTCTGAGCAGAATAGGTCCCTAGTACCTCGAGCTTCTCTCCCTGTGGTGTTTCTGGGCAGAATAGGTTCCTAGTACCTCAAGCTTCTCACCCTGTGGTGTTTCTGGGCAGAATAGGTACCCAGTACCCCAAGCTTCTCTCCCTGTGGTGTGTTTCTGGGCAGAATAGGTCCCTAGTACCCCAAGCTTCTCTCCCTGTGGTGTTTCTGGACAGAATAGGTACCTAGTACCCCAAGCTTCTCTCCCTGTGGTGTTTCTGAGCAGAATAGGTCCCTAGTACCTCAAGCTTCTCTCCCTGTGGTGTTTCTGGGCAGAATAGGTCCCTAGTACCTCAAGCTTCTCTCCCTGTGGTGTTTCTGGGCAGAATAGGTCCCTAGTACCTCAAGCTTCTCTCCCTGTGGTGTTTCTGGGCAGAATAGGTCCCTAGTACCTCGAGCTTCTCTCCCTGTGGTGTTTCTGAGCAGAATAGGTCCCTAGTACCCCAAGCTTCTCTCCCTGTGGTGTTTCTGGGCAGAATAGGTCCCTAGTACCTCAAGCTTCTCTCCCTGTGGTGTTTCTGAGCAGAATAGGTCCCTAGTACCTCAAGCTTCTCTCCCTGTGGTGTTTCTGGGCAGAATAGGTCCCTAGTACCTCAAGCTTCTCTCCCCGTGGTGTTTCTGGGCAGAATAGGTCCATAGTACCCCAAGCTTCTCTCCCTGTGGTGTTTCTGGGCAGAATAGGTCCCTAGTACCTCGAGCTTCTCTCCCTGTGGTGTTTCTGGGCAGAATAGGTCCCTAGTACCCCAAGCTTCTCTCCCTGTGGTGTTTCTGAGCAGAATAGGTCCCTAGTACCTCAAGCTTCTCTCCCTGTGGTGTGTTTCTGAGCAGAATAGGTCCCTAGTACCCCAAGCTTCTCTCCCTGTGGTGTTTCTGAGCAGAATAGGTCCCTAGTACCCCAAGCTTCTCTCCCTGTGGTGTGTTTCTGAGCAGAATAGGTCCCTAGTACCTCAAGCTTCTCTCCCTGTGGTGTTTCTGAGCAGAATAGGTCCCTAGTACCTCAAGCTTCTCTCCCTGTGGTGTTTCTGGGCAGAATAGGTCCCTAGTACCCCAAGCTTCTCTCCCTGTGGTGTTTCTGGGCAGAATAGGTCCCTAGTACCTCAAGCTTCTCTCCCTGTGGTGTTTCTGGGCAGAATAGGTCCCTAGTACCTCAAGCTTCTCTCCCTGTGGTGTTTCTGGGCAGAATAGGTCCCTAGTACCCCAAGCTTCTCTCCCTGTGGTGTGTTTCTGGGCAGAATAGGTCCCTAGTACCCCAAGCTTCTCTCCCTGTGGTGTTTCTGAGCAGAATAGGTCCCTAGTACCCCAAGCTTCTCTCCCTGTGGTGTTTCTGAGCAGAATAGGTCCCTAGTACCCCAAGCTTCTCTCCCTGTGGTGTTTCTGAGCAGAATAGGTTCCTAGTACCTCAAGCTTCTCTCCCTGTGGTGTTTCTGGGCAGAATAGGTTCCTAGTACCTCGAGCTTCTCTCCCTGTGGTGTTTCTGGGCAGAATAGGTCCCTAATACCCCAAGCTTCTCTCCCTGTGGTGTTTCTGGGCAGAATAGGTCCCTAATACCCCAAGCTTCTCTCCCTGTGGTGTTTCTGGGCAGAATAGGTTCCTAGTACCTCGAGCTTCTCTCCCTGTGGTGTTTCTGGGCAGAATAGGTCCCTAATACCCCAAGCTTCTCTCCCTGTGGTGTTTCTGGGCAGAATAGGTCCCTAGTACCTCAAGCTTCTCTCCCTGTGGTGTTTCTGGGCAGAATAGGTCCCTAGTACCCCAAGCTTCTCTCCCCGTGGTGTTTCTGGACAGAATAGGTACCTAGTACCCCAAGCTTCTCTCCCTGTGGTGTTTCTGGGCAAAATAGGTCCCTAGTACCCCAAGCTTCTCTCCCTGTGGTGTTTCTGGGCAGAATAGGTCCCTAGTACCTCAAGCTTCTCTCCCTGTGGTGTGTTTCTGGGCAGAATAGGTCCCTAGTACCCCAAGCTTCTCTCCCTGTGGTGTTTCTGAGCAGAATAGGTCCCTAGTACCTCAAGCTTCTCTCCCTGTGGTGTTTCTGGGCAGAATAGGTACCCAGTACCCCAAGCTTCTCTCCCTGTGGTGTTTCTGGGCAAAATAGGTCCCTAGTACCCCAAGCTTCTCTCCCTGTGGTGTTTCTGGGCAGAAGTGGCTCCTGGTTCATGATGCTTTCTGTAAGATCCGACAAGAATTCAATGTTTGACCACTCTACTAACTCACGCACACAGACACAGACACTCACTCACAGTTTGTAACATCTGTATTTATGTGACTCGATAACCAATATATGTCTTCCTCTTCCAGCAACTTGACACACATGATGTAAACACATGGCGTGAAGTAGATGTGGTAAGTTTCCCAAGTTGATCACCACAACATCCATCCTTCTAGCTCTCTGTTTGTCCTTGTGACAAACGTTTGTTAGCAGGAGCAATCAGAGCTTCATGTTAAATATGATGGGAGCAAGTTTGAAAAACATATATTGTATTTAGAATTTTGATTTTTGCTGAGTTTTGATTTGGTTTGAAATTAAATTTGTGATGTTTTATTACGAATTGAAATACAGCTTTCATTTCTTGCCATGGTATGCTGTTGTTTTAACTGAAAATAATATACTATTCCAAAGAAGTTAAGGAACACCAACAATTCGAGGGCATGTGAAACCATCGGGTGTTCTTTAACTTCTTTTGAGTAGTATATTTGATGCTTGTTATTGTGACTGTGAACTACACACCTTCTTGGCAATGGTAGCGATGGTGCCCAGTGATCTAAGGTGCTACTTTCCCTGAAGAGTTGTTCCCCTTTATCTCTAAAACTCTCCTACTTTTTCTGTTTCAGTATCAGTGGGTGATGCAGCTGGGAGCTTCTGGTACGTTGACATGTTTGTCTTCTCTATGTCTAGGTTACTGGGGGTGCCGGGGGCACATGTAGGGATGGTTTTAGGGGCAGCTGGGAGCGTCTAGTACGTTGACATGTTTGTCTTCTCTGTGTCCAGGTTACTGGGGGTGCAGGGGGCACCTGTAGGGATGGTTTTAGGGGCATGATTCACCTTGTAGTTAAGCAACGCACCATAACAAGCTTTTTGGTGTTGGCAAATTGTGGAGGTGACACCGTATAAGTGAAATAATTCCCAACAGTGTTAAACTCACACACTCACTTCCTGTGTATGTTCAAAAAGGAAGATAAAATAAATAAACAGATAAAATAAATAAACAGAAATGAGAAAGTTTAGTAGATTATAATACTACTTGTGGAGACTTAAAGCATGTGAATGAAGATGACGTTTTGTCCTAATAAAAACCTTGGCTAATTTAGGAAATGAAGTGCAGTGGATCTCTGTTGTCTTGAACTCCAGGACACCAGAGAAACAGGTCCATAATCCGTCTCGACCTTATATTCATTTATTTTATGTTTCATGCCATAAAGTGTTAGGCCATTATACTTGTCAGCGATAGAAACTGTTTTAAGCCACTAGTCCTTATAATAATAACATATAGCAAAACCCTTTATAACGGCACCTTTCTATTAATCCTTTAGGGAGTCGTCTAAGGTGCCGCAATTCACTTTGCAGAGTTGCATCCCTTGGACATGCCAGAAACCTATGATTGTGGGTTCGAATCCCGGTTTGCCCCGATTATGTTTCTAGGTTTGTTAAAACCATAGCCGTGCTTGTGGGTTTCACCGAAGTGGTAAACCCCTGAGAGCTGCATCACTTCAGGCTTTCCTCCCACAGCAAGCCGACACGCCGTGATATAACTGAAATACTGTTAAAAGCGGCGTTAAACCTAACTCACTCACTCACTCACTCACTCACTCACTCACTCACTCACTCACTCACTCTAATCACTCCCTCTAACCACTCACTCTAATCCTTATGATACCTTAACTATTGGGCAGTTTGAAAAGGACTATGGGACTAGTGCCAATTTCTAAATCTCACTTGTGTTATTTTTTAAAAATCTTTTAAGCTTGATCAGAGTAAGTATTATTGTAACACTTAGGGCCATAAATTCGACACAGCCGTATAGTGGACACATCTAAGTTTGAGATCATTCACTGTACATGAGCTTCTGTTGACAGATCATACCAGTGACTTGGCCCAGTATGCCGACCGCTTCCTACAGCACAACATAAATGGACGACGCCTCCTGAAACTCTCTCAGAATGATCTGTCGATTGTGGGAGTTAAAAGCCACGGTCATGTTCTAGATCTACATGTAAGTTTATGGGGTGGTGGAGTAGCCTAGCGGTTAAAGTGTTCGATCACCACTAGTCGTGGGTTTGATTCCCCACATGTGAAGGCCATTTCTAATAAGTCCCAGTATCCCATGCTTGTCATCCGCGAAGATCTGGGTGAGAATTTGTCTTCAGCAACCCATGCTTGTCATAAGAGGCGACTAACGGGATCGGGTGGTGAGGCTCGCTGACTTAGTTGACTGCATCCCAATTGCATGGATCGATGCTCATGATATCAATCACTGGATTGCCAATTCAGACAATGAAACAAACAAACCCATGCTTGTCATATAAGTGGCTTTGTTTTAATTTGGGCCCTTTCGGGCACACTGAAAATTACAGTTAACCTTGAAATATTGGTTAAAAAATTATTGGAAATGTACACGTGGCTTACAATCAGCTGTTTTTCTTTTTCATACGTTTGGTAGATCCTGACAGCTCCAGTAGGACTGAAATGAGGAAAAAAGGCTGTTGTTTTTTGTACCAAGTTTGCTTGTACTGTCTGTCTAGCTTTATTTACATCGCCACAGAAAATCAGCAAATATTATGAAATGCTTGCCGAAAACTTCTAAAATATCAGAAGGATGGCCAGTCATCTACGGCCACCAGATCCCGTTAGTCACCTTTTACGGCAAGCATGGGTTGCTGAAGACCTATTCTACCCCGGATCTTCACGGGTGGGAAATGAATGGTTACTTATTAATTCATAATTCTCTATGCAGAGTTGTGTCCCTTTGGCATGACAGAAACCTATGATCATGGGTTCGAATCCTGGTTCATCCCGATTATGTTCCTGCACCACTTTGGGTTCTCCTCCATCATTTAACCTGATATGCAGTGATATAACTGGAATACTGTTTATAAGTATCGCCACACATTTCTTGCTGCATCGCGGTATTACATGTGTTTTCTTATTTTCAGATGGAAATCAGTTTATTGAAAGCTCATAACCAGAGACTATTAAACTTCCCCCCTCTTTCAAAGGTGAGTAACCTTGTAGTAACCATGGTAACAGAGGAATGACGGGATGTATTAATTCGGTATGTAAAGTTACCGTCTTTCTGATGTCTGTGTCAGCATAGCATTGTCTTCCAGGGAATATTAGTTGTCGGAAATGGAGGTGAATGGTTTTGAGATGAAAGTTGAAAAGAGATGTCTATCCTCACAGGAGCAGAGTGCAGTGCAGGCCGCCAACGCCGACTTCAAGACCGTCACGCTCACTCTCATCTTCGGTCACCATGTGAGGCACGGTAAAACCCCCCAGGTGAGTACAGGCACTATGGGGTTACCCCGTGATGATTCCTCAGTGAGGTCGTGAATGGCAGCTTATGGATTGGGTTTATGGAGTGTACTCATAGTCTGGCGATGTGGATTGCTGTTCACAATGTCAATCACTGGATTGTCCATACTCCGATACTTACAGGCTGCCGTGGTGACTCGGTCACTTTACTGATTATGTGTCTGCTTGTCCCACTGGATCATGCTCTAACTGGTTTCAGTGACTGCTGAAATATGTTGATTTAAATTCACACACACACACATGCACGCACTCACACATGCTCGCACTCACTCACACACACACACACATGCACACACATGAACACAAGCTGGCACACATGCATACACAAACACGTGCACACTCACACGCACATACATGCACACACACACATGCGAAAACACACATATAAACACACACATGCACACACATAGCACACACACACACACACACATAAGCATGCACTCAATCACATGCACACACACACATGAAAACGCATATGCACACACACACATAAGTACACACATATTGAAGTGAAAACACACTACACACATAAAAACACATAAAAACACACATAAAAACACACATGCACACACGCACTGATTACTTTTTATGTTATATTCCCTGCCCGCCTCACTACCAAGCCCAGTGCCTCTTATAGCCATGGTGTTGGGTGTTGCTATGGTCACAACACGTGTACTATGCGAATTATATACAGGATGCTGGTCAAGTTTTAGTTGTGCTATTTCCATCCCAGAAACCAAGATGCTAATTTCCGATTTTAGAATCTTGATGAGATTGGTCACTTATGTAAACTTTGCCAACTAGATGAAAATATGCAAAATGTAATATACTATACCAAGCGTTTTGTGATACCGTATATCGCTGTTTAAGGCGACCCCCCGTATAAGACGACCCCCCTGTACACGCCTTCAAAATCAACCCAAAATCCTATACTCTGTGTATAAGGCGACCTGGAATGAAGCACATCACAAGTGCGCACACAAACCTTATATATGCAATAAAAATATGTTTATCTTGCGTTGTTTTTTCTACGATGATTGGTTGTGTGTGTAGCTCCAGCACATGTTGCCATTTTGTGTTTACACGGTACGACACCAAATTGGTGCCCGTAAAATAAAATTCATTTATGAAGTAATAACATATAAGAGACAATGGTGAGTAATTTAATTGCCAATTAACTATGTTGTAACTATGTACATATTTATTAGTACCAGTGTTTCAAATCTTGGTTTAACGGTAACACCGCTCTCTCTTGTTTGCTCTTTTGCGTTCTGCCTATTGACTCACTCACTCACTTGTGTTTTGAAGGAGCACAAGTGGAAGATGTACCTGGAAATAGACGAGGATGATGATGATGTTATTGCCGACCCTCTGACTCTCATCAAGGAGGTGGTCTTCACCTGCAAGGTGCCCAACTACGGCTCCTTTAAACTGAAACAGGTGGGTCATGATACTAACAGGTGGGTCATGATACTAACAGGTGGGTCATGATACTAACAGGTGGGTCATGATACTAACAGGTGGGTCATGATACTAACAGGTGGGTCATGATACTAACAGGTGGGTCATGATACTAACAGGTGGGTCATGATACTAACAGGTGGGTCATGATACTAACAGTGATCATGATACCAACAGGTGGGTCATGATACTAACAGTGATCATGATACTAACAGGTGGGTCATGATACTAACAGCGGTCATGATGCTAACAGGTGGGTCATGATACTAACAGTGGTCATGATACTAACAGGTGGGTCATGATACTAACAGTGGTCATGATACTAACAGGTGGGTCATGATACTAACAGTGGTCATGATACTAACAGTGATCATGATACTAACAGGTGGGTCATGATACTAACAGGTGGGTCATGATACTAACAGGTGGGTCATGATACTAACAGGTGGGTCATGATACTAACAGGTGGGTCATGATACTAACAGTGATCATGATACTAACAGGTGGGTCATGATACTAACAGTGATCATGATACTAACAGGTGGGTCATGATACTAACAGTGATCATGATACTAACAGTGGTCATGATACTAACAGGTGGGTCATGATACTAACAGGTGGGTCATGATACTAACAGGTGGGTCATGATACTAACAGGTGGGTCATGATACTAACAGTGATCATGATACTAACAGGTGGGTCATGATACTAACAGGTGGGTCATGATACTAACAGGTGGGTCATGATACTAACAGTGATCATGATACTAACAGTGGTCATGATACTAACAGGTGGGTCATGATACTAACAGTGGTCATGATACTAACAGGTGGGTCATGATACTAACAGTGGTCATGATACTAACAGGTGGGTCATGATACTAACAGGTGGGTCATGATACTAATAGTGATCATGATACTAACAGGTGGGTCATGATACTAACAGTGGTCATGATGCTAACAGGTGGGTCATGATACTAACAGGTGGGTCATGATACTAACAGTGATCATGATACTAACAGGTGGGTCATGATACTAACAGGTGGGTCATGATACTAACAGTGGTCATGATGCTAACAGTGATCATGATACTAACAGTGATCATGATACTAACAGTGATCATGATACTAACAGTGATCATGATACTAACAGGTGGGTCATGATACTAACAGGTGGGTCATGATACTAACAGTGGTCATGATACTAACAGTGATCATGATACTAACAGTGATCATGATACTAACAGTGATCATGTTACTAACAGTGATCATGATACTCATGATACTAACAGGTGGGTCATGATACTAACAGGTGGGTCATGATACTAACAGTGATCATGATACTAACAGTGATCATGATACTCATGATACTAACAGTGATCATCATACTCATGATACTAACAGGTGGGTCATGATTCTAACAGGTGGGTCATGATACTAACAGGTGGGTCATGATACTAACAGGTTGGTCATGATACTAACAGTGATCATGATACTAACAGGTGGGTCATGATACTAACAGTGGTCATGATGCTAACAGTGATCATGATACTAACAGTGGTCATGATGCTAACAGTGATCATGATACTAACAGTGATCATGATACTAACAGTGATCATGATACTAACAGTGATCATGATACTAACAGGTGGGTCATGATACTAACAGGTGGGTCATGATACTAACAGGTGGGTCATGATACTAACAGTGGTCATGATGCTAACAGGTGGGTCATGATACTAACAGTGATCATGATACTAACAGTGGTCATGATACTAACAGGTGGGTCATGATACTAACAGTGGTCATGATACTAACAGGTGGGTCATGATACTAACAGTGGTCATGATACTAACAGGTGGGTCATGATACTAACAGGTGGGTCATGATACTAACAGTGATCATGATACTAACAGGTGGGTCATGATACTAACAGTGGTCATGATGCTAACAGGTGGGTCATGATACTAACAGGTGGGTCATGATACTAACAGTGATCATGATACTAACAGTGATCATGATACTCATGATACTAACAGTGATCATCATACTCATGATACTAACAGGTGGGTCATGATACTAACAGGTGGGTCATGATACTAACAGGTGGGTCATGATACTAACAGGTGGGTCATGATACTAACAGTGATCATGATACTAACAGGTGGGTCATGATACTAACAGGTGGGTCATGATACTAACAGTGATCATGATACTAACAGTGGTCATGATGCTAACAGTGATCATGATACTAACAGTGGTCATGATGCTAACAGTGATCATGATACTAACAGTGGTCATGATGCTAACAGTGATCATGATACTAACAGTGATCATGATACTAACAGTGATCATGATACTAACAGTGATCATGATACTAACAGGTGGTACATGATACTAACAGGTGGGTCATGATACTAACAGGTGGGTCATGATACTAACAGTGGTCATGATGCTAACAGGTGGGTCATGATACTAACAGTGATCATGATACTAACAGTGGTCATGATACTAACAGGTGGGTCATGATACTAACAGTGGTCATGATACTAACAGGTGGGTCATGATACTAACAGTGGTCATGATACTAACAGGTGGGTCATGATACTAACAGGTGGGTCATGATACTAACAGTGATCATGATACTAACAGGTGGGTCATGATACTAACAGTGGTCATGATGCTAACAGGTGGGTCATGATACTAACAGGTGGGTCATGATACTAACAGTGATCATGATACTAACAGTGATCATGATACTCATGATACTAACAGTGATCATCATACTCATGATACTAACAGGTGGGTCATGATACTAACAGGTGGGTCATGATACTAACAGGTGGGTCATGATACTAACAGGTGGGTCATGATACTAACAGTGATCATGATACTAACAGGTGGGTCATGATACTAACAGTGGTCATGATGCTAACAGTGATCATGATACTAACAGTGGTCATGATGCTAACAGTGATCATGATTCTAACAGTGATCATGATACTAACAGTGATCATGATACTAACAGTGATCATGATACTAACAGGTGGGTCATGATACTAACAGGTCGGTCATGATACTAACAGGTGGGTCATGATACTAACAGTGGTCATGATGCTAACAGGTGGGTCATGATACTAACAGTGATCATGATACTAACAGTGGTCATGATACTAACAGGTGGGTCATGATACTAACAGTGGTCATGATACTAACAGGTGGGTCATGATACTAACAGTGGTCATGATACTAACAGGTGGGTCATGATACTAACAGGTGGGTCATGATACTAACAGTGATCATGATACTAACAGGTGGGTCATGATACTAACAGTGGTCATGATGCTAACAGGTGGGTCATGATACTAACAGGTGGGTCATGATACTAACAGTGATCATGATACTAACAGGTGGGTCATGATACTAACAGGTGGGTCATGATACTAACAGTGGTCATGATGCTAACAGTGATCATGATACTAACAGTGATCATGATACTAACAGTGATCATGATACTAACAGTGATCATGATACTAACAGTGATCATGATACTAACAGTGATCATGTTACTAACAGTGATCATGATACTCATGATACTAACAGGTGGGTCATGATACTAACAGGTGGGTCATGATACTAACAGGGATCATGATACTAACAGTGATCATGATACTCATGATACTAACAGTGATCATGATACTCATGATACTAACAGTGATCATCATACTCATGATACTAACAGGTGGGTCATGATACTAACAGTGATCATGATACTAACAGGTGGGTCATGATACTAACAGTGGTCATGATACTAACAGGTGGGTCATGATACTAACAGGTGGGTCATGATACTAACAGTGATCATGATACTAACAGTGGTCATGATGCTAACAGGTGGGTCATGATACTAACAGTGATCATGATACTAACAGGTGGGTCATGATACTTACAGTGGTCATGATGCTAACAGGTGGGTCATGATACTAACAGTGATCATGATACTAACAGGTGGGTCATGATACTAACAGTGATCATGATACTAACAGTGATCATGATACTAACAGGTGGGTCATGATACTAACAGTGGTCATGATGCTAACAGTGATCATGATAATGAGTCCCTTTATAATGTGCCAAATTGAGCAGACATGAATTCAGCAAGTTGATGCTCATGATGCTGTGGTATTATTACCCTGGTCAGTGGATCAGTGTGCACTCGGCTCCCGGGGGATATTCAGCTCAAGTTCACTCACTCACTCACTCACTCACTCACTCACTCACTCACTCACTTGTCGTAAGAGGCGACTAACGGGATTGGGTGGTCAGGCTCGCTGACTTGATTGATGTCATGCTCATGATGTCAATCAATGGATTGTCTGGTCCCGACTCAATTATTTACAGACCGCCGTCATAAAACTGGAATATTGCTGAGTGAGGCGTCAAACAAACAAACAAACAAAAGGACCATGTGCCACCCTCTTGATAGGCTTCATTCTGTGGTGAGGCTTATGCTTGCACAGTTCATATATGTTAACAATATGATACAGCAAATCACATAACATGTTTCCATGATAACTGAACATAAGTCGTAAGCAGAATGTGACACAAAATACTAAACCTAAGGTAATTTGATAAATATTGAACAACCGTGATGTTTACTTAACCAAGTATCTGTTTTGCCAAGCCAAATGGCACATTTGCCATATTTGGCATTGTGAAAAAAATTATCCATACCAGTTCCATAAGTTTCATACAGTCTGAAAAATTTCAAGGATTTACTTTTAACAATTTATTTCAACCAATTAGATTGCAGCATACACTCCCAAACAATTTGTAATCCAACATAACTCCCTGACAATAATGATACTGTTACCAATAACAAATCTTGATAAAATATGCATAAGTTTAATACCTGTTCTTGAATTCTCCCTAGCCTCCGTTCATCATGGAGAAATGGTGCCTGGGTATTGAGCCGGCCATGACCATTGAATGTGTCGTCACATACGAGGTAAGTAGTTACTGAAAACAGACATGAACACCTGTACCCCATGCTTGTCTCCCTTTGTTGGGATTCCGAGCAGACATGAACCCCATGCTTGTCTCCCTTTATTAGGACTCGGAGCAGACATGAACACCTGTACCCCATGCTTGTCTCCCTTTGTTGGGATTCCGAGCAGACATGAACACCTGTACCCCATGCTTGTCTCCCTTTGTTGGGATTCCGAGCAGACATGAACACCATGCTTGTCTCCCTTTGTTAGGATTCCGAGCAGACATGAACACATGTACCCCATGCTTGTCTCCCTTTATTTGGATTCCCAGCAAACATGAACACCATGCTTGTCTCCCTTTATTAGGATTCCGAGCAGACATGAACACATGTACCCCATGCTTGTCTCCCTTTATTTGGATTCTCAGCAGACATGAACACCATGCTTGTCTCCCTTTGTTAAGATTCCGAGCAGACATGAACACCTGTACCCCATGCTTGTCTCCCTTTATTTGGATTCCGAGCAGACATGAACACCATGCTTGTCTCCCTTTATTAGGATTCCGAGCAGACATAAACACCTGTACCCCATGCTTGTCTCCCTTTGTTGGGATTCCGAGTAGACATGAACACCATGCTTGTCTCCCTTTGTTGGGATTCTAAGTGGACATGAACACCATGCTTGTCTCCCTTTATTAGGATTCCGAGCAGACATGAACACCTGTACCCCATGCTTGTCTCCCTTTGTTGGGATTCCGAGCAGATATGAACACCATGCTTGTCTCCCTTTGTTAGGATTCCGAGCAGACATGAACACATGTACCCCATGCTTGTCTCCCTTTATTTGGATTCCCAGCAAACATGAACACCATGCTTGTCTCCCTTTGTTAAGATTCCGAGCAGACATGAACACCTGTACCCCATGCTTGTCTCCCTTTATTTGGATTCCGAGCAGACATGAACACCATGCTTGTCTCCCTTTATTAGGATTCCGAGCAGACATGAACACCTGTACCCCATGCTTGTCTCCCTTTGTTGGGATTCCGAGTAGACATGAACACCATGCTTGTCTCCCTTTGTTGGGATTCTGAGTGGACATGAACACCATGCTTGTCTCCCTTTATTAGGATTCCGAGCAGACATGAACATCTGTACCCCATGCTTGTCTCCCTTTATTTGGATTCCGAGCAGACATGAACACCATGCTTTTCTCCCTTTGTTGGGATTCCGAGCAGACATGAACACCTGTACCCCATGCTTGTCTCCCTTTGTTAGTATTCTGAGCAGACATGAACACCATGCTTGTCTCCCTTTGTTAGGATTCCGAGCAGATATGAACACCATGCTTGTCTCCCTTTGTTAGTATTCCGAGCAGATATGAACACCATGCTTGTCTCCCTTTGTTAGGATTCCGAGCAGACATGAACACCTGTACTCCATGCTTGTCTCCCTTTATAAAGATTCCGAGCAGACATGAACACCTGTACCCCACAGTTTGTCGTGAATGTTTTGCTGACATAAAACAATAAACACTTGTTCAGCCAAGATTCACAGGCTACATGGAAACTATGACAAGGAATGGTCTGCCCGGAGAGCAGAAAGTCAGTAGTTCCATCCACAGCTGCATCTTACAAACAAACCTATGATTATGGGTTCAAATCCAAGCTCGCCCCGATCATTTTTCTAGGCTCATGGGTTTCACCAAAGTGGTAAATATCTGAGACCTGCATCACTTGGGGCTTTCCTCCCACATTAAGCTGAACCGTGATATAAATGGAATACTGTTCAAAGCAGCTATAAACCCAACTCACTCACTACTTATCACCTCACCATTGTGAACAGGACTGGCACTCCTCATTGTCAAACCTCTAATTGCCTGTTCTCTAAAACTAATGTGGCGGATGAGGACCATTATTTATTGCCCATATGGGCTAAATATGTAGTGTATTATCTTTTTGGTATTTGCACAGTGTGCAAATTAGTGATTCTTGAAGCTGATTGGTCAGTTAACCAAAGATAAATTTTCATAGGACAACGGGACTATTTTTTTCTCATTCCGTTTATTCACAAAGCCATGGGATTCATTCACATGTTTCACGTGCAACAATCTCACTGATTCGAGATTTTTAAGACAAGAAATGTAGTTCCATATCAACCACATGATTTCACATTATAATGAACAAAGTATTTATTTCACGTGATTTTCGTTTTTCAATAAAAACCAAAACTACAATTTGTAAACAAAGATGGCTGATCATTTGACCCCTGTCAAAGTAAATGTCCTGGTACATGTGGAGGGAGATTTGACACAGGAAGAGTTATTCGTTGATGTTAAAACTGCATATGGCCAGATTGTAGTTCCAAGATTCAGGTTTCGAGTGTTGCCAGAAACTGTTTCTAGTGCGCCAAGATCAGCAGCACCAAGTCCGGGTTTGCCAGCATCTGTGCTGGAGGACTTGCTGTTGGACGAAGTTTTCGACCACCCAATATCGATGTACTTTGCTAAACTAAGGGAGGTTTTGAAGTCAAAACAAAAATAATTAAAAATACAAGGAAAAGAAAACTTACCCCAGCAAGCTAATCCTGTGTCCGATATTGAACTAAATCAACTCCGTGAATGGGGACAGCTTGACACAAAGTCTCCAGATACTGCGTTAGTCCATCAACAGCTTTTCGGCCATTAATGAATCACTTCAAAATATCAACAAACTCCTGTCATCTACTTGGCTATGACCAATTCAAGCATGTTTGGGGGGCACGGGTGGCCCAGTCATCTGAGGCCTTGTGCAGAATTGCGTCCCTTGGGCACGCCAGAAACCTATGATTGTGGGTTCGAATCCCGGTTCGCCCTGATTATGTTTCTAGGTTTGACAGCACCATACCCGTGCTCGTGGGTTTCACCAAAGTGGTAAACGTCTGAGACCTGCATCACTTCGGGCTTTTCTCCCACATTAACTCACTCACTCACTCACCTCCTAAAATCCCAGATGCGCATGTTTCCCATCAGGCACACTTGTCTCAAATCATGCACGATGTTCATACAACTTGTTATCTGGATTAAACTGTAACACTGTTGTCATTCCTGGTTTCGGCTGCCTCATATCTGGGTCAAGTCGGGTCATTCATTCCGACACTGACAACAATCATTCTTTTCAAAGTTTACCTGCTTTTCTCTAACAAACATGACTTCTGTCCATTCTGTCTATGTTGTTGTAGGTTTTGGCATTTTTTATTGACTGACACATGACAGGTTTTCCATGTTTCCTCTTCTCAATGTGAAATGCATGTCTATGCTGATGCACGATGGCGACTGTTTGTTAATGACGAGATCTTGTTAAAACAAGCCGTGATGAACCTTTTTTGAAACTTGTCTTCTAGTATCAATGCACACTGTGTACAGACATATAACTGCAATAATGTGATCTATACAGTTTTTTAACAGAACTATATTTGTAACATGTAACAACACATAAACTGAGTAATGCGGTTGGATTGGGTGGACAGTGATTTTGCACACGCAGATTGATACAAAATAAACAACATTACCTCCCCATAGATCATTCTCAACGTAGTTAGCCTCCATTCTACCTTGAATTTGGAAATACTCAATTTTGATTGGTAATCAGAGGTATCAAATCACAATTTGATGGCTGTATCACCGCGATAACTAATATTTTAAAAATAGTACTTCTTTTACAGTCATTGTCTGTAGGCATATTATAGTAATATCTACAATTACAGGTTACAAAATCAAAGTTGCAGTTACCACAATATTTAAATGATGTCTGGCAATACATTTCGTGCTGAAAACACAATAGAAATCTACAAAGAGAATGTATTTCAAGTTTTGAGGACAACAGAGAGCTTGGAATTTGTCACTTATCTATATACGACTGTGACACCATATCTTTTGCGTCACATTGAGTGATATGACGTCATTTTAGTGACGTGCGTTGTAGAACAAACCTTTACAAGGCTTGCTTAGTTTTCTTTAGACGTGCCCACGTCATGTTAGCTTACAAAGTTACCGTGCTACATGCTTTCAGCGCCTGTCATTAGTTTGTGTGAAGTATTACACTGTAAACAAACTGCATAAGCCTGTAGAGTGGCATATTTTGTTTAAAGGCTGTTTTTGGTCAGTCCGTAAATTCTGATCGACAACCGAATCAAAACACTGGACTCAACCGATGCTGCTTCACTAACACCAAAGCGTTAGCGGAGTATTTAGTCATGGTAGAATGGAGAAGACCGGTGAAGATTCCAGGGTAGAATAGGTCTTCAGCAACCCATGCTTGCCGTAAAAGATGACTATGCTTGTCGTAAAGGCGACTAACCGGATCGGGTGGTCAGGCTCACTGACTTGGTTGATGCATGTTATCGATCCCAATTGCGTGGATCGATGCTCATGATATTAATCACTGGATTGTCTGGTCCAGACTCGATTATTTTACAGATTGCCATCATATAGCTTGAATATTGCTGAGTGCGGCGTTAAACAACAAACAAAACAAAAAGAATGGAGAAAAAATAAAAAAAAGTGTTTTCAATGTGGAGGTAGGTTACCTGTACATTTAACCACATTTAATGTAACATTGGAAACTTCACCCTGCACATTCGGTTCCAAATTCAATTTCACGTGGTTAACCCTGCAGGTAACCTGGCTCTACCTTGAAAACACAGCATGTTATCTCCTAATTATATTTTGACCTAGACGAGCGTCAGGAAGCCCAAGATGACCCGACACCTCCATCACCTGGACGTGTCCAGTTCCACTCCACAGCAGAAAGCAGTCACCTTGACTCTTGAACACGCAGAGACACCTGGAGACACTCCCAATACCCCCTCTCCCATCACAAAACGCCGCCCCAAGACAAGCTCCCCACAGCTCCAAGGGGATTGGCATAAGAGGGAGACAATACGATCTCTCCATGTGGACGTCCCAGAACACCCTGCAGGTGAGTTTAGCCATGTTCGTCTTTTCTCCTACAACTGATTCGTAGTGTCACAGTAATGGGTCACTTGATGACTGGCATTAATCTGAGACTTTGTAATTTAGATAATGACATTTAGAAACTTATAGAATTCAACTTCCTGCTTGTCGTAAGAGACGACTAACGGGATCAGGTGGTCACATTCGCTGACTTAGTTGATGCATGTCATCGTATCCAAATTGCGTGGATCGATGCTCATGATGTCAGTCACTGGATTGTCTGGTCCAGACTCGATTATTTACAGACTGACATCACATAGCTGGAATATTGCTGAGTGCGGCGTTAAACAACAAACAAACAAACTTCTTGATTCTTTGGAACAGGGCTACTTTTTGCCCCTCCAGTTCTGAAAAGTGTAAGCAGAATATGATCGTGTTGAAAGATGGTCATCTGTGAGGAATAAACATTTTATTATATGAGTCTGAGATTATTTTTACGATACGGAACAAGGTTCACTCTTGGAATTGTCTGACATGGGCACATTAAATGAAAATGTCCAAGATTCCAGAGTTATAGCCACGCTGGCCTATACAGCATGAGGTTAAATTGCCCCATTGTCTTTGAAAATGTGGGCCTGTTTTTTAAGGTTAGGGTTAAAAGCACAGGGCTAAAATTATCCCCGTGGAAACACACAAGGATTGTAATTTCATTATCTTTATAATGTCATTCTCACCATATTTGGTGATTCAGACGTAATTTTACTCAAAGAAGAAGTTTTAGAAACCATGTATAAATATAATGTAGGAGTTATCTGCCCAATCCTTCCTAGGATGAACTTGCTGCAAGCTTGCATTTGTAACGTTTGTGAGAAATTAGGAGACACCTCTTGAAGCTTTTGGGATTGTGGGTGGGTAGTTAATAGAGAAAGAAGGTCTTGCACTGGTGTATGGAGCTTGGAAGTCGTTCCTGCTGGAAGATCTCATTTATCTGACCCAATTGCAGGGATTGATGCTCATGATATCAATCACTGGATTGTCTGATCCAGACTCGATTATTTTACAGACCGCCGTCATATAGCTGGAATATTGCTGAGTGCGGCGTTAAACAACAAACAAACAAACAAACAATCATTTATCTGATCGTGATACCACATTCAGTGTACTGGTTATTCACACAGATAACACTGTCTTTTACATGATTAATAGAGAATCTCACCCTCGTGTCTTTTGATATCAAATATATCAACATGAGTTGATAAAAGGGGGAAAAAAGGTTTTTCCATTTTTATGAATGAGTGTTGATACATTTGATATCAAAAGACACGAGGGTGAGATTTTATTTATAATCCAACATCATTCTGCCAACTTTTTCAGTTTGTAGACAGTAATAAGCAGTGTCTTAAGTGTAAAAAGTACTGCTAACAGCTTCAGTAGCAGAGCCATTAGTGATGCCATTTGATTGTGATGTCATGGTAACCAATGACGTCATAATGGTCTGCAAAGCACCCAAGCGATATCTCCTGTGGGAGACAATTTTGGATGATACAATGTTTATCATCCAAAACTGGCTTGGCAAGCCTCAGAGTTTTTCCACTTTTCTCCACTCGTGTTGATATATTTGATATCAAAAGACACTTGGGTGAGATTCTCTATTCATCCTACATTGAACATTTGATCTACTCCCTGACAATGTTGGAATGTTTCAGTGAAGTCCGACCTGTGGTCGAGCATCGTGGCCAGGAGGAAGCCTTCCCTCACCTCACTGCAGCCGAAGCCCATCCCTGGGACCAACATGTCCCTCTACACTCCGCCCCCCTTCGACTGCAGCAACCACAACCAGTTCCCCAACACCCTTGGCTCCGCATCACCCAGCATCCCCCGGGATGAACAAGGTCAAGGTAATCGCAGTGCCAAAGTCAGCTTCTTCCTTGACGAGGAGTCTTCTGGGAGCAATGAGAGTGGATTTAGCGAGGCTCCTCAGACTCCAGGGGTTGGTAGGGGGATGGGGAGCTATGCCGAGGCGTGTCGCACGGACCATCTGGGTGGGAGCGGGAGAGGGGCTAGTAGGGCAATCAGGGGGAGTGTTGGCAAGGGGGATGGTGAAGACGGGCAAGAGTTTGAGGGGTCCTGGATGAAGGTGGCAAGTGAACCTAAGTTTGGAAGTCCTCCACCTTATGAACGGAGCTATCGGCGGACAGTCAGTGATGGGCAGGCAAACAATAGGGGGCGCGGGGGTAGGAGGGGGAGAGGGTTGTACATTGACACGGGAGGGAGGGGGCGGGGTTACGATGGGTATAGGGAGGGTGACAAGTATGGAGGGAGGGGTGGGTCTCGATACAGGGGGCGGGGTAATGATGAGTTTCGGGGGCGGTATGATGGATCTAGAGACAGGGGTAGGGGTTCTGATGGGTTTAGAGGGCGGGGTAACGATGGGTTTAGAGGGCGGGGTAATGATGGTTTTAGAGGGCGGGGTAACGATGGGTTTAGAGGGCAGGGTTCTGATGGGTTAAGAGGGCGGGGTAATGAGGGGTTTAGAGGGCAGGGTAATGAGGGGTTTAGAGGGCGGGGTAATGAGGGGTTTAGAGGACGGGGTAATGAGGGGTTTAGAGGACGGGGTAATGAGGGGTTTAGAGTGCGGGGTTCTGACTTTAGAGGGCAGGGTGGTGACATCTCCAGGGACAGAGGGAAGGGTGAGGAGAGTTTCAGAAACAGAGGAGGTGGGTATGATCGAGATCCACGAAGGACAGACCAAAACAACCAGGGGAAGGAGGAATATCAGGTAGGGGATGAGGCATGGGATAAAGATGGGGAAGAAAATCGCAGGGGGCATGGGCAATGGGCAGGGGCTCATCAAGGTTGGAGACAGATCAGTACAGATGGGGGGTTTGAGGAGGGGGAACAAGGAGGGTCCGTTAGGGGGAACCGCAGGTACGGAGAACGTGGGGCAAGACACACCCGGGGCAGGGGGAGTGCAGAGAGACGGGGGGGACACAGGGGCAGAAGAGGGATCCGAGACAGCCAGGACTCAAGACCTCATTCAGGGCAACGTACTGACACACAGACACAACTCAACCCTGGCACCATGTCAAAAGACATTACAGATGATGAAGAAAGAAACGGCAGCCAGGATTGGACGACGATCACCCGAGGTCGCAGCGCAAGTCAAACCTCAAATGGTTCCAACTGCTCATTGTCAGGTCAGAGGTCAAGGTCAGCTGGTCATCAAAGTCAGGGTTTATTGAGAAGAAATCGCCCAACGAGTCCGTCGAGAGACACGTCCAGCCAATACAGATAACACGTTATTCAGCAGGGTATTTGTGCTTCGGAATTGTAAATAGTTTGTAAGTTATTTTAATGACAAACGTTGACTCCACAGTGACGCATACAATGTTTGTGCCCTGCTGAATGAAAACATTACCCCAGTTATTCATCATCACAAACATCATCATTCCAAGCAATGTGTGTCATGTGTAGTGGATGGATGCTATATCACAGGTAGTGTCACCTGATAGACAATCACAAATAAAGCTATGTTCATCAGTGCAACACCCACCAATGCATCAGTCTCATATATACCTGAGCAACAGATAAGCTGCGTATTTGCGTAAAATACCCCCCAAAATATTCAAAACCCAATTACCGGTACTTTCAATCAACTTGCGTCAAGAAACGCATGCATTATAAAAAACCTCAAATGTATAAAAACAGCATGTGTAAATACCCAATGAAGTTTTTTCAGCAAGCGTACAATGGAGCTAATTTCTGACACAATTACGAGCTAGTTTACTTTGAGTCAAGCCTATAGTTAGAACTGTGATATACATCTAAAACATTATTTTCTTTGTTTTGAAATCTCAAAATGGTTATGCATTTTGGGAAGGCCCCAATAGAGTGAAAATAGATGAGATTGAAAATATTTCTTACCCAATTAAAATGGAAACCTTCAAGTGAAAATTCAATTGCTCAAAAAGTTATCTGGAGCTATGTATACTCATCGCCAAAAGAAACGCGAACCATAAAAACATGTGGAGAAATATGTACGTAAAGAATAGATGTTTCCAATGTTTACCACTTAATGACAAAACTAACAATCAAGTGTCACCGCAGTGCGTCCTTTTTTTTATCATGATATGCTGCCCGTGATTTCCAAACTTAACATGCTAATCCTGCACGAGACAAATAGTGCATCTCACGTTATGGATCGATGATGCAGATGTGAAGCTTTCATGAGTATCGGTTCACACAACATACCAGTAAGATAGTTTGTACATCAAATCAATCTAATATCTCTTGAACATGATTATGTCTTCGTCTTCGCGTTTCTTTTGGCAGTGCGTATAGATGATGGCGCTTCCCACCAAGTTAACATGTACACTCTAGAGCTGGGACGGGTAACTCGGGTACCCGGGTCGGTTGAGTAATGAGTAGGACCCGGGTACCCACAGGACTACCCGGACCCGTGGTTAGTCACGTGATATATATTGTTTAATGACACAAATTATGCACCAATTCCTTCTGACTTTTCATATGGTTGAAGATATAAAGATATAACCTAAGTCAACTTCAGTGTATGCATGACCCGATTGTTTAATACATGTGTCTAAATATGTTTTGCCAGTGCTATGGTAAAAAAAAATCCCAATCGGACATTTTGTACCTATCTCTTGAGGCCTACAGTGGGTACCCGGGTAGGGTCGGGTAATAGGGGGGTGGGTACCCGGGTAGTAAATTTGGACTCGTCCCAGCCCTAGTAAACTTGTACAAGGAGGTTCAACAACCAAAGTAAACACCCTCCTTGATTCAAGATCCACATGGGTACAGCCCTGGGAAGAGGTTCATCTACAACCAAGTTATTTTGCATCTTAAAGTTTTGGTGACTTGATATGTTGAATAAAAAACATTTGGACGCTATATCGATTCTATTTCCAAATAGTATTTATATTTTAGGCGTTGTGTTATAACTTGTGGAATGTTCCTTCAGACCATTGTGTAAGAGGTTTTATTTGTGCAGGTTACTTAGTGGTCAACCACGTAGTGTTCTTGGGGGCTTGGGATACTTGATTGAGACAACATTGTTTCTGGGTCTTTCAAAACGTGCTTTATTCTCTGCCAAACAGTGTAGAGGAATGACGTCATGTGTTTCCCATGGCATTTGACATTTGTCATGTCCAGTGAGGTAAATGATATTTCTCCAGCATTTTCTGGAACAAACTGATTTTGGTCGGGGGGGGGTTGTGTATTTTTTACATCCAGATTCCCTTGAAATATTTGGTCGCTTACATGCAACTGCAGTGACTTTTGTGGTCATTTTTGTGACTATTACTATTCAAAAGCAATGTCTCTCCAGGTGCTCATTGGTATTTCTGTTAACGTCATCTCACATTACGTGTTTAGTTTCAGCAGTTGTGACATATGGATTTTTTTCAAGCATCATAACACGTTAGACTTATGTACATGTTCCCTATATTGGTATTTCATGGCAAGTGGCAGCTGTCTATATATATACGATATATGTATGTCTCTGTCTTATGCTGCTCAACTTCTCACAGGGGCAGTGTGTACATTTGTAAGGTCACAGTTTTGTGACCAATGGAATGATAAGAATATCCTCAGAATAACTGAGCAGTGTATACTAAGTTTGTAGTTTATTGGTAAAGGTGTGACCATGTCTTGTTAGTTACTTTACATGTGTAACTTTGTGCTGGTTCATGTTGGTGAAGATGTTTTTAATCCTTTAGATTGTTATATGAAGCTGAAGACATTTTGATCATGCACCTGGGTTGAAGTGACAGTGGATCTTCCATCAGGACGTTGTTCAAACAGCATTGGTCAGAAGTAGTACTTGTTAGTGTTTGATGGATGGATGAGGCGAGTAATAATCTTAGATGTTGCATGGTTACCAGGGTGCCGTTGTACAAAACAACTTTAGGACTATGACTGTTGTAAGTCGATGTTAAGGTATGGGAGTTACGATCACCTTAGTGCTAAGATCGCTCTGTACAACGGCCCCCTGATCTAATCTTTCACACAAGGTTCAAATGAGCCAAAGCTTATCATCAATAATTCTGGCAACAGTGTCTCTAACATCTTCTCACTCTCAACTATTTTGAAACATTGCCCAATATTGAATATGTCAATTTTCTCACCCGTTTTATGCATGTAGTTACAGTATGGACAAATCAGTGTTTGGGGCATTTCTTTTATTTTTAACCCATTTTGGCCGATAATAAATATTCATGCTGTTTTGTTGTATCAGAACTGATTGCTTACACTTTGTCAAACCTTTTATGTCATTCATGATGTTGCAAATTTTCGAGACATTTATAAGTGAGCTACAGAGCATTTTTAAAATCATGCATCAGTTTTTATTATTTTCTTCAAAGCTGAGCTGACCTCAAACGTTTAGCCAAAATATTTCAGATGATGTTCGTGTATTATTAATTTTTATTTTGAGTCGATGAAATCAGGTCTTTATGGGCAAATATCTAAAAATAATTACTTCATATTTTGCAGATCTTTGTCATCATACTGCAATGTTTGTGTGTTGATATGTGAAGTCTTGTGTTATGGAATGAGAGGTTGTGCGGTAATATGTTTGTAGTGTTTGCATCAGGGTATTCCTGTCAGGTATTTCCATGTCTATTTTCTGTGTGGTCCAGTGGCGGGCTAGGGTGGTCCAGTGTAGGGCAAGGGTGGTCCAGTGGCAGGCTGGGGTGTTCCAGTGGCGGGCTAGGGTGGTCCAGTGGCAGGCTGGGGTGGTCCAGTGGCGGGCTAGGGTGGTCCAGTGTAGGGCTAGGGTGGTCCAGTGTAGGGCAAGGGTGGTCCAGTGTAGGGCAAGGGTGGTCCAGTGTAGGGCAAGGATGGTCCAGTGTAGGGCAAGGGTGGTCCAGTGGCGGGCTAGGGTGCTCCAGTGTAGGGCTAGGGTGGTCCAGTGGCGGGCTAGGGTGGTCCAGTGTAGGGCTAGGTTGGTCCAGTGTAAGGCAAGGGTGGTCCAGTGTAAGGCAAGGGTGGTCCAGTGTAGGGCAAGGGTGGTCCAGTGTAGGGCTAGGGTGGTCCAGTGGCAGGCTGGGGTGGTCTAGTGGCGGGCTAGGGTGGTCCAGTGTAGGGCAAGGGTGGTCCAGTGTAAGGCAAGGGTGGTCCAGTGGCAGGCTGGGGTGGTCCAGTGGCGGGCTAGGGTGGTCCAGTGTAGGGCTAGGGTGGTCCAGTGGCGGGCTAGGGTGGTCCAGTGTAAGGCAAGGGTGGTCCAGTGTAGGGCAAGGGTGGTCCAGTGTAAGGCTGGGGTGGTCCAGTGTAGGGCAAGGGTGGTCCAGTGGCGGGCTAGGGTGGTCCAGTGTAGGGCAAGGGTGGTCCAGTGGCGGGCTAGGGTGGTCCAGTGTAGGGCAAAGGTGGTCCAGTGTAAGGCAAGGGTGGTCCAGTGGCAGGCTGGGGTGGTCAAGTGGCGGGCTAGGGTGGTCCAGTGTAGGGCAAGGGAGGGGCAGTATTTGTTTGGAGTGTTTGCATCAGGGTATTCCTGTCAGGTATTTCCATGTCTATTTTCCGTGTCATCATGACCAGGTCATTCCCAGGTTTGCCCTCTGGTCTTGTCTTTCAAGTCGGTGTACCTCGCAGGGGGATAGTGTGGGTGGCATCTGGTCTTCCTATACGAGATGTTGGGACAACAACCTTAAGAAATGAATATGATTCTGTCCGGTGGTGGGCACGGGTGGTCAAGTGTTGAGAGTTATGTATGTTATATCTCTGTCGTGTTGAGTGGGGGCACGGGTGACCCAGTCGTCAAAGGCGCTGCAATTCACTGTGCAGAGTTGCGTCCCTTGGGAGTGCCAGAAACTTATCATCGGCATTAAACCCAACTCACTCATTCGCTCTTGCTGAGTGTGGGATTAAACAACAAACACACTCACACTAAACATTATCGCTCAACCATGCTTGTGTCTCAGATTTTGTAATTTTGTCTAAAGCTTTTCCTTCCTTTGTTGGCTGGTGCCAAGGAGCAACCTGTGTGCTCGGGCTGTGAACAGTGGTAGTTGCAATGGTCATAGCTCTGAGATGCTTTGTGAAACACAGCTCTGAACAGGTGATATTCTCCAGAAACATGTCTCAAGTACTGACAAGAACTGAACTTGTCCAAACTTTCACATATCAGTTTCCAGGAGTCGGTTCCCTGAACGTTAATATGCTCAAGACCATTCATTCGTTTGTTGCTGTATTTCATTTGCTGTAATTAGGCAGTATTTTGTATAGCTTGATTTACAGAAGTGCCGACTATTTAAATCAACATCGCTGCTCAGCAATCTTTGTGGTCTTCAGTCTGTTGAGACTTTGTTTCTGGTGTTCATCAAAGAGGCATCATGTCTAAGTACTGTTGCACTCATATTGAACGAAGTCCCAATACATGTCAGTCCCAAGTGTGAACAGTTTAGTATCCCCAGGGTTAGAAATAACAGAGTTCATAAATATTGTATTTGAACAAGTGCAAATATCACTTCTCGCGCATAAGTGCATTGTTTCCGCCATCCGGATGGCATTGTTGATGTCATTTGAATCTTATAGTGACGTAAGGTTGAAATGATGTCAAATTAGCTTCGGCAAATTGTGGTTTTCTAGGACAGCAGTGGTGATCAATGCATTTTTTTAAAGGGGAGCTGAAAAGGAATGTGTAGTAATGTGTAGGTATAGAAATTATGACACTCAATTTGTGTCATACAGATTTTACGAATCGCTCTCACTCGGGAAATACAAGAATTCTGACACACGTTTCATAAAATCAGTATGACACACATGCTTGTATAATAATCTCCATATATTATTTGTACTGTTTGTTACATGTCATCAACATCAGAGGGGTAACAGTTACATTCCTGTCATACTGTCAGTGCTGATGACGACAGTTCCAGATGGAGAGCTCATGATCTTGAGTTCTAATCCCATCCTGGGTTTGCTGGCACCATAGCCATGTTGATGGTTGCTTTGTCAAAGTGTCGGAGACCTCCATCACTTCTCCCACATTAAGATAATATGCTGGTCATCATGGATTCTTGAGCTTTGCGCTGATCATGAGTGTGGAAGATCAGTGATTTGATCCCCGGCCATGTTATATCAAAAGCTATTAAAAGATGGTACTTTTTGTTACCCTGCCTTGCATTAAGGGGCTAAAACAAGAACTGGTCGGCTCAGAGTTTCCATACTGTGTGTAGGTGGGGCATGCAGGTTAACTTCAGCGTGGTATTCAATTTATCAAAGTATGTTTGTTTCCAATTTATGTTTTTATTTTAGTTTATATTTTTATAGATTAAAAATTAATTTCTTCAGTGTATTTTTCCTCATAAACTTACAATGGTGAGTTGTTATGTTCTTGGTGCTTGTGTACTCAGGTGAAGGCTATTTTAGTAACTAGCAGCCTAACGTACTAGGACTACTACATCATCGTATTTGGACAATCAAAACAATTCTTGGATTCATTGTCAATTTTGGACTGTGTCACATGGTTGAAGCAGCAAGGGTAGGTAACTCTAGCCATCTGGTCTCACATGTTAACAAGTAGTTCATTTCTGTGTATTATATTTGAAGCAAGGCCAATGTAGTTTTTAAAGTTTTGGACAGCTTGTATGGACCTTTGTTTCTTTGCACTTTCTTAAAAAGGAGATTAACTCTTGCAGTATTGTCTTTTATTTAGTTCCTTCCATGTCATCAAAGAATGACATTTTAACAAAAGACTCTTGTCTTTGGAGATTGTAGGCAGTGATTTTGTTTGTTTGTTGTTTAATGCCGCACTCAGCAATATTCCAGCTATATGTCGGCGGCTGTTGGCAGTGATTTTGTTTGTTTGTTGTTTAGTGCCGCACTCAGCAATATTCCAGCTGTATGTCGTCGGCTGTTGGCAGTGAAGATGATGGTATTACCGCTACGTGATATTGGCATTTTGTGATCCTCAGGGAGATGAAATGCTCAGGTTCAAGTTTATATCAAGGTGTGTTCCATGAATGTCAGTTGAGCATGAGTATCTGAGTATTGGCCAGGTGTGTGTATTGTGTGTCTGCATATCACTTCATGGTCATACGGTGCAGCAGTCACGAAGCATCTCTCTGAGAGATCCATGTAGAGTTGATTGTGGTTTGTAGTGTTTGGTATATTGTTTCCAATTGGCAATTGGCTAATGGGGTTTGTCTAAGTGGATTGTCCCTTGATCTACAGCAAATTTTGTTAAGCGAATCCTAAACTTGACATCACCCAGGTTGTTATGATTTAACATATGTTGTAGTCTTCAGAGATGACTTCGACATCACAGAATAATATGACCAATATAGAAAGGCTCAATACCTAGTTTGACATTGGGGAATTTTCACTCGGGGAGTTTGATTAATTTGCCTGGGACAAACACTATGTTAAAGTCCTTTGATTTTAAGTAGCAGCTTTAAGGTGTCTCTAGACATGGTTGATACCTGAGTCTGCATGAAGTATTCATTTACTGTGTGTCTCATTATTTGTCAGGACGACAGTTGCATTTGATTATCAACCACTGCCTCAGTCTATTTTTGATGGAATTGTCAGAGTAAATGTGACGTGTTTGAATGTGGTACATATACAAGCAGGTCAATTTCCATCAGGAAATGGATGATAGTCTAATTGTTTTCAGCTGCCTGGTTACCTGCTCGTCTGTTTGAAGAGAGCAATAGTGTTGTTGTATGTTGTTGAATCAGATGTTGTTCAGATGTTGTTTGAGGTCATGAAAAATTCTATTAGTTAGCAAAATGTATTGCCATGAGGAGTAGCCTGACAATCCCATGTTTAAACTGGAAGTGAAGGCTACAGGCCGGGTGTCCAGTTGCTATGTCATGTGAAGGCATAATATTTGTACAGGTTTAAATAGTTGATGATAGCTTGTTGTTTTGTATAGCCATGTTTGTTTCCTTGTGATTGTATGAGATTCATGATGTATGTACACTGACAGCAATGAGATAACGACAACGTGAGCGATGACAGTTTACACCCCGAACCACCTCACACCAAAACACCCTTCCTTGTCACCTCAACGATGGTGTCCCCAGTGTATTTCAAGACAATTGAAATTTCAGATAGTTGTTGCCTCTTTTGTGGTAGACACTCACGTGATATGTGTGGCCTTAGTCCAAGTTATGCAATGCCATGACCTGTGTACTTACCACCCCAAGTGCTCATGGAAGATACTGGAAGGCTTGGGCGAGATGCTGTGATGGGTTCCTCAGTGTGCGACATGGTGTCATGTTCTCTGTCTTCCTATGAAGCACTGGAGGCAGTCAGCAGTGCCCAAGCAGGGACCAGTCATTATGTATTATTGAGGGGTGACTAGGATTTTTGTAAGAGACGGGGCATTTTTTCGTTCACTGCTTCAAAACATTTAAAAAAGTCTCTGAAAGGAGACAAAAAAGTCATTGGTCCCTTATTGTCCTGGGCTTTGTTCCACAAAGTGATTGTAATGCTAAGACTGTCGTAAGTCTATGTTAAAGTATGAGAGTTACGATCGTCTTAGCACTCAGATCGCTTTGTGGAAGGGTCCCAGTACTCACTTCCACAAAGTGATCTTAGCAAATTGACGAATGTAACTGTCATGCTTTAATATTAACTTATGCTTGTCTTAGTGCTAAGGTCCCATTGTCCCACCAGATGACCCAACAGAGGATTAGGAGATTGCTGTGGCTTCATGTACTTAATAGGGGTTTCAGCACTCTCTCTGTTCAATATGCTGATCATTAAGTCGGTTTTGACGCCGTAGTTAATTAACTGGAGATGGTATTCTGTACATGATAAAATTAATAGCAAAGGAGAGGTTGAGAAATGCTGAATGGATGAGTGATGCAGTTCATATGTCACCCCACGATGACATTGAATAATGATTGATTCTGATTGGTTGAAAAGAGGTTTCCTTTTTGCTATGGAAACCCAATTTAAATATCAAAACATAATCGATATTTCCTCTATTACACCCTGGGTCTCCAATACACGCCAGGTCAGCAGCTCTTGTGAAATTAATGGACACGCCAAGCGCCAAATAGAGGAAATACGGTTGTTTGATATCGAATGTTTTTGGCAGTTCATATTTCATTGTAAGATTACTTGAATGTATGTCAGAGAGATGTATTGGATGTAAGTCCCGTTTTCATGGGACATCAAGGGAGATAACTGTGCACAAGTACTTACCGTATGTGATACAGGCCCTCCACATGACTGTCTTAGCTCTCACGAAATTCTACCTCGAAGGGCAACAACACTCCAACTTCAGTTTTATAGCATGGATGGCTTTTTCTTCGCAGATTCAAAATTTGCTTCTGAGGCCTATAATCTCTATTGGTTTTACATGTGTTTAGCACAAATTGTCTTCTAGTGATTACGCGAGCTAATTAAAGCGATACCAGCTAGACGACCGAGAGTTGGAGTGAGTTGGGACGGGCTAGACGACCGAGTGTTGGAGAGTTGTTGCCCTTTCAAGTTGACAGCCGTATAGTAGGGCAATGGCAGCTTTGTGGTGAGGCTCATATGGTAGACATTTTGAATTATTTTTACACGCAGCAGAGAAGATGTCTACTTACTGTTTTTATCATGCAAAATAAATGATTATTTTTTAAATATTCACCATGTTGTCCCGTTGAAATAATTTTCATGTGATTTCTTATGATAGTAAATTTCAAGACCAAGGCAGACTTTTCATTTTGAAGCAGAAGGGTTTGTTACTGGTAACGCAAACAGCCAAACTGGGGGCACTTCGGTTGGTTGGTTGTTTGGTTGGTTGGGTTGTTTAACGCCGCACTCAGCAATATTCCAGCTATATGACTGCGGTCTGTAAATAATCGAGTCTGGACCAGACAATCCAGTGATTAATAGCATGAACATCGACCCACGCAATTGGGATACGATGACATGCATCAACCAAGTCAGCGAGCCTGACCACCCGATCCCGTTAGTCGCCTCTTACGGCAAGCATGGGTTGCTGAAGACCTATTCTAACCCGGAACTTCACGGGTTGGAAATGGACGGTTACTTATTAATTCGTAAATCGCTGTGCATGGTTTCGTTCCTTGGGCGTGCCATAAACCTATGATTGTTGGTTCAAATCCCGGTTCATCACGATCATGTCAGCACCATACCCGTGCTCGTGGGTTTTACCGAAGTGGTAAACGTCTGGTCTGATCCTGCGCGGCACTTCGCGCCTTCCTCCCACATTAGGCTGACACCAATGGTCAGGGATATAACTTGAACCAGGTTCACTCACTTCGTGTACAAGATGGCCCGTATGAACAGGTCTTTATGAGCGGAGAGGGATCGAGAAGGAGCTACTTAGCTAAGGGACACAACTCCAACAGCCAACTTTTGCACCTCTTCCATTGTGACCAAGCTCGTGCACCGAAAATACCTTTGCGAACGTAAAATCACCCATGTTCAGGCACATCCGTCGTGATTTGTGTCATTCAATCGTTACCATACCAAAGTGTGTGTGTGTGTGTGTGTGTGTGTGTGTGTGTGTGTGTGTGTGTGTGTGTGTGTATGTATGTGTGTGGTGTGGTGTGTGTGTGTGTGTGTGTGTGTGTGTGTGTGTTAAGAATCCCTGATCCGCCCTTGCATACACACAGATTACCTTTAGCCTCTACTCGAGCATGCAGACGTTATCTTTGTCATGTCAGGTTCACATCTCTAAGTTAGAAATAATCAGCTTTGGGTTTTCAGGCTTGACATACTAATACTATAATACTCAAAAGAAGTAAAAGAACATCCTCAGGAAATATCTACGGATGCCATGGGTCTTATTCTGATAACAATACTCATCATCATATACCGAACTCTATTTGCTACATCTATTTGTTTTAATCTGTAAATAATAATTATGATAATGATATGCATATTTAGAATGCGTCATATCGATACCGTAAAGCATTCTCAAAGCGCTACACCAGGTCAATGGATCAGTGGGCATTCGAATTTCATTCTCCGCTCCATGAGGAGTATACAACCCAAGCTGCCTGTGAGGCGCTGAGTGGTCAACGGTCACAATAAAATACCATGTCACCCTACCGGGTACCCATTGATGACTATATGATGTCGCAGATAACTGACGAAGTGGAACAAGGCCACTGTTTCTCCAGATCTCCCCACGTGATATGTTCCAGTGACACAGAGGAATGGTAGATCAGGAACTGTAGCCATGGAACACTCACAAACATGCCCTGTGACAATCGGTTTCCGTTTCTGTACTTCAATGTAAGTGCGTCACTGTGGACAAACTCTAACGACCCGTGAAGATCCGGGTTAGAATAGGTCAACCCGTGCTACAAAACCAAATTTAATGTGTTTAGGCAGAAAATAATACATGATGCTCTTTTTTTTTAAATGGCTATTTTATACTGAAACATACATTAAAAGTGATTCCGAAACTTTACGTTTGTACGTTCAAAAAATATATATTAAAAATATATTGAATTTAATTCTGAAATTTGTAGTGAGCGGTACTTAAACATTCTCTAGGTGTATACATACATTTGACACGTCGGCAACGGGCAACACGCCAAGACACATGCTGCGGCAATCTATCACACGGGAAAGCGTAATTCATCTCTACAAACACTGTAAGTGTTAGTACTTCTGACGACAGCGAGTCCATGGCATCGTCGTACGATGACGCGCAATTCACCCGATCCAGATTCGTACCCCATTTTACAAGAAATGAGTGCTGCCGACCCATACCAACCCCATCCTCGTGGCTATATAGACATTTCCTTTAAAAGTATATATACGTGGCATTTGTTTTCTCTTGTGGAACTAGAGATTTGAGTATAGATATCACAGGGCAATATATAAGTCGCATAAGGTATTCCGTATAATGTTTCCGTCATAAATCACCCACTGTATCGATAGATCATGTTAAATAGAAAGCAAAGAATATAAATGAAGCGCACATACAATCTAAGCCTAATGTACATTTTCTTCACACTTTTTTCTGAAAAACTAACCAAGATACTATTTTACTGTAAACATATATATATGCCTCGCTTTGGAGGAAAAACATTATGTCCCCTTTCCTTGCAGACACGTGTCTGAAAAATACAGTTATAATTTATTTTTATACAACAGAACGCATGAATAAGAGCAACAAATATTTGATCTCCTAAACTTTAATGTCCCGTGAAGATTCCAACATGACATCAATCACTGGATTGTCTGGTCAAGGGGGGTTTTATACTGCTAAATGTACTCCTGGACGCCTGTAGACCATTGCACGACTCTCAGGACTGACTAGATGCAACCTGGTTTCAGCTGTGAACAGTCTACTGTCCTTGGGTTGTCTTCTGAACCTCAGATGCTCTCTACAACAAACTGGGCGTGCCTGACGGTGGCGTGGAAGCAGCATTGGGCGTACCGTTGGACGTCGGGGTCGGATGCTGTGCTCCCTCAACCGATTGACGTACGGTTTTGTCACTAATGTGTCTCAACCCAGGAATTTTCCGGCTGTTAATGTGGCAGTTTGCTACCAATATTCGTAGATGCACCAATCGAATACGGGTGTTTTGACGACACGTGGACGACCGGATGGTGACAAGTCATCAGTGTTGTGATTTACATCATTTAAGTGAGTGAGTGAGTGAGTTGTTCTGCTGTTGATAACGTCTCCAAAAAGATGATATTGTATATATTCAATGAACAATAACAAGTTTGGCAACTTCGTTTTGCGCCATTCCTTCTTGCGGCATACTGATAGCTAAACAATCAGTGTGTGCTGTTCACATTATCAAACCACGTTGCTCCACCAAACACGCAAATTGTGCGCCCTACGTGAAGATTCACGCGCAAATTGTGAAGTCGTGATGCCTTCATGAATGTATATTGAAAGATGCATTATTAAATTTCAGAAAAAATTGTTCTATTTCACTTTATATGAAGCGCAGCTAATTTTTTTCCGCCGGTAAATATACAGTTTATACATTCGTTTGTTGTTTAACGCCGCATTTAGCAATATTCCAGCTTTATGACGGCGGTCTGTAAATAATCGAGACTGGACCACACAGTACAGTGGTTGACATCATGAGCATCGATCTCTGCAGTTGGACGATGAGATACATAAATCAAGTCAGCGAGCCTGACCACCCGATCCAGTTATTCGCCTCTTACGACAAGCATTTGTTGCTGAAGACCTATTCTAACCCGGAATGTTCACGGGCGTGACTATAAGTAGAAGCTGTGCATGTCTTCTTCGTTCTCCTCCCAACAGGAAGAACATTATCCCACACTGGATCTGTACGTGACAGATCAGCGTTTAGTTTCTCTCGTTCACCCTTGACCCAAGCCGGTCACATCTTTGAAGAAGGTCCTGGGTTCGATCCCCGGCCGCGTCATACCAACAAACATTAAAAGGTGGTACTAGTTGTTACCCCGCCCGCCGCTTGTAATTAAGATGCAAAAGAAAGGACTTGTCGGCTCGGAGTCAGTATACCGTGTCTGAGTTGGGTATTAATTTTAAACTGCGGCATGGAATGAATGAATGAATGTTCGAACTAGTTCAAACAGACAGACACACACACACACACACACACACACACACACACACACACACACACACGTGAATGCGCGTCGCTATATAAGTGCAATAATCTTGAACCTCATTAAGCTTTCCCTCATTAAATATATTTTTTCTGGTTTTAATTTCGAGATACTGACTCCGATACGATAAACTACGGTACAGTTCTGTGAGTGAGTGAGGTGGGTTCAACGCCGCTTTGAACCATGTTTCATTAATATCAGAGCGTGTCACCTTGATGTTGGTGATTTATTGACAGGTTTTCACTCTCACCATCAACGGATCCTGGCAGCTAAGGGAGACAACTCTGCGCATATCGAATGTAATTGTGAGTGAGTGAGTATGGTTTTACGCCGCTTTTAGCAATATTCCAGCAACATCACGGCGGGGGACACCAGAAATGGGCTTCACACATTGTACCGATGTCGGGAATCGAAGCCGGGCCTTCGGCGTGACGAGCGAGCGCTTTAACCACTAGGCTACCCGACCGCCCCTCGAATGTCATAAAATTAAAGTTGACTAAGTGTAAACTTGAGTAATTACACAACATAAACTAGGAACTATTCGATAAAAGTAATTTCAGTATGTTACTTCTTCCAATAATTACGACATATTTCATCGGAAGTACTGCCACGCTAGTCGACATTAAACACCACGGACAATCTTAGTCGGGCTCGATATTCCCCGTGTCTCCACGGTCACTGAATCATTTTTCAGAAATCCAATTTTCCTCAAAGTTGACATTTATGCTTTAAGCCCGGGCGTTCATACTCAGAGCCCCGTATTACAGTGTATAGATTCTTGGGGAGTGAACCTAAATGCACTAAAGTAGCGTACAATCAATCATTACTGTTCATTCTGATTATCAATATTTTATAATGTGTATATCATTGCAGAAATCTAGGAACCTTTTCCGCGAAGTTTTCTGTAACGAATAAGGGACACTGAGTAAATTGTAAAAGGAAATGTCAATTGCCTCAGTTACCCTGTTTTTGTGTCTAGCGTTCCCTGCAACCACAGAGTGAGTGAGTGAGTTGGATTTATCGCCGCGTTGAACAGTAGTCCGGCTACTTCACGGCGTGTCAGCATGATGTGGGAAGAAAGCCCGAAGTAATAGCGGTCTCAGACGTTTCCGACTTTGGTGAAACCCACGAGCACGGGCATGGTGCTGACAAACCTAGAAACATAACCAGAGTGATCTTTGCTTGAATGGAAATAGGTTGTCCCCGAGCAGAGTTGCGTCCCTTGGGCGTGCCCGAGTCCTATGATCTTCGTTTTCGATTCCAAGATTCGCCCTGATGTGATTCAATTTGATAAGACCTGTTTCCTCCCACATCAAGCTCACACGCCGTCATATTGTGAAATATCTTTTTTCAAAACAACGTTAAACACTCACTCACTCTTTGTGTTAAGTTGATCTTACACGTGACTGTTTTTATAGACTAGATCAGAAGTATCGAAGCATCGCGTTACTTTGCTTAACAATACAACTCACAATATAGAAGCTGCCGGGTTAAACAAAGCATACACCCATGGTGGCTAAAATGAAACAAACAAGAAATCATTATGCGATGGTGGTGTTTTTGACATGGCGATCACAATTGTGTTTCGGACCTCAGGTTTGCAGTGTTTCGGTGCCTGTTCCATTGTAGTAATGTGTTGATAACGTTTGTAATATTGGTCGGTTACTCCTCCAAGAATCACAATTCTCCATCACTTCACACCAAAGAAGATCCGGGTCACAATTCGTGCTTGTAGCTCACCCTTTGTCTACCCGGGGTAGAATAGGTCTTCAGCAACCCATGCCTGTCGTAAAAGGCAACTATGCTTGTCGTAAGAGGCGACTAACGGGATTGGGTGGTGAGGCTCGCAGACTTGGTTGATGCAAGTCATCCTGTCCCAATTGCGTAGATCGATACTCATGATATCAACCACTGGGTTGCCTAGTCCAGACAATCAAACAAACAAATCCATGCTTGTCATCCGCGAAGATTTGGGTGAGAATTTGTCTTCAGCAACCGTTGCTTGTCATAAGAGGCGACTAACGGGATCGGGTGGTGAGGCTCGCTGACTCGGTTGACTGCATCCCAATTGCATGGATCGATGCTCATGATATCAATCACTGGATTGCCTAGTCCAGACAATCAAACAAACAAACCCATGCTTGTCATAAGAGGCGACTAACGGGATCGGGTGGTGAGGCTCGCTGACTCGGTTGACTGCATCCCAAGTGCATGGATCGATGCTCATGATATCAATCAATGGGTTGCCTAGTCCAGACAATCAAACAAACAAACCCATGCTTGTCATAAGAGGCGACTAACGGGATCGGGTGGTGAGGCTCGCTGACTCGGTTGACTGCATCCCAAGTGCATGGATCGATGCTCATGATATCAATCAATGGGTTGCCTTGTCCAGACAATCAAACAAACAAACCAATATTCGTCATACAAGTGGCTTTGATTTACTTTAGGCCCTTTTGGGCAAACTGGAAATAAGCAGGTATGGGGGACAAAACTGAACCCTTCATCCCGATGTATCGAATGAGCGGGTTTGATTCAATGTGGGAATCGAACCCGGAGTTTTGTCATGAAGAGCCAACGCCTTACCCACCAGGCTACATCTCCTTACCCAACGCGTGCACAGTCCACGACCACAAAGCGATTTTCTCAATTGATGTAACTTCAATACTTTAACACAGATTTACCTTCATCGTGATGCTGACATCACTTTGACGCCAATATTAACAGTGAGTGAGTGAGTGATTTGGGTTTAACGCCGCTTCTAACAGTATTCCAGTTATATCACGGCGTGTCTGCTGAATGTGTGAGGAAAGCCCGAAGTGATACAGGTCTCAGACGTTTATCACTTCGGTGAAACCCACGAGCACGGGTATGGTGCTGACAAACCTAGAAACATAATCGGGGCGAACCTGGATTCGAACCCACAATCATAGGTTTCTAGCGCGCCCAAGGGCCGCAAAACTGCAGAGTGAATCGCGGCGCCTTAGACGACTGGGCCACCCGTGCCCCCTCCATGATTAACAGCAAAGTCTTGATATACAAAAACTTATTTTGAGTTCCGCTAATCAGTCGATGACTAATAATTAGTTAAGTCTCTTGATTTTTCAAAGGCATATCCAAAGCAAATCATATGTACACTATCTGGGTATAACGAGTATAAAGGAATGGAAGCCATGAGCCTAATCATTAGCATGAACATATAGCCTTAACATCTTCGATTCAAAACCGTGAGCTCCCGTACAGACGTATGATGCGTAACTAAATCTGTTCAGTATATTAGCCTCAACCTGGGTAATCCCGGCCCTTTGTAGACGGCCAATTTGGACTGTGTTGGCAAGAACATTCAAAGATGACACCGAAATTGTATAGTTGAGCTCGATAGCACATAAATCTCGCCCAAATCTGATAAGGTCGGGACAATAAGTGTTGTCTCCCGCTCGGAGTGGCCATTTTCCTGTTTTGACAGGGTCACGGGGAGGCTGACAATGGAAGCGAAGACCGATTACAAGCATATCTAGATAACGGTCACGCAGACTGTGTTTACGGTTTTAAGTAACCCCTCGGGGTTGGGGAGCATAATTACTTCTTTGTAACCTTTACTTAGCGCGTTATATCTGCACACTATAGCATTACACCATCTTAAACCAACAAAGCCGAATGTGCGTATTGTGTGTGCTGTCGTTTTTTTGCCAACGTTGTGATATGCGGTTTTGGTTTTCATGAGCCATGGTGGAAATTAATGGTTTGTCTTGCTGTATGAATTTCTCATTTGTCTCACGAGGACCTCTTACTTAAATTGAAAAGGCTTGAAAAAAATAGAGGAAAAGGGATGAATTCTTTGGTATTAAGTTTTCAACTCGTCAGTCGAGATAATGATTTCGAGTACAAGTGTCTCGTTGGTGGAAACAATTTGAGATTGTTCTGTTTTCAGCCGTTTTAGAGTAACGGAAGACCTTTTAGTGAGACGAGTATTATTGGGAAATGCTGAGATGAGGTTATTGTGTGTTATGAAGCAACTAATTAATCAAGAAATATATTACATTCTTTGTATTTCAGAGAATGGCTTGATAGAGCGTTCCTGCATGATTCCTTCAACAAGGAAAGAGAGCTATGGTTCTGCATGTTTCCGTCTTCTGTGATGACGTGGGGGTACGGGTGACTCAGTCGTCAAAGGCGACGCAAGTCTCTATATATGCAGAGTTGCGTCCCTTGGGACGCCAGAAGCCCTATGATCGTGAATTCGAATCGCGGTTCGCTCCGATTATGTTTCTAGACGTGTCAGCGCCATACCCGTGCTCGTGGGTTTTTGGGGTGGGGTAAACGTATGAGACCTGCATTTCCTCCCACATCAAGCTGGCACTCCGTGAGGCTACTGGAATACTGTTCAACCCGGCGTTAAACCCAACTCACTCACTCACACAAACGGAGTATATCATAACACTGATATCAGCCACAGTGGTATACATATAAGAGAAAGGTATGTCCGATAGTGGTGTGAAATACATTTGTCTTTTGTAGATTGTATGTTTGTTGACACCTCAATCAGCAATATTCCAGCTATGTGACGGTGGCCTGTTAATATTTGTGCCCTGACCAGACAATCTGGTGATCGGTAGTATGAGCAACGTCCCACGCCGGCGCTGTGCGATGAAACGAAATAAACTAAGTCCCTCATCCTGCGTCCGATGGAGGTAGCGTGTATCCGATGGTGTTGTTTTAATTGCCTAACAGATAAGTCTCAGGCGTGAGTGTTGTTTTACGCCGCTTTTAGCAATATTCCAGCAATATAACGGCGGGGACACCAGAAATGGGCTTCAGACATTGTACCCATGTTGGTAATCGAAACCGGGTCTTCGGTGTGACGAGCGAACGCTTTAACCACTTGGCTACACGACCGCCTCTTTAAGTCCAAGGAAAGGCGTTGACATGCAATCATAGACATGCTCATCAGCAACCCATGTTTGCCGTAAAAGGCGACTATGCTTGTCGTATGAGGCGAATAACGGGATCGGGTGGTCAGGCTGGCTGACTTGGTTGATGCATGTCATCGTACCCCAATTAGGTATACCTTTGCTTATGATATCAATCATTGGTCCAGACTCCTCGGTTATACCTAGACCGCCGTCGTGTCGCTGGAATATTGCGACGTTAAACAAAAACTAAACATACAACCAGAGCTCACCTCTCACACACGCACACACACACACCTCTCACACTCACTCACACACACCTTCACACACACCTCACACACACACACACACACACACACACACACACACACACACACACACACACACACACACACACACACACACACACACACACACACACACACACACACACACACACACACCTCACATTCACTCACACACACACTCACACACACCTAACTCACATACACACACACACACTCACCTCTCTCTCTCTCTCACACACACACCTATCTCTCTCACACACACCTCACTCACACACACACAAACACCTCTCACAAACGCCTCCACCCACCTCTCACACTCACTCACACACACACACACACACACACTCACCTCTCTCTCTCACTCACACACACACACATACACACATCACTCACACACACACCTACACACACACACTCAAACACCTCTCTCTCACACACACACACACACACTCACCTCTCTCTCACTCATATACACACACATACACTCACCTCTCACTCACACACACACCTACACACACACACTCACCTCTCACTCACATACACACACACACTCACCTCTCTCTCTCACTCACACACACACACATACACACATCACTCACACACACACCTACACACACATACTCAAACACCTCTCTCTCGAACACACACACACTCACTCACTCACACACACACCTCAAACACACACTAACACACGTACACGTGCACACACACACACCTCACACACCCAAACACCTCTCACACACGCCCCACCCACCTCTCACACACTCTCTCACACACACACACACACTCACACACACACTCACACACACACTCACACACACCTCACTCACACACACTCATTCACTCACACTTCACTCACACACACTCACTCACACACACACCTCACTCACACTCACTCACACCTCACTCACACAAACTCACACACACACACTCACACACGCCCCACTCACTCACTCACACACACACTCACACAGACCTCACTCACACACACACTCACTCACTCCTCACTCACACACACACACTCACTCACTCACACCTCACTCACACACACACTCACTCACACCTCACTCAC